>NC_060068.1:15944970-16252260 GCF_922984935.1 Meles meles | reverse complement strand
TCTCTAGTTCTCTGACAGAGTGTTAAGTGGTAGAGTGTTAGACATCCTGTAACTATTCAGAAGAGGAAAAGAGAAATGTCTCATAAGGCTGTGTTGGTATTAAGTACCACATGAAAGACTACATTTCTGTCCAAACAGGACAAAGCATGAGAAACACAAAAACCCCATTCCATATATCAAATGACTTGCCAGTTAAAGTCAAGCCCTCACAATCACATAAACACTGATTTCTTTATTTCAATTAATTTCTTTTAGACAATAAAAATATGAAGAAAAGAGATGATGTTCAATGTATTGGTTTTCCTCAATGTTCTCTCTGCTGAGTTCCATGAGATAGCTTGCACAACGTAGCAGGAACGAGGCTGCTGTTGTGCTTAGTAGCTCTAACAGTCTCCTTTTTAAAGTTTAGTATGTCCCTATTCTTTAGGGTGCTTATATTAAGAGAAATAATACAATCAATATTCCCATCTTATTATTTTTTTCCTAGAACAATGGGTTTTCTATGAAACTTCATTTATTTAAACTCATATTAGACAGGTATACCAAAGTATACAGATTTCTGAATCTAGGGGAAGAATACTATCTTCCTTCTACTGTCCATGAAAATACCACTCTAAAAACTTTTGAATACACTAGTAACAACAACTAACACATGTTGAAGGCTGTACCAGGAACAGGTACCAGGAACTCCTCTAGTTACTTTCCCATAATTACTTCATTTAACAACCAAAACAACCCCATAAAGTAAAGGTTAATCCTGCTCAATGCCAAAGGCCTAGGAAGTAGTGGATCCTGGACACAATCCTAGGAGTATGGTTCTAGAGCCCATACTCTTAAACTACTTTACCCCCATTATCTTGACAGCATCATTATACTAAGCTGCTCATCCAAAACTGCATAGGGACTGAATTCTTTTTGTTCTGGGACTTCACATGTCTTTTTTCTAACCTGGTATCTATCCAGCTTTCCATTAACATATATACCCAATCAAAATTGAGCTTATAGACTTGATGGGGGGGTAGTTCAATGTTGTTAAGTAAGCTTTGGGGAAAAAAAAAGTGCCAGGAGGAAATCACACAGCTAAGATCTGCACAACATTTATAACATTTAAGCAGATAAGAATTAGGAACTATAAGACTTTAAAATTCACACTGGCAGGAAGCCTCAATCAGTGATGATAAAAAAAAATGATGCAAATTTAAGTGGATTAAATAGAAAGAAAAGAAAACTCATTTGGGGGGGAAATCTTTAATCAAGCCAAAGTGGTGAAGACAATAGAGATTGATGATATAGAAATGGTTAATATTTTTATATCTACTGAGATCAGCCCTATTCAGGTGATATTTTTTCTCCAATTTCTCTAGTTCTTGATAACTGAACTCTGGTAAGCCTATCATAGTCTGGTAGGACTGAGATGAAGTCCACATAAAGAATGAATTTTTTTTTAAAGAAAAAAATTTATCTAAATAGGCTCAAACTTGAGAGCTAGAAAGGAGTTTATATATCCTCCAACCACATCAGGAAAGAAGTGAGACCAAAAGAGGTTAATTAAACTTCCTCATGGTTACTCAAAAGTTAATTAATGTAAGCTTGAGTTAGTTATGTCATGACAGAAGTCTATAGTGAGGGGCGCCTGGGTGGCTCAGTGGGTTAAAGCCTCTGCCTTCAGCTCAGGTCATGATCTCAGGGTCCTGGGATCGAGCCCCGCATCGGGCTCTCTGCTCCGTGGAGAGCCTGCTTCCTCCTCTCTCTCTGCCTGCCTCTCTGCCTACCTGTGATCTCTGTCTGTCAAATAAATAAATAAAATAAAAAAAAAAACCAGTAACAGATTAAGGTGAAAGGGCATACCTATGGCATGCAGACACCAAGAAGACTAAACTGTTTAAAAAGCAAAAGACAATGAAAGTTAAGATTAACAAAGCACAAAGCACTAGGAAAATTAAAATGCAAAGATGGGGACCCCATTAGCTGGGAGGGAATATGATGCCCTCAATGAGTCTGGACGTGAGGTTGTTGACTGCAGAAAGTCCCTGGTGAAAAGGAAAAGGAGACTGAGATTTGGCTGCAATGTGGGCAACAAAGAATAAGGGTATGAAAGTACAAAAGGTAGAAAAGATGGACTTCAATGCATGTAAAAATGGGGGTCAATGTGATGTAATAAGCATTATCTTAGAGAAGCAGCACCCTGACAGTAAACGGATTACTGCCATGAGGCTGAAGTGCCAGAGACAACATAGTTGGGGGTGGGGGGTGTCAGGAAACAAGCTCCAGCTGGGTTCTTGATAATGATATTCTGTTCCACTCAGCCACTTTCTAGGAAAAAATATTTTCTAATTCTCCATTGTCATTAACGAAAAGCCAAAGTTTAGAGACTGTCTTTTTGAAACTCAGTTTTTACCATGTTCTAGTTAGTTTTACTAAGAATTTTAGTTTCCTCAAATCTCCTCTGACTCAAACATTCACACTATTTTGATATACACACGTATCTATAAACATATGGGTAAATTAGACTATGACATTAAAGGAAGATTATTGCCATCATATTTTACATTTTCCAGGTATGATCTCAAGTGACTATGCTGCTTTAATAACCTTCTTCATTTGTAGCCTTGGGTTACTCCTTCATTTTGTCAGATTAAAATGTGGTGTCAGTACTTAGGCTTCATTTCAAATCAAGTCAATGTTTATTTCACATTCAATTGGTTAGTCTTTTTACCTCGAGTTTACTACATAGAGCATATCAACAATCACAGTAATGCGCTATACTAAATTCCAATTCAAAAGCATTTAAAATTTAATAGGCTATTAAATTGTTACAACTTAGATTTAAAGGAGTGTGCAACTGGAAGAATTTCTGGATGTTTTTCTGATAATACAATGGCTTATGACTACAATTTATTTATAGCTTACTCCATGCCAGGCCTAGTGGTATACATCCTACGTTTGTTACATCACTTAATACTTCAAACAACTCTGTGAAATGCTACATATTTTTCTTCATATTTTATAGGTAAATATACTCAGTTATTATTGTTCAGAAAGTTGTATGTACAGGCAACATTCTGAGCACTTTGAGTGTTCTGTGACATAAGCGTCACAAAACAAACAACAGAGGTAGGTTATGTTTTCCTCTTGTTTCACTGAGATGAATACAATTTAAGTAAGTAGAATAGTTATTAAGCAGCAGGTCCAAGCTCTCAGAATTTTCTTTTTTTAGCTCATAGAACTTAAGTAACTTTCTGAATATACCACAGAGCTTAGACTTAGATAGATGTACACTGACTTAGAGGCTCTGGTATCAATCACTATGGCAATTGTCACTTCATCTGACTCTTGTCTCTACGCAGACAATTTTCAGACCATTCAGAACAGGGTGAAAACTCGATTAATTTATACAAGATATGTTATAACATCCTATAACTATTATTTGATTATATCAAAACAATTTTAGCCAGAGTTTATACACATAAATACACACACAGACACACACACACAATAATAATTTTTGTCATTAGGATTTAATATCCTGAAGGAATTTTCTTTCATATTAGAGATTCTCTGACCTTTCTCTGTCTCCCTATGACAACTGTGACTTTAGCTTAAGGTTCTAAAACAAGGTTATGTTAGAAGAGCTGAAGACAAGAGCAAATTTTTTTTCCAACCGTCTCAAAACAACACTACAAAAGAACTTCCATAAGAAATGACACACTTGTAACTTGTTACTCCACAATGATTCTGCAAGTATTTACAAAGTATCTATTAAATGGTATTTTGAATACCATGGATATAAATACAGTCTCTTAAGAAAACCAATATTGAGATGGGAAAAGAAAGGTATAATGGAATATACACATGCGACTACTTATAATTCAGTCTACACATGTACAATAGCAAACTGGTTAAGAAGGAAGATTCTGAAAGTGAATTCTTAAGTTTGAACGATAACTCAGGCCACCTCCCTAGCTGGGTAAGACTGAGAAGCTTACATAAACTCTGTACTTGAGTTTGTTCATCCATGAACTGAGGGGTAAGAGTATTTACTGTATTAGGTGGTTTCGAGAATTAGCCAAGATAATGCCAGTGTCTGACAATAACCACCTAATGTATCCTACATATTATCACAGGATGTGCTAAATTGTACGACTAAAGTCCTATGGAAACCCAGAATAAAGTTGAACCTTTTCTTTCTAGGGAAGACAGATGGACAGTTAGGGAATTTTTTGCAGAGTTCTACATTAGTCCTGTGTCTTGATTTGGTTGTCTGCAAATGAAAGCAGAAATACACTCTAGGGAGAGGGAACCACCTAACCAAGGGCATGAGTGGAAACATGTGGTCGACTGGTGAAGTGGCCATGCTCTAATAAGGTAGAACATAGGGTTTGGGGTTTAAAAGGTAAGGCTGAGAAAGAAAATGAAAGAAGTAGTAGTAAGAGACAGATTATAAAGACAAAAGAAACTAAAAGAAAGAAGCTATCAGTGTCTACCAGCAGGAATCCTCTACTGTCAACTGAGTTAGTAGACGCTAAATGATACAAGGGGAAAGGCCAAATAAGGGCCCAGATAATGAAGCAATTTACATATCTCCTAATATTCAACATAAAAGCATACTGTGCACTTCAAAAAAATAATATAATGGCTTCAATGAATTCTGTGCCTCTGCATTAGCATGGGTAATCAGTGGTGAATACAAAGTAATTCATATCATTAATTATAAATAGCCCATTTTGAAGAAGTAAGCTACAACTGTGCATTGCACTTAATTTAATCAAGCATGGTACACGTTACTAATTAAGTTGAGAGTAACTAACACAAGTGTTCAATTTCAAAAGAAATAAGGACTGGAACAGATGATATATCAACCCAATGGTGATTGACTTTGTTTTATATTCAATCAAAATTATTATATCATAGTTAACTTCAACCATTTTCACCATAATTTTACAAAGCATTTCTTGAAGAAGTAGAGATTATTCAAAAAGTTAAATATTTGCAAAGGTCCCACAGGCAATACCCTATAGCAACATTTCACACTTTTGTACTAAAATGAAGTCATGAAAATGAACTTTCCTAACACTAATATATAATATAGACTATGTATCCAGGTACTTAAATTTTATGAGCTTGAGAATATTGTACAGGTGAGCTCAGAAGATTTCAGCAAAGAAATCCTACCAGACACTTTTTCTAAACAGAAATCAATGGCAACACATGGATCATATGTAAATCAACTCAGTATCTTATGAAGCCAATCAACATTGTTTTCTTCCTATGGATTTTGCTCACATCATTAAATTCAATGAGTATTTTCTAGATTTCTCTTTCGTTCAGGTTCCACTATTGCTACAGAATGCAATGGTACTGAAGAGGACTATATTGAGCAGGTGAAAGCTAGATACATCCTTTTTTAAGAACAATGAAAACCTTTTTAGTGACCAAATTGCTAAGTGGATTAGTGAACTAGTGACTGATAAAGACTGCCTTCAGAATCATGTCAGTTTTCCATTTCCCAAGTTGAGCTACTTGTCAATGTTTTGATTTGCTATCTTTGTAGCAGAGACATCCAAAACACTGTCTTCTGCAAATAACTGAATTTATTTTTCTGCAAGACACATTATGTGCCATATAGACCTTGGACAATTTCATGTTACTCATGTCCTTTACTACAGCTATTTATAAGGATGCTCCCAAAAAAGGCTGATCCTGAAGGAAATCCTAAAAGTAAAAATGAGAATGTGAATAATATAAACTTCCTAATAATTGTGGTGAATACTTAAGCTGTACAGTTTTGGATTCCATGGGGATATTTCAATTCAGTAGATTTCTCTATAATACAATCTTCAGAGTGTTAACTGACGTTCTCATCTGTGTTATGTTCTCAGACTGTAGCTAAAACATTTTCCCCAACAGGTGGTCAGTTGTATGCCAACTACTCATGTCTACCACTGTTAACAAGGTATGCTAATTTGGTCAAGGTATTCAAGATAAATAGAGTATGCAGGATTTTTATGTGGGGAGGAAACCACTGGTGTGATGGAGGGCAGAAGAGAATCTTTCACACTGCGGAGCACACAGAGAGGATGAATCCCAGTGATATTTGCCTGTGAAAACAGGAGGGGCCAAATTGTGGGTTCCTGGGGAGCTCAGAGGACATTACTAAGCAGAGTCCCTGCCCTTAAAGACATAGTAGGACAAATAACCTATGCAGATACAGCCTATAAGCAGCAGTTTGAAAAATGCTGGGGGTTGGGGCAGGGGCAGGGAGAAGGCAGCAGATGGGAGGGAGAGGGATTTGCTCATCTTAGAGCATGGCCCAGAGAAAGAAGGATCACAGAGAGAGCCCTTCAGGAGCAAAGGAGCTGGCAGTTGCCATTTTCCCCACCCTCATCATAAACAACCACCAACTCCAGGAATTAACCACAACACTCATTATCTAACTGACTTGCACCAAGCCGGCCCCCCTCCCCACCAAGGCTTTCACAGTCATGCTCCCCTTAGTCCTGGTGCTGCAGATCCCACCCTCAGGAGAGCAATGCAAACCCTGCCAACATATGTCCTGACCCTTGTGTTTTGTGGGACTTTACTTTTGGGGGTGCTAGGTCTCCTTTAGCAAGCAGAGCACCACACAACTTGTTAAAATGCACCCCACCACCCCTGCTCAGGACCAGACATTGCCCATGAGAGGCAAAGAGAGCCTCTTCAGACAACTGGAAAGGAAAAATAGACCAAGACTCAACAGGAGAGCAGACATAAGACATAGGAGATGCTCCCTGAAGTGCCAGGCCCTGGAGAACAGGCTACACTGCTCTGCAGGGCACTACAGGACTCCTTCTTCATAAGGCTGTTATCATTAAGGACAAGAGAAATAGCTGAATTCCCTAAAAAACAAAACAAAACAAAACAGAAACAGAAAGTCAGACAAGAGGAGCAGACAGAGAAATAGCTCCCAAATGAAGGAACGGAGCCAAACTATGGCAAGGGGCCAAAGCAAAACAGTTATAAGTAATATGCCCGGTAGAGAATTTAACGTAATGGTCATACCCCACCTATACACTGCCTTCAAGAGGCTAATTTCAGAAAAATGATCATGAAGATACTCACTGGACTTGAGAAAAGAGTAGAAGACATCAATGAGCCCTTAACATAAAGATAAAAAAGAACCAATCAGAGATCAAGAACACAAAAAATGCAATACAATTCACAGAATAAACAGCAGACTATATGAAGCAGAGAAATGAACGCATGACCTGGAAGACAGAAAAATGATGAGTAATCAAGCTGAGCAGAGAAAAGGAAAGAAACTTAAGCAAATTGTGAATAGTCTTAGGGGACTCAGTGATTCCATCAAGTATAATAACACTCGCATTATAGGTGTCCCAGAAGAAGGGAGAAAAGGGGGCAGGCAATGTTTTTGAAGAAATAGTAGGTAAAAATTTTCCTAATCTGGGGAAGGAAACAGAGATACAGATCCAGGACATATAAAAATCCCCCTAAAAATCTAACCCAAGGGGGTCCACACCAAGAGACACAGGAATCAAAACGGCAAAAGGTAGCAATAAATAACAACAACAACAACAATGTAAAAGCTGTAAGAGAAAAGAAGGCTGTTATATATAAGAGAAACCCCATAAGGCCATCAGTCAATTTTTCATCAGAAATTTTGCAGGCCAAAACAGAATGGCATGATATATTCAAAGTGCCAAAAGGGAAATATCTTCAGCCAAGAATACTCTATCCAGCAAGGCTATCATTCAAAATTGAAGGAAAGGTAAAGAGATTTTCAGACAAATAAAACTAAAAACTTCATGACTATTAAGCAATCCCTATAAGACATATTAAAGAGGATTCTTTGAATGGAAAGGAAAGACCATAAACGAGAGCATAAAACAAAACAAAACAAAACAAAAACAAAACACAAAATAAGTGAACATAAGTATTTCTGTAAAAACCAGTCAAGGGATTCATAAAATAAAAGATGCAAAACATGGCACCACACATCTAAAATGTGGACTTGGGGGGAGAGGAACTAAAAAATAGGTTTCAACTTCAGCAATGATATATCAAGTTAATATAGACTGTTATATGCAGAAGATGTTATATATAAACCTAATGGTAACCACAAATCAAAAACTAACAAGAAATATGCAAAGAAAAAAGAGAAAGGAATCCAAGCACATCACCTACAGCCAAGAAATCATAAAAGAGAGACCAAGGGACGAAAGGAGCAGAGAAAATCCATAGAAACAAACACAAAACAAGTAACAAAATGGCAATAAATACATACCTATCAATAATTACTTCACATGTAAATGCACTAAACACTCCAATTAAAATATACCAGGTGACAGAGTGGATTTAAAAAACAACAACAACAACACAACACCCACCTATATGCTGCCTCCAAGAGGCTAATTTCAGGGAAAAACAAAAACAAACAAACAAAACCAACCTTGCAGATTGAAAATGAGGGGATGGAAAAACATTTGTCATGCAAATGGGTGTCAAAAGAAGAGCAGAGTAGCAATACTTATATCAGACAAAGCAGACTTTAAAACAAAGACTGTAACAAGTTTCAAAGAAGAACACTATATAATAATAAAGAGGACAGTCCAATAAGAGGATATAGCAATGGGAAATATTTGTGTGCACACCATGGGGGAGCAAAATATATAATGCTGCTAATACAAGGCATAAAGGAAATAATTGATAATAATAATAGAAGGGGATTCTAACACCCTACTTACATTTATGGACAGATAATCCAAACATAAAATCAACAAGGAAACAGTGGCCTTGAATGACACACTGGACCACATGGATTTAACAGACATATTTAGAACATTCCATCCTAAAACAGTAGCTTTTCAAATGCACACAGAACATTCTCCAGAATAGACTACACATTAGGCCACAAAACAAGTCTCAACAATTTAGAAAAATCTGTCATATCATGTATCTTCTCTGGTCACAATGATAAGAAACTAAAAATCAACCACAAGAAAAAAATCTGGAAATAACACAAATACACAGGGGTTAAATACCATGCTCCAAACAATGAATGGGTCAACCAAGAAATCAAGGAAAAATAAAAAGTTACATGGCAAAGAATGAAAATGAAAACAGAATAGTTGAAATTCTTTGGGATTCAATAAAAGTGGTTCTAAGAGGGAGGTTTATAGCAATACAGGCCTACCTCGAGTAGCAAGAAAATTCTCAAACAACCTAATAACCTTACTCTAAGGGAACTACAAAAACAAAACAAAAAAAAGCCAAATCCAGCAAAAGGACAGAAATAATAAAGAATTAGAGTGGAAATAAATGATATAGAAATTAAATAACAACCAATACAATGGAACGGATCAATAAAACAAGGAGCTGATTCTTTGAAAAAATAAAGTTGATAAACCTCTAGCAAGACTCATTAAAAAAAAGAGGACTCAAACTCACTAATGAAAAAGGAGAAATAAAAACCAAGAACACAGATATTATAAATATTAAATTACGAAAACCTTAATGATAACAAATTGGATACCTTAGAATGGATAAATTCTTAGAAACACATAACTAACCAAAATGAAAGCAGGAAGAAATGAAGAAACAGAAAATATGAACAGACCAATTACCAGCAATAAAACTGAATCAGTAATCCACAAATTTCCAAAAAACAAAAGTCCAGGACCAGATGGCTTCACAAGAAAATTCTACCAAACATTTAGAGAGGCTAACACTCCTTCTTCTCAAACCATTCCAAAAAATACAAAAGGAAGGAAAACTTTCAAATTCTTTCTCTGAGGCCAGGATCGCCCTGATACCAGAACCAGATAAAGGCATGACAAAAAAGAAACAAACAAAACAACAAAAAACTACATTACTATGATGCACAAATCCTCAGCAAAAATATAGCAAACTGAACCCAACAATACATTAAAAAATACACCACAATCAAGTGGGATTTATTCCTGGAATGCAAAGGTGGTTCAACATTTGAAAAACAACCAATATAGTACATCACATCAATGAGAGAAGGACAGAAACCATATAATCATTTCAACAGATGCAGAAAAAGCACTTGACAAAGCACAACGTTCATTCATGATAAAAATCTTTTGCAAAGTAAGACTAGAGAGAACACATCTCAAAATAATAAAGGCCTTACATTAAAAACTCACAGCCAGCATCATACTCAAAACTGAGAGCTTTTCTGTTAAGGCCAAGAACAAGAAAATGATGTCCACTCTCACCACTTTTATTTAATATAGTACTAGATGTCTCAGCCATAGCAATTAGACAACATAAAGAAATAAAAGGCATCCAAATTGGTAAGGAAGAAGTAAAACTCTTGGTATTTGCAGATGTAGTGTGGTAATCTATATGTAGAAAACCCTAAGGACACCACCCAAAACTGCTATAACTGATAAATGAATCCAGTAAAGTTGCAGGATATAAAAACCCATGTACAGAAAACTGTTGCCTTCCTATACAATCATAATGAAGCAGCAGAAAATAAATTAAGAAAATGGTCCCATTTACAACTGCACCAAAAACAATAAAATATCTAGGAATTAAACATAACCAAGAGGTGAAAGATATATACTCTGAAAATTATCAAGCACTGGCAAAAGAAATCCAAGCAACACAAAGAAATTGAAAGGCATTCCACGCTCATGGGTTGGAAGAATGTATACCATTAAAATGTATATACTAGTCCAAGAAATTTACAGATTTAATGCAATCTCTATCAAAATACCAACAGCATTTTTCACAGAAATGGGACAAATGATCCTAAAATGTGTACGGAACCCCAAAGACCTCAAATAGCAAAGCTATCTTGAAAAAGAGAAAATAAAAGTGGAGGAATCACAATTCAGATTTAAAGTTATAAAGCAGTAGAAATTAATCCAGTTTGGTACTGGCATGAAAATAGACACACAGATAATGGATTAGAATAGAAAAGCCAGAAACAAAGCAATGATTATCTGGACAGTTAATCTTTGGCAAAGGAAGATGAATATGTAATGGAAAAAAAAGACAGTCTCTTCAAACAATGGTATTGGGAAAACTGTACATCTACATGCAAATGAATGAAATGGGACCATTTTCTTTTACCATATAGAAAAATAAACTCCAAATGGATTAAAGACCTAAATATAAGACATGAAACCATGAAAATCCTAGAGAAGAGCAAAGAGCTGCTATAGCAACTTCTTACTGGATATATCTCTGGAGACAAGGGGAAAAAAAAGGCAAAAATACACTATTGGGGTCTCATCAAAATACAAAGCATTTGCATAACAAAGGAATGATCAAATAAAAATAAAAGGCCACCAATTGAAAGGGAGAAGATATTTGCAAATGACATATCTGATAAAGGGTTCTTATCAAAAATATGTAAGGAACCCATACAACTCATTACCCCAAAAAACAAATATTACAAAAAAAATAGAAGACATGAACAGATATTTCTCCAAAGAAGACATCCAAATGGCCAGCAGACATATGAAATGATGCTCAATATCACTTATCAGGTACATGCAAATCAAAACTACAACAAGCTATCACCTCACACCTGTCAGAAGGGCTAAAATCAAAACTACAAGAAACAAGTGTTGGCAAGGATGTCGAGAAAAAGGAACTCTTGGGCACTGTTGGTGAGAATGTGAACTGTTGCAGCAACTGTATGAAACAGTAGGGCAGTTCCCCCCAAAATTCAAACAGAAATACCCTACAATCTAGTAATTGTACAATTTGGTATTTACCCTCAAAATACAAAAGCACTAATTCAAAGGGATACATGCACCTCTAGATTTATTCAGCATTATCTACAATAGTCAAATTATGGAAGCAGCCCAGTGTCCATCCACAGATGAATGAATAAAGATAAAGTGATGTTTACATATACAGCAGAATATTACTCATCCATTAAAAAGAATGAAATCTTGCCATTTGCAATGACATGGATACAGTTAGAGGGTATAATGCTAAGTGAAATAATTCGGTCAGAGAAAGACTCACTCATATGTGAAATTTAAGAAATAAAAAAGGCACAAAGGAAAAAAAAAACAGAGAGAGAGAGACCGAGAGAGAGAGAGAGAAATAGAGACAAACCAGGAGACGGAGTATGAAGAACAAACTGACGTTTATCAGAGGAAAGGTGAGTGGCAGTATGGGTTAAAAAGGGTATGGGGAATAAGAACATACTTATTTCAATGAAAATAAAATAAAACAGGGGCACCTGGTTGGCTGAGGTGGTTAAGCATCTGCTTTAGCTTAGGTCATGATCCCAGAGTCCTGAGATAGAGCCCTGTCTCAGGCTCCCTGCTCACCAAATAAAATCTTAAAAAATAAAAAAAATAAATAAAATAATAAAAAAATAAAGTAGTGCTTAGCATAAAGTTGTCTAGATATAGATATTGATATAGATAGATACATAGATAGATAGATTGCATGCATTTTTTTTAATTTAGTCTTCTTAACACCATATGAAGTATTACTACCTTAGGACTTAGGTGTACAGGTAAAGAAAGGAAGACCAGCAAAAGTCAGCTATGTGCCAAGGATAACAACCAGAAAACAGATGATCTGGGATTTGAGCCGAAGACTGCATCTGCCAGATGCAAAAGGCTACCTGCCCCACTGCCTATTCTTCCAATCTGCCTAATCCCCCACCCAGTTCTGTGACAGTATGTATACTCTATATGTCATTTGATACAATGATTTTAAATTTGTCATTCAATGCATTTTTGTTAAGTGCCAAATTCAAGGTTATTTCCTTATTTCATTCATTTCTCTTTAGCATAAATTATACTTCTCAATGTTCTTTAGTAAATAGACCACTGGAATTTTTATAGATTTTAAATTTAGTAATTGCATTTAAAAATCCCCATTGCCACATAAATATGAATTCCAACTGATGAGCATAAAATAATTTACTGAACTGTAATCATAATATATTTTTTTAAAAGCATTTTCCTGAGTTTGGTTTCACATAGTGAAGACAACACTGTCAGTTATTCATTACAAACTACACTATTTAGAGCCTTTCTAACTTAGAAAACACATGTGGAAAACTGACATGTAAGATCCTGGTGTGAGCCTCCTTTTACAAATTTTAAACTCTTTAAGCAAATATCATCCTAGCATTTACCCACTATGCACTGCTTTTTGATGGAAAATGCCCTTTGGGTTTCTCAGCAAGACTAGCACATTTTTTAAGTGGAGACATATTTTTCTTTTCTATAAAGACAGGAGAAGTTCCTTGTAAATCCTGCTACCTTCTCTTCCAGTAAGCTTTCTTCTTGACCCAAAAAGATTCTTATAGGACTCTAATACAATTACCTTGACTTCAGGTCTAGACATGTCAAGTTGTATGTGTTTGAACTCTGAGCCGTGGTGTCTATAAGGGGATAGAGAACATCTCTCCTTTTCTACACATAGTACCTCACAGGGGAGATGATGTAGGGCATGTGGAAGCAGTTTGAAAACTATCAGGCTGTGTAAAAATATAAGATTAATACTATTCACAGAAGTTGTACAAGAGAACACACCATTGTTTTGTTTTGCTTTGGTTTGGTTTGGTTTTGGTTTTGTTTTAAGAGAGAGAGAGAGAGAGAGAACGTGCAGGTGAAGGGGCAGAGGGAGAGAGAGAATCTAAAGTGGTCTCCACACCCAACACAGAGCTGGGCCCCCAAAATCAAGCAATGTGGGGCTTGATCTCATGACCCTGAGATCATGACCTGAGCCAAAATCAAGAGTTAGATTCTTAACCCACTGAGCCACCTAGGAACCACAAGAATATAGTTTTGATCTGAAATATGAGACACAAGATGTCCAAAACCAACGTGTTCATCTCCTCTTTCCAGTTCCAATTTGTCCTATTTCCTCTTTCCTCTCATGTAAAGGACATACCCCCATGACAACCAAGCCAGAAACCTGACAGCATCTAAACCCACCACATCCACTTCACTCCAGATACAACTATGCTAACCAGTTAGTAAGCCTCACTTCTCTGCACCCTCACATCCGTCTTTACTCCTTACCACATTAATCTAGGCCTTCATCACTTCTCATGCAGATGATTGTATGGTCCCCACAGGGGATCTTGCACCTTTTAGTTCAGTATCTAGTTGCAGCCAAAATGACTCTCCTAAATAGAAAATCTCACTTTGCCACATCACTACTCAAAACAATGGGTTCCTGCTACTCTCTTAAATGCTTAAGATTAAAGCATTTATGATATTTTCTAGGGTCATTTTTGATCCCCCTTTAGTTCCCCGATTATCAGCTGGGGATCAGCTTTGCTGGAATTTGCAATTCTGTGAAATCCTCATGCTCCCTATAACACAGGGGCCTTTAAAAGTGCCAATACACTCATTCCAATCACAGAGACCTGATTATTGTCAGATCTCTCTTCTTAGCACATTTGAAAAAGGATTTGTTCCCTTTTTGTAGATATCCCAATTGCAGAGATCTGATCCACTGTTACAGATAACCAAGAAATGGTCCCAACTAGAATTTGGCATAGAATGAGAGGAAAGTGTCAAAGACCCTGATGAACAGTACAGATTGATTTGAAATTGAAGTGTGTGATTATCAATTAAAAATTCTTATGAGCACATAAGGAAGGTATGTATTGATGAAGGAACCACCACTAAATATAAATTTTATGTCATGGAAATTAAGGGAAATTTGGGACCTAGAAAAAATAAAATAGCATTATCTTTAACCAAAAGAAAAATATTTACACATGTAATATTTACCAAAAATATTTTTTGACATATATTACTTACTTCAGGGGTACAGGTCTGTCACTCAACAGCCTTACACAATACATTAGCATTCACCATAGCACATACCCTCTCCAATGTCCATCACCCAGTCACCCCATCCCTCCCACTTCCCTCCCTTCCAGCAACACTCAGTTTGTTTCCTGGTAATATTTTTATGTTTACAAAAGTAATGATGGCAATGGTAATAGTGATAGAATGGTTAACACTTAATAAACATAACTGTGTACCAAGCTCTACTTGATGTTTTTCGTGGATTATTTCATTTAAATCTTGATACAATCCTATTAAGAAGTTCCTTAAATATCTCATTTTATAGATGAACACACTAATGTTAGGATGCTAATTAATTTGCCTGAAGTCACACAATTAGTAATAAAAAAATTAGCACTAGATTTAGTGTAACCCCAAATCATTCAAACCAAATATAAAGTGCATATTTTGGATATAAGGGCACATAATTATGTATCTATTATACCATGAGTTTATTAGGAATCAAAATAAAAAGCAATCCTATTTTCTACCAAATAAATTTTTCTCCCATTGGGGAGACATTTGAGATAAAATAGTTAATATAAATGAAAGCAATAATGATTACCTACTATAATAGAGCCTAAATAATATTCTTCATTTCATGAGCATAAATACCCACAACTTGTTAATAGGCACTGTATACACTGCATATTTGGGAGACATGTGTATAAATTATTCAATTCTCAATATTAGTCACAGTTGTATTTTATAAGATCCTCCCTAGATACCACTACCATTCAGAAACCCATGGAGTTTGGCTTATAGGAATTATTTTGAGGGGCGCCTGGGTGGCTCAGTGGGTTAAGCCTCTGCCGTCAGCTCAGGCCATGATCTCAGGGTCCTGGGATCAAGCCCTGCATTGTGCTCTCTGCTCAGTAGGCAGTCTGCTTCCCCCTCTCTCTCTATGCCTGACTCTCTGCCTACTCGTGATCTCTGTCTGTCAAATAAATAAATAAAATCTTAAAAAAAATAATTATTTTGAAATTTGGATTCTGAATCTTGTGAACGGCTTCCTAAATTTGGAAGAATTCTAATAAGTATCTTCTTTTTCATATTGACCACTTACTAAAAACAGGTATTTGAAGCAGGCATATATTTTATTTTTATAAGTTTCATATTTTAGTAAAATACCTTTTTAATCCAAATTTTTATTTCTCAATGAATGAATAATAAAAGGAACCTCTAAGGGAAAAACAAAACAAAACTTTTTGATTCATTAATGTGCAGAAACACCATTCCTTATATTTTTTACAATTATATTGGCAAATAATTGGCAAAGTAAGTTCTTCAGTCATCCAGGGTTCCTTGGCAGATAAAATTCTTTGAAATACAGGTGCTGATGAAAAGTGACTCCGGGAACATCCAGGAACATCATTATGCAATACAAATCTTTTAATATCAGGCTAAATGATTATTTTTCAATACTAGGGAATTTATTTTTACTTTGTCTTAACTAAACAATCAAATGCCAGTGGATAAATAAGTCCTTAAAGCCAAGTGCCTTGCAATCCAGTTATTACTATGGTGATATTTGCACTGATGGAGATAAATTAGTTTATGATAAAAAATGTAGTCTATAAGGCTTCTTAATTTCTCTGAAGTTTCTGGCAATGTGAGACGTATCTGGCAAGATTAGTACTAGAAAAATGTTAAGCATTTGTATCCCCAGAGTTTTATTTCAAAAATATTTTTCTCATTTATATAAATACTTGGAGATAGAGAAATGTAAAAAGATCTCCTACAATGAGCTGGGAAATGATTTTGCTAGGAGTTGTGTGTGTGCTTGAGAGCAAAGAGAGATTCAATCAAGGAGGACCATTTAATTAAAGTGCTAGCTAATTATCTTCAGTTTATTTTCTTCTTTTTTCTTTCTTTTATTAAAGAATTCAGTGTTTACAATGACTTTTGGTATAATATAAACTCAAGGGGATTTTATAGCTTTTGGAGATTATAAATAAATCCCATCTATCCATGCATTATATATAAATTGGAAATTGATAAAATATTTAAGGTATACAAGAAAGTAGTAAAAAGTGATATTCAATTTTTGAAAAGAAATATCGCTGATCATCAGAAGTATTTAAGTAAAAAAATGAAAAGTGTACCTTGAGTTTATGGAGACTGATAGACCTAGAAGAAATCGCAAGAGACCCACCAACTCAGTTCTAACCTAGGAACAAAGGAGCCTTCATGAAAGATCTTGAAGAATTTAATAAATATCTGTGGCAAATCTTAGAGTATCTGCAATTTACCAATGTGGAACTCCAAGGAGAGATGGGGAAATGCACCAACCTAAGCTAACTCAGACAAGACGCCCAGTGTACAGACCCTACCCTGCGGGACTGACTCTCAGAAGACAGCTGAGCAAACCTGGCAAACCTGAGGTCCCAGCTTCCGTACCACATGGGTTTGCCCTGGGCATTAATCTATAGTTCCCACTTCTGCGTGAATGCAAGCTTCCTTTGAGGCCCAAGCTTCCTTTCCCCTCTAGGTCTTTCCATCATTTCTCTCTGAGGACAGAGACGACCACCCATCTCAGCATCAATCCTTTCCTCTCTGCTCACTACCTTTAATTTTGCCTTGAGTAATACTTTCTTCTCTCAGTGGCAAGAGAAAGGCAAGTTTCCTGGGTCCAGGCTGTCGCGTTAGAATAAGTTATGCTTTTATTAATATTCTTCAGTGCTATAAGCTTCGCAAAATAAATGGCATGCCCAGAACAAGAAGTTTCAAACTGACACAGAGCCCATTATCATTCATATATATATATATATACATATATATATATATACATATATGCCAAATTAGTGAAAATGCTAAGCAGAAAGGAAACACACGAGAATCGTTACAAGTCAGTACGCCGTATCGTTCTCCGGCTATTTGAAAAATTAAAGCACTTCATTTTTTGAAGTGATCACATTATTATCTAAAGTTATAAATACTGTCAAAATTAAAACATATCCCTTTCTCTCTCTCCCACACACACACATGCGCGCACAAACATATGGCAAGGGGAAACAAAATAATTTATTTACTCAGACAGAGAGAGACACAGAGAGAGAGGGAACACAAAGAAGGGGAGAGGGAGAGGGAGAAGAAGGCTTCCCACTGAGCAGGAAGCCCAATGTGGGGCTCCGTCCAAGGACTCTGGGATCATGACCTGAGCCAAAGACAGCTGCTTAATGACTAAGCCACCCAGAAGCCCAAAACAAAATAAATTCTAATTTATACTTTCACCTGGAGAAGAGAATTCAAAACAAAATATTTTCCAGTGGTTTCTACCTCACAATAAAGAATCTTTCACCAATTCTACTGTTTTGTCAAAAATGACTAATTCTGTTTGACCATTTTCTTTGCCGCCACTGCTAGCGCCTGACAAATACATAAAACTACCAGAAAATAACACAGCAAGAGGAAGAAGGAAATGAATCCAGGATACATTTTTGTTAGAACTGCTAACTCAAGTGGGGCGCCTGGGTGGCTCAGTGGATTAAGCTGCTGCCTTCGGCTCAGGTCATGATCTCAGGGTCCTGGGATCGAGCCCCGCGTCGGACTCTCTGCTCCGCGGGGAGCCTGCTTCCTCCTCTCTCTCTGCCTGTCTCTCTGCCTACTTGTGATCTCTCTCTCTGTCAAATAAATAAATAAAATCTTAAAAAAAAAAAAAAGAACTGCTAACTCAAGTAACTTCAACATTTTCATAAGAAATGACAAAATAATTAGAGATACAAGATTTAAACCTATGATCTATATGAAAATAAACAAAATCTCCACTTCATTTGGTTTATAATTGTACACACATACACAAATAAATGTAGTCATCTATGCTTTTTTCCCTTAATGTGATGTATATAAAATAAACACCTCATTTTCAAAACAGGTGAACATATTTAATATTAGAAGTATTTAAAAAAATAAGGGAACTTCTTTAGACTAAGATTAGAGCATGTGGAAGATAAGAGCTCTTCAATTTGCTTGGCTGTGCAGATAATTCTTAGGCCTGATTAAGTGCATGGACTGGGGTGCATGGACTGGGTTAGACTGTCTGGATTCAAACCCCCTTTTGCCATTTATGAGCTGTGTGACCTTTGCCAAATTACTTAACCTCTCTGGGCTGCAATTTTCTCACCTGTAAAGTGGGCTCAATAATAGTATCTACCTCAAAGGGCTCTTATTGTAAGATTCAATGCGTTAATATTTGTAAAGCGCTAACAACACTGTCTCATGGTGGCATATAGTTGACATGTTAATAAGTACTTGTGGATTCAAAAGCAGATTTAATTTCCCCTTCTGCCCTACAAATCCTTAAGAAATTATTTTCAGCGAGGCTGAATCTTGATCAAAAGTAATAGTTCGAGTCCAAAAATGCAGAAAACAGTCCATTTCTGCAGAAAAAACTACAATAAAATGGTTAGTTTTCTATGGAAATGGTTGATTCAGATCTTCAAGTTCCAACCCCCAAACCCTTTTAAAGGTACTACTCTACAGACCTGATAAGAAAAAACTATATTCTTTTCCCAATACATTTCCTAAGTAAGAATGAAACTAAGAGGACTGAAGCACAAATGGAGTACAGTAGTCATATGAAATAAATTGCAAACCAAAAGAAATTTTAACCTCAATGCTAATTTATCTTCTGTAATTAAACTTGCAGTTTTTCATAATGAAATACAATGAAGAATTTTCAAATTCAGTATATGATATTCATTTCACTAGCAGTGAGAAAATGAAACGTTCTCATTGCACTTCACTTGGCTACCATGTTGGTGAAACCCAAGAATTAGTTATTTTAAAAGGCCACAGGCAAGATCAAATCAATGTCTCCTGGACCAAAACCCTCACCCACTTGAATAATAAGTGAACCCCTTGCCTCCTTCCTGTAAAATGGTTCTTCTCAGCTCATCCATATTTATAGCAAATCTCTTAATATGGCTTCCAAGCTAACAGCAGCTTATAAGCAGCAAAATAGAAGAATGAAAAGATGGACACAAAAACACTGACAAAAGCAAACCACATGCATGAAAGAATAATCACGGAAAAGTTTCAAAATGCCACCGGGTAGGTGTGGGTGTGCACGTAGGCTAACACACAGACTGTCCGAATGAATGTATTCCAGCAACAGAGGAGGCTCGAGGCTCTGCTACAATACAAAATGATAACTAATTCCCAGCAGGATGGCTCTGAGTTACCAGGCTTATGGGGTCTCAAGTACATTCCCTTTAACAAGGCAAGTGACGATTTACTGTTATTTAGTACTTACTAAGTGCCTTATGTTTTAAGGGCTTTATATACATTCATTCAATAAAAGTGTCTACGAAGCACTTATTCATTGAATCCTTGCCTAGCCAGACCTGAGATAGGGTTTATAATCTCCCATTTATGAAAGGGGAGACAGTATTAAACCTATGTAGTCATCTATGTAGTCATCTATGATGTATGTAGTCCCAAAGCTGGAAGATAGTAGGGCTGGAAGGTGACTCCAGATCTCTGCATTCCAGACGTAAGCTCACATTTTCAGAGCTCTTCAAACAGTAAGCCTCAGTGCAGAAATCTTGGGTTTTCGACTACCATCTCATATGGAAGAACACCTGGAAGGAGGTCTTAAGGCATTTGAGAAATATCTGTAAAGAGGGGGGCACCAGGATGACTCAGTCATTAAGGATCTGCCTTCAGCTCAGGTTATGATTCTAAGGCTCTGGGATTGATCTTGCATCAGGCTCCCTGCTCAGGGGGAGACCTGCTTCTCCCCCTCCTTACATTTCCTCTCTCAATCTGTCAAATAAATAAATCTTTTTCAAAAAGTCTGTGAAGTAAAAAGACTTCAGCTATTTCTATGTTATATATATATAAACTATATTAAATGACTCATTTTTCACCTTCAGATACTCTGTCGGAAGCATATATACAGACAGTAGAAAAGGGTGGGTTAACTCTCCTTCAGCTCCTCTTGACTTACTCTTTGTTTGCAGTCTGCTCACAAACAACATAGCAAGACAGAGACCTTCAATCCAGTCATTAGCTATGACTCCGGAAAAAGCCTCTGAAACAAACACAAATGAAAAGGTCCCCTGGGAATATCAATCACCTCAACTCTTTTCCATTCCTCCTCGACCCCTTTATCGAGTCCCTCTTTCCAGCTCAGATCGCTGACATCTGCTTCAACTTTCTAAGACGCTTACTCCTGGGAAATTTTCTTGACATTGCTACTGATTTCTCATCCTTCTATGATTGCCTTCAGGTATAAATTACTTCAAAATTAACTATTTTTTTTTATTTTTAAAAGATTTTATTTATTTATTTATTTATTTATTTTTCTGAGAGAGAGTGCAATTGAGTAGGGGAGGGGGTAGAGAGGGAAAGGCAGTGAGAGAATTTCAAGCGGACTCACGCTAAGCACAGAGCACACAGGGGCTCAATCTCATGAGCCCAAAATCATAACCTGAGCTGAAACCGAGAGTCTGATGCTTAACAGACTGTACCACCCAGGTGGCCCCAGAAATAACTATTTCTAATTAAAACCATGAATATTCGATGAGGTAAACTTTCCTTTTTACACTTGCATTAATTTCTTCAATTTCTTTTCAGTGTTCCAGAATTCATTGTTGATGCAAAACACCCAGTGCTTCATGCAATACATGCCCTCCACAATACCCACCACCAGGCTCACCCAACATCCTACCCCCCGCCACTCCAAAATCCTCAGATTGTTTTTCAGACTCCACCATCTCTCATGGTTCCTCTACCCTTCCAATTTCCCCCAACTCCCTTCTCCTCTCCATCTCCCCATGTCCTCCACGTTATTTCTTATGCTCCACAAATAAGTGAAACCATATGATAATTGACTCTCTCTGCTTGACTTATTTCACTCAGCATAATCTCTTCCAGTCCCGTCCATGTTGCTACAAAAGTTGGGTATCCATCCTTCCTGATGGATGCATAATACTCTATACTCTATATGAACCACATCTTCATTATCCACTCTTCCGTTGAAAGGGCATCTTGGTTCACTCCACAGTTTGCGGACTGTGGCTATTGCTGCTGTGAACACTGGGGTACAGATAGCCCTTACCTTTCACAATATCTGTATCTTTGGGGTAAACAGCCAGTAATGCAATACAGGCTCATACGTAAGCTCTATTTTTAATTTCTTAAGAAATATCCACACTGTTTTCCAAAGTGGCTGTACCAACTTGCATTCCCACCAACAGTGAAAGAGGGTTCCCCTTTCTCCACAACCTCCCCAAAACAGTGTTTCCTGTCTTATTAATTTTGGCCATTCTAACTGGTGTCAGGTGATATCTCAATGTGGTTCTGATTTGATCTCCCTGATGGCCTGTGATGATGAACATTTTTTCAAATGGCTGTTAGCCATTTGTATGTCTTCATTGGAGAATTGTCTATTCGTGTCTTCTGCCCATTTTCTGACATGATTATCTGTTTTGTGTGTATTGAGTTTGAGGAGTTCTTTTTAGATCCTGGTATCAGCCTTTTGACTGTATTGTCATTTGCAAATATTTTCTCCCATTCCGTGGGTTGCCTCTTTGTTTTGTTCACTGTTTCCTTTGCTGTGCAGGGCCTTTTGATCTTGATGAAGTCCCCAAAATTCATTTTTGCTTTTGTTTCCTTTGCGTTTGGAGACATGTTTTGAAAAAGTTTCTGTGATCGATCTTGAAGAGGTTACTGCCTATGTTCCCTCTAAGATTATGATGGATTCCTGATTCACGTTGAGGTCTTTTATCCATTTCGAGTGTATCTTTGTGTATGGTGTAAGAGAATGGTCGAGTTTCATTCTTCTACATTTAGCTGTCCAATTATTGGACACCATTGATTGAAGCACCATTTATTGAAGAGACTGTCTTTTTTCCACTGTGTATTTTGTATTTCCTGATTTGTCAAAGATTATTCGACCATAGAGTTGAAGGTCGATATCTGCACTCTCTACTCTGTTCCACCGGTCTGTATGTCTGGGTTTGTGCCAGTACCATGCTGCCCTGGTGACCACAGCTCTGTAGTAAAGCTTGAAATCAGGCAATGTGATGCCCAGAGTTTTTTTCTTTTTCAACATTTGCTTATCAATTCAGGTTCTCTTCTGATTCCATACAAATTTTAGGATAGTTTGCTTCAGCTCTTTGAACAATGCCTGTGGAATTTTGATCAGAATGGCATAGAATATAGATTGCTCTAGGCAGTATAGACACTTTAACAATGTTTATTATTCTGATCCATGAACATGGAATGGTCTTCCATCTTTTTGTGTCTTCTTCAATTTCATTCATGAGTGTTCTCTAGTCCTCGAGTACAAATCCTTTACCTCTTTGGTTAGGTTTACTCCCAGGGATCTTATGGTTCTTGGTGCTATAGTAAATGATATCAATTCTCCAATTTCCCTTTCTGTATTTTCATTGTTAGTGTATGAGAAAGCAACTGATTTTGGTACATTGATTTTCTATCCTTCCAGGTTACTGAATTGCTATATGAATTCTAGTAGTTTGGGGGTGGAGTCTTTCGGGTTTTCCATATAAAGTATCATGTCATCTGTGAAGAGAGAGAGTTTGACTACTTCATTGCCAATTTGAATACATTTCATTTCTCTTTGTTTTCTGACTGCTCTTACTAGGACTTCTAACTGTATGTTAAACAAGAGTGGCTAGAGTGGGCATCCTTGTCATGTTCCTGACATCAAAGGATGTCATGTTCCTTCCTCAAAGGGAAGGCTGTCAGCTTTTTCCCATTAAGAATGATATTCACTGTGGGATTTTCATAGTTGGTTTTTATGAAGTAATGGGGGAACATTCCCCCATTAAAACACTTTGAAGCATTTTAATCAGGAATGGATGCTTTATCTTGTCAAATGCTTTATCTGCATCAATTGAGAGGATCGTGTGGATTTCCTCTCTTATTGATTTGTTCTATCACATTGATTGATTTGTGAATGTTGAACCCCCCTTGCAATCCAGGGATAAATCCCACCTGGTCATGGTGCACAATCTTTTTAATGTACTGTTGGATCCTATTAGGTAGGATCTTCTCGAGAATCTTAGCATCCATATTTATGAGGGATATTGGTCTGAAATCCTTTTTAGTAGTGTCTTTGCCTGGTTTGGGGATCAGGGTAATGCTGGCTTCATAAAGATAGTCTGGAAGTTTTCCTTCTGCTTCAATTTTTTGAAACAGGAGAATACATATTATTTCTTCTTTGAAAGTCTGGTAGAATTCCCCAGGGAATCTGACAGGTCCTGGGCTCTTGTTTTTTGAGGGGTTTTTGATCCCTGCTTGAATCTCATTCACTAGATATCGATCTATTCATGTTGTCAATTTTTTCCTGGTTCAATTTTGGAAGTTTACAGGGTCTAGGAATGCATCCATTTCTTATAAGTCGCTTAACTTATTGGCATATAACTGTTGTTAGTAATTTCTGATGATTGTTTCTATTTCCTTGGTGTTAACTGTGGTCTCTCCCTTTTCATTCATAATTTTATTAATTTGGGTCTTCTCTCTTTTCTTTTGGATTAGTTTGGACAATGGTTTATTGATCTTATTCCTTCCAAAAACCAGCTTCTAGTTTCATTGATGCATTCTACTGTGTGTCTACTTTCTATCTCATTGATCTCTGCTCTAATCTTGATTATTTCCCTTCTTGTGTGTGGAGTTGGCTAAATTTGTTGTTGATTCTCCAGTTCCTTAAGGTGTAAAGAGAACTGGTGTAGTCTGGACTTTTAAGGTTTTTTGTTTGTTTGTTTGTTTGTTTGTTTTGGGGGGAGCATTGGATGGCTATGTATTTCCCCCTTAGGACAGCTTTGCTGTATCCCATAGGGTTTGGACAGAAGTGTCTTCATTCTCATTAGTTTCCATGAATTGTTTAAGTTCTTCTTTGATTTCATGGTTGATCCAAGCATTCTTAAGAAAGGTGCTCTTTAGCTTCCAGCTGTTTGAATTCCTTCCAAAGGTTTTCTTGTGGTTGAATTCCAGTTTCAAAGCATTGTGATCTGAGAATATGCAGGGAACAATCTCAATCTTTTGGTATCAGTTGAGCCCTGATTTGTGACCCCATATGTGGTCTATTCTGGAGAAGGTTCCATGTTCACTTGAGAAGAATGAGCATTTTGTTGTTTTAGGGTGGAATGTTGGGTATATATCTATGAGGTCCCTCTGGTCCAATGTGTCACTCAATGCTCTTGTTTCTTTATTGATTTTCTGCTTGGATGATCTATCTATTACCAAGAGTGGCATGTTAAGATCCCCCAATAATAATTTATTCATATCAATATGATTCTTTATCTTGATTAACAGCTGTCTTATATAATTAGCTGCTCCCATATTGGGGGCATAAATATTTACAATTTTCAGTTCCTCTTGGTGGGTAGATCCTTTACGAATGATGTAGTGTCTTTCTTTATCTATGACTATAGTCTTCAGTTTATAATCTAATATCTCTGATATGAGAATCACTACCACAGCCTTCTTTTGAGGCCCCTTGGCATAAAAGATGCTTCTCCATCCCTTCACTTTCAGTCTGGATGTATCCTTGGGTTCCAAATGGGTCTCTTATAGACAACATATGGATGGGTCCTGACGTTTTATCCAATCTACAACCCTGTGCTGTTTTATGGGTGTATTTAGGCCATTCACATTGAGAGTGATTATTGAGAGATACATTTTTATTGACTTGTGATACCTGTGAAGTCCTTACATCTATTGATTGTCTCCATATATTTCTGTTCAAGATATTCTTGAGTTTTTTCCTCTTTTATAGAATACCCATTAATATTTCTTTTTTTTTCCATTTTATTTATTTTTTCAGCATAACAGTATTCATTCTTTTTGCACAACACCCAGTGCTCCATGTAAAACGTGCCCTCCCCATTACCCACCACCTGTTCCCCCAACCTCCCACCCCTGACCCTTCAAAACCCTCAGGTTGTTTTTCAGAGTCCATAGTCTCTTATGGTTCGCCTCCCCTCCCCAATGTCCATAGCCCGCTCCCCCTCTCCCAATCCCACCTCCCCCCAGCAACCCCCAGTTTGTTTTGTGAGATTAAGAGTCATTTATGGTTTGTCTCCCTCCCAATCCCATCTTGTTTCATTTATTCTTCTCCTATCCCCCTACCCCCCCATGTTGCTTCTCCATGTCCTCATATCAGGGAGATCATATGATAGTTGTCTTTCTCCGATTGACTTATTTCACTAAGCATGATACGCTCTAGTTCCATCCACATCGTCGCAAATGGCAAGATTTCATTTCTTTTGATGGCTGCATAGTATTCCATTGTGTATATATACCACATCTTCTTGATCCATTCATCTGTTGATGGACATCTAGGTTCTTTCCATAGTCTGGCTATTGCAGACATTGCTGCTATAAACATTCGGGTACACGTGCCCCTTCGGATCACTATGTTTGTATCTTTAGGGTAAATACCCAGTAGTGCAATTGCTGGGTCATAGGGTAGTTCTATTTTCAACATTTTGAGGAACCTCCATGCTGTTTTCCAGAGTGGTTGCACCAGCTTGCATTCCCACCAACAGTGGAGGAGGGTTCCCCTTTCTCCACATCCTCTCCAGCATCTGTCATTCCTGACTTGTTAATTTTAGCCATTCTGACTGGTGTGAGGTGATATCTCATTGTGGTTTTGATTTGTATTTCCCCGATGCCGAGTGACGTGGAGCACTTTTTCATGTGTCTGTTGGCCATCTGGATGTCTTCTTTGCAGAAATGTCTGTTCATGTCCTCTGCCCATTTCTTGATTGGATTGTTTGTTCTTTGGGTGTTGAGTTTGCTAAGTTCCTTATAGATTTTGGATACTAGCCCTTTATCTGATATGTCGTTTGCAAATATCTTCTCCCATTCTGTCAGCTGTCTTTTGGTTTTGTTAACTGTTTCCTTTGCTGTGCAAAAGCTTTTGATCTTGATGAAATCCCAATAGTTCATTTTTGCCCTTGCTTCCCTTGCCTTTGCCGTTGTTCCTAGGAAGATGTTGCTGCGGCTGAGGTCGAAGAGGTTGCTGCCTGCATTCTCCTCAAGGATTTGGATGGATTCCTTTCTCACATTGAGGTCCTTCATCCATTTGGAGTCTATTTTCGTGTGTGGTGTAAGGAAGTGGTCCAATTTCATTTTTCTGCATGTAGCTGTCCAATTTTCCCAGCACCATTTATTGAAGAGGCTGTCTTTTTTCCATTGGACATTCTTTCCTGCTTTGTCGAAGATGAGTTGGCCATAGAGTTGAGGGTCGATTTCTGGGCTCTCTATTCTGTTCCACTGATCTATGTGTCTGTTTTTGTGCCAGTACCATGCTGTCTTGATGATGACAGCTTTGTAATAGAGCTTGAAGTCCGGAATTGTGATGCCACCAACTTTGGCTTTGTTCTTCAATATTCCTTTGGCTATTCGAGGTCTTTTCTGGTTCCATATAAGTTTTAGGATTATTTGTTCCATTTCTTTGAAAAAAATGGATGGTATTTTGATAGGGATTGCATTAAATGTGTAGATTGCTTTAGGTAGCATAGACATTTTCACAATATTTATTCTTCCAATCCAGGAGCATGGAACATTTTTCCATTTTTTGGTGTCTTCCTCAATTTCTTTCATGAGTACTTTATAATGTTCTGTGTATAGATTCTTAGTCTCTTTGGTTAGGTTTATTCCTAGGTATCTTATAGTTTTCGGTACAATTGTGAATGGGATTGACTCCTTAATTTCTCTTTCTTCTGTCTTGTTGTTGGTGTACAGAAATGCAACTGATTTCTGTGCATTGATTTTATATCCTGACACTTTACTGAATTCCTGTACAAGTTCTAGCAGTTTTGGAGTGGAGTCTTTTGGGTTTTCCACAGATAGTATCATATCATCTGCGAAGAGTGATAGTTTGACTTCTTCTTTACCAATTTGGATGCCTTTAATTTCTTTTTGTTGTCTGATTGCTGAGGCTAGGACTTCTAATACTATGTTGAATAGCAGTGGTGATAATGGACATCCCTGCCGTGTTCCTGACCTTAATGGAAAAGCTTTCAGTTTTTCTCCATTGAGAATGATATTTGCGGTGGGTTTTTCATAGATGGCTTTGATAATATTGAGGTATGTGCCCTCTATCCCTACACTTTGAAGAGTTTTGATCAGGAAGGGATGCTGTACTTTGTCAAATGCTTTTTCAGCATCTATTGAGAGTATCATATGGTTCTTGGTCTTTCTTTTATTAATGTGTTCTATCACATTGATTGATTTGCGGATGTTGAACCAACCCTGCAGCCCTGGAATAAATCCCACTTGATCGTGGTGAATAATCCTTTTAATGTACTGTTGAATCCTATTGGCTAGCATTTTGGCGAGAATTTTTGCGTCTGTGTTCATCAAGGATATTGGTCTGTAGTTCTCTTTTTTGGTGGGATCCTTGTCTGGTTTTGGGATCAAGGTGATGCTGGCCTCATAGAATGAGTTTGGAAGTTTTCCTTCCATTTCTATTTTTTGGAACAGTTTCAGGAGAATAGGAATGAGTTCTTCTTTAAATGTTTGGTAGAATTCCCCTGGGAAGCCATCTGGCCCTGGGCTTTTGTTTGTTTGGAGACTTTTGATGACTGTTTCAATCTCCTTACTGGTTATGGGCCTGTTCAGGTTTTCTATTTCTTCCTGGTTCAGTTGTGGTAGTTTATATGTCTCTAGGAATGCATCCATTTCTTCCAGATTGTCAAATTTGTTGGCGTAGAGTTGCTCATAGTATGTTCTTATAATTGTCTGTATTTCTTTGGTGTTAGTTGTGATCTCTCCTCTTTCATTCATGATTTTATTGATTTGGCTCCTTTCTCTTTTCTTTTTGATGAGTCTGGCCAGGGGTTTATCAATCCTATTGATTCTTTCAAAGGACCAGCTCCTAGTTTCATTGATTTTTTCTATTGTTTTTTTGGTTTCTATTTCATTGATTTCTGCTCTGATCTTTATGATTTCTCTTCTCCTGCTGGGTTTAGGGTTTCTTTCTTGTTCTTTCTCCAGCTCCTTTACGCGTAGGGTTAGGTTGTGTACTTGAGACCTTTCTTGTTTCTTGAGAAAGGCTTGTACTGCAATATATTTTCCTCTCAGGACTGCCTTTGCTGTGTCCCACAGATTTTGAACTGTTGTGTTTTCGTTATCATTTGTTTCCATGAATTTTTTCAATTCTTCTTTAATTTCCTGGTTAACCCATTCATTCTTTAGAAGGATGCTCTTTAGTCTCCATGTATTTGGGTTCTTTCCAGCTTTCGTCTTGTGATTGAGTTCTAGCATCAGAGCATTGTGGTCTGAAAATATGCAGGGAATAATCCTAATCTTTTGATACCGGTTGAGACCTGATTTGTGACCCAGGATGTGATCTATTCTGGAGAAGGTTCCATGTGCACTAGAGAAGAATGTGTATTCTGTTGCTTTGGGATGAAATGTTCTGAATAGATCTGTGATGTCCATCTGGTCCAGTGTGTCATTTAAGGCCTTTATTTCCTTGTTGATCTTTGGCTTGGATGATCTGTCCATTTCAGTGAGGGGAGTGTTCAAGTCCCCTACTATTATTGTATTATTATTGATGTGTTTCTTTGATTTTGTTATTAATTGGTTGATATAGTTGGCTGCTCCCACGTTAGGGGCATAGATATTTAAAATTGTTAGATCTTCTTGTTGGACAGACCCTTTGAGTAGGATATAGTGTCCTTCCTCATCTCTTATTATAGTCTTTGGCTTAAAATCTAATTGATCTTATATAAGGATTGCCACCCCAGCTTTCTTCTGATGCCCATTAGCATGGTAAATTGTTTTCCACCCCCTCACTTTAAATCTGGAGGTGTCTTCGCGTCTAAAATGAGTTTCTTGTAGGCAACATACTGATGGGTTTTGTTTTTTTATCCATTCTGATACCCTGTGTCTTTTGATTGGGGCATTTAGCCCATTAACATTCAGGGTAACTATTGAGAGATATGAATTTAGTGCCATTATTAGCCTGTAAGGTGACTGTTACTGTATATTGTCTCTGTAACTTTCTGATCTACTACTTTTAGGCTCTCTCTTTGCTTAGAGGACCCCTTTCAATATTTCCTGGAGACCTGGTTTGGTGTTTGCAAATTCTTTCAGTTTTTGTTTGTCCTGGAAGATTTTGATCTCTCCTTCTATTTTCAATGATAGCCTAGCTGGATAGAGTATTCTTGGCTGCATGTTTTTCTCGTTCAGTGCTCTGAATATATCATGCCAGCTCTTCCTGGCCTGCCAGGTCTCTGTGGATAAGTCTGCCGCCAATCTAATATTTTTACCATTGTATGTTACAGACTTCTTTTCTCGGGCTGCTTTCAGGATTTTCTCTTTGTCACTAAGACTTGTCAATTTTACTATTAGGTGACGGGGTGTGGACCTATTCTTGTTGACTTTGAGGGGGGTTCTCTGCATCTCCTGGATTTTGATGCTTGTTCCCTTTGCCATATTAGGGAAATTCTCTCCAATGATTCTCTCCAATAGACCTTCTGCTCCCCTCTCTGTTTCTTCTTCTTCTGGAATCCCAATTATTCTAATGTTGTTTCGTCTTATGGTGTCACTTAGCTCTCGAATTCTCCCCTCATTGTCCAGTAGCTGTTTGTCCCTCTTTTGTTCAGCTTCTTTATTCTCTGTCATTTGGTCTTCTGTATCACTAATTCTTTCTTCTGCCTCATTTATCCTAGCAGTGAGAGCCTCCATTTTTGATTGCACCTCATTAATAGCTTTTTTGATTTCAACTTGGTTAGATTTTAGTTCTTTAATTTCTCCAGAAAGGGCTTTAATATCTCCAGAGAGGGTTTCTCTAATATCTTCCATGCCTTTTTCGAGCCCGGCTAGAATGTTCAGAATCGTCATTCTGAACTCTTGATCTGACATAGTACCAATGTCTGTGTTGATTAGGTCCCTAGCCTTCGGTACTGTCTCTTGTCTTTTGTTTGTGGTGATTTTTTCCGCCTTGTCATTTTGTCCAGATAAGAGGATATGAAGGAGCAAATAAACTACTAATAGGGTGGCAAAGACCCCGGAAAAATGCGCTGTAACCGAATCAGAAGAGACCCCAAATTGTGGGGGGGAGAAAGGGGATAAAAAACAGGTTCTGAAAAAAAAAGAAGAAAAAAAAAAAAAGAAAAGAAAAAAATTTAAAAAATAAAACAAATAAAAAAATATAAAAAAGAAAGAAAAAATATATATATTTAGATGAACTAGTCAAAAAACGTTAAAAAAGAAAAGGGTAAAAGTTTTTAAAAAATTTAGCAGAAGAAGAAAAAAGAAAAAAGAAAAAAAAATTGAAAAAAGAAAAAAAAATTGAAAAAAGAAAAAAAAATTGAAGTAGCCACAAGACTAAAGAATCATGGGGAGAAAGCCATGAGTTCCGTGCTTTGCTTTCTCCTCCTCTGGAATTGCTCTGCTGTCTTAGGAATTGAATCTGCTTTCTCCTTGACAGATGAACTTCGTCCTGGCTGGATATTTTGTTGATCTTCTGGGGGAGGGGCCTGTTGTAGTGATTCTCAAGTGTCTTTGCCCGAGGCGGGATTGCACCGCCCTTACCGGCGGCCTGACTAAGTAATCGGCTCGGGTTCGCTTTTGGGAGCTTCTGTTCCCTGAACGCTTTCCGTAGAGTTCCAGAGGACGGGAATGAAAATGGCGGCCTCCCAGTCTCCAGCCCGGAGGAGCCGAGAGCCTGGGGCCCCACTCCTCAGTGCGCCCCCAGAGGACAGCACCCAATCACTCCCGTATCCCCAGCCTCTAGCCGCGCTCCGAGCTCACCGAGCCCGCGACCAGTTCAAGGTAACCCCGAGCTGAGAGTTCAGTCCTCGGCTCTGTCTTTGCAGCCGGTTTCTCCGTTCTAATACCTGCAAGCTCTCCGACACTCTGACACCCCCGATCCTTCTGTGACCTTGCGGGGCCTGGGGCCACGCTGGCCTCGCGTGGGCTTCACCCCGGTTTAGCCCCTGGAGCAATGTCCCTCAGTGGAACAGACTTTTAAAAGTCCTGATTTTGTGCTCCGTTCCTCCGCCGCTTGCCGGGAGCCGGCCCCTCCCCCCGCGGTCTATCTTCCCGTCGTTTTAGATTCACTTCTCCGCCAGTCCTACCTTTCAGAAAGTGGTTGATTTTCTGTTTCTAGAGTTGCTGTTCTTCTTCTCTTCGCTCTCCCGTTGGATTTGTAGGTGTTTGCAATGTTTAGATAAGCTATCGAGCTGATCTCCTGCTACCTGATGTAGTCTCAGCCTGCTACTTCTCCGCCATCTTGACTCCTCCCCTCCCCATTAATATTTCTTGCAGTGCCAGCTTGGTGTTCGCATACTCTTTTAAACCTTGCCGGTCTTGGATGCTCTTAATCTCTCCATCCATTTTGAATTATCAGTCTTGCTGGATAAAGAAAGTATTCTTGGCTGCATGTTCTTTTAATTTATTTCCCTGAATACATCTTATCAGCCCTTTCTGGCTTGCCAGGTGTCTATGGACAGGTCTGAGGTTATTCTGTGTGTAAGGAATCTCTTCCCTGTAGCTGCTTTCAAGAGCTTCTGTCTAAAATAATGATTCAGCATTTTCACCATCAGGTGTCTCAAGGACTTTCTAGAATCTATGCTCTTGGGGAGAAACCTTTCTGCCTCTAGGACACAAATGCTGGTTCTATTCCCCAGATTAAGAAAATTTTCATGGAGGGGCACCTGGGTGGCTCAGTGGTTTAGGCCACTGCCTTCGGCTCGGGTCATGATCTCAGGGTCCTGGGATCGAGTCCTGCATCGGGCTCTCTGCTCGCCAGGAAGCCTGTTTCCTCCTCTCTCTCTCTGCCTGCCTCTCTGCCTACTTGTGATCTCTCTGTATCAAATGAATAAATAAAATCTTTAAAAAAAAAGAAAATTTTCATGGAGAAATTTTTTCATTCAACTATATCATCTAGTCTTCTTTATTTCTCCTCCCCCCTAAGGAATTCCAATAATTCTGACTTTAGAATATTTCATGGTGTCCTTTATTTTCCTCACTCTGTTTTCATGGCTTATAAGCTGTTTTCCAGGCTTCCTCCTGATACTTTTTCTCTATTAGTTTGTCCTCTAGATCACTAATTCTGTCTTCTGCCTCAGTTACCCTCGCTGTTAAAGAATTTAGATTAGATTGGAACTCACTGAGAGCACTGTTACCATCATCCCTGGTGGCTTTCACTTCTGCCCTAATCAACTGCAATTTGTCATTAAAGGTTTTCTCCAACCCAGCCATTGCCTGCACAATTGTTAGCCTGAATTTTCTTTCTGGCATAGTGTTTATGTCCATATCCAATAGCACTGATGGAAAAGGCACAGTCTCTGAATTTTTCCTCTGTTGGGCATTCCTCCTCCTAGTCGTTTTGGTGAGAGATGCTGAAGGGATGTGTAGCTGAATGTATCAAATCTGGCGCAGACAAGGTATACTCTGGAAGGCTTCAGAGCAATCAAGAGTTCCCACAAAAAAGAACAAAAAAAAAAAAAAAAGGAAAGAAATAAGAGAGAGAGAGAAAAGAAAAAAATAAAAGAGAAGGCCCAGCCAGAATGGGCCCCAAAGGTAAGATTTATAAAGTATACAAACAAAAACAGACAAACAAAAAGACCAACCAAAGTAAATGACAAGAAAAACAAAAACAACAACAAAAAAAAAGAACCCAGCCAAATTGAACCCCATTTATAAGATTTATGTACTCCGGGAACAAAACAAATACACAGAAATACTGGCAGAAGAAAGAGATGAGAGTGTGGTTAAATTCTCAGTGTGGGTGAGGAAATTTATTTTGATTCTTTGTGGGCATATCTTGGTATCTTTGTTAAAGGATTCAACTTTCCTGAGATAAAGGGGGATTAAAACTGGTTTAGATACAGGGGTAGCATTGATTGGGGAAAGGGGATTACCTTGAAGCTTATCTCTGTATGAATATTAAAAAAAATAAAATAATTAAAAAATAGAAGAGCAAAAGAAAAACACAGGTATATGTATCAAAGAAGTACAAATTTAAAGTTTATTATGGAATTTGTGGTACTGAACTCTCATTGTGATGGTAAATACGTTAAAATTATTAAAAATTTGAAAAGAATGAGAATAGTGGGAACGAATTAAAAATAAAAGTATCTCTGAAGTAGTGGTGGGTGTCCTCTTGTGTTTTTTGTTTGTTTTGTTTTTTGTCTTTTTTGGTTTTTGACTGGCTTTCTGGGGGAGGGGCCTGTTGCATGTTTTTTCAGGTAGCCTTGCTAGAGTTGAGTCCTCCTGCTCCCTATCAAGGGCCTGGGCTCTGCGGAACCTGGTTTTTTAGGCTTTTGTTCTCTGGAGGTTTTTGTTTGTTTGTCTTTTGTTTTCAATTTTTTTTTTTTCCCATTGGCAGCTTTTGGAGCTTCTTTGGAGGTTTAGAGGAAGGCAAACTGCACCCAGACCTCTGTCTCAGAGAGAAGCCTCAGTCTGTTCCCCCTCTGGGTGCTCCAGATTACATAAATTGCCCCTCTGTTGCCAGCAGAGCACGTCCCCAGTCGCAGAAGCTCCCGCTTGTACCCAAAACCATGAGAAATAGTAGTCCAGAGAGCTGGCTTCCAGCGGCTGCTTCCCCCACAGCTCTCTAGGCAGGTTCTGGCTTCCAGAAAGGTCCCAACCAGAGATAGCATAGCACACTGAGATTTTCACGCTGGCACAGGCTGGGAGTATTCAGATTCTTCTGGCCCTAGAGAGCACCGGCTAGTGCCCGCAGGGACATCTCTCAAGGGAGGTGGTTGTGGAGCGTGCCTCAGACCCCAATTGCACAGCACACGTGCAGAGTGAAAAGGGTTCTAGAGACCGCCGGCTGGTATCCACACCAGACTCTTTCACAGGTGCCGCTGGCTCAGGGACCAAGGCCTGCTTTCTTCCTGCACTTTCTCTGGCTCAGCACCAGCAGTGGCCAACCTGGGTCAACGGGCTTATCCCCTGTCCCTAACCACCCAATTCCACCAATTTCCCCTTAAGATCTTTTGCTCTTTTTGAGTGCTTTCAACCAGACTCCAAGGTAATGCTGGTCCCTAATCACAGGGAGCTCTTGTATTGAGGTATTACTTTCCAGTGGGTTGCTTCTGGTGGCTCCCTCCTCCTTTGGTTTATCTTCTGCTATCAGTCTGATGTTCCCATTCCACTTTACCTGTCCACTGGCAATTTCTGCCCCCACAGAGATCCAGAAGTGTAGAATTCTAATCTCGGGCTGATTTCATGGGTGATCAGAGTTCTTTGGTAGGTAATCAGCCCACTTTAGGGGACCAGTTGAAACAGCACCTCCTACTTCTCCACCATCTTTCTCCTCCTCAGGTAACCTTTTCATTCTTAACATCTGGTGGCCACCAATGCTGGGGTTATAGGGACACCAACCACCTGTAACTTTTTTTTTTTTTTCCCAGCATCTTTCATGCTAATCTCACCGTGATCCTGCCTGCGGAATATACATCAAGTAGAATGTCTTTTTCCATGTCTATCTTTTGCATATACGAATGAATATAGAAACACATGCATGCATATGTACTTCATACACCAAGCAAGAAGGACCCCTTTAAAGTGTCATACTTCTTCAAGTTTTATCGAAGCCATGAGTGACACATCTTTGAGTCACAGAATTCTCAGTAGGCCTGCTTGAGTTATAGCATGTCTTGAAACGGGTTCTAAAATTCTTACAACAAGGCTAATGCCCATTATAATAACAGATTTCTGAAATTTTAATACAATTAATCTAACTCTGATTAATGTCAATTAGGATACCATGCTTTTATGCACAAACACGGAAAATAAATAAATATTACAAGAAAAGAGAAACCTAGTTGCATGAAAATCTACCCAAGCGTTTCATTAGCCAATCTGTATAGGTCACAGAGCTTCCCTGTATCCCTAATCTGTTTCTTAATTGATTATCTGGTGCTAAGAGAAACTGCCTAGAGGTTTTCCAATAGCTTTAGGGCCTTGAAGATGGACAATGGCAGGTTTTTTTCTGATATCACTGTACTATTAATACTATTATTTAATATGTCTCAAAACGTAACCTAAATACTTAAATTATATCTGCTGGAGAACTACCTTCAGTACTTTGGTAACTCTGGTCAATATTGATGAGTAAGCAGACCATTCAACAAGTATTAATAAAAGACTGCTCTAGGGCAGGGAGTACAAATGCTGGGCATGGGAGTACAAATATGAAAATAAACAGCCTTTTCTTTCCTGGGGCTCAGGTTTCATGGGTCCTGGAGGGAAGTGATTAAGTAACGAGAGTATATTTGCCAAGTACTATGACAGGAAAGTTCAGTTCACTAGGGGTTCATAGTGGGTAAGTCAGAAACACAGGTGGATGGGACACTGTTGGGTTCCCCCCAAAACGGGTACCCCAATAATGGGTCCGTGATTAAAGGAGCGAGACTGATATAAGGCGAAAGTCAAGCAAAGCTTTATTTCGCTACAAGCATCAAGAATCTAACCGAACATTCGGGGCCGCACCCCTTACAAGAGAGGGCGACCCTTCTCTGTTTCACAGACTAGCTTTTAAGGGCAAATGCCATGCGGTTGGGCCTGGCCATGCACAGGTGGCCAATGAAAATGGAACACACACAGGAAACTCCACAGTGATGCTAGGTGACCAACTGAATTACAATTTACCTTAGTAGACATTTGAACCATCCCATTACACCTTGATTAGGATTGGCGCCAAAAAGGCTCCAAGAGGGCAGGGGTCCTTACTCCTTGGTAGCTAAGGAGACAGTATGCAACCCCCGACTGATCTGATGTCTCCACCTGGCCAGACCCACCCTTTATCTGGGCTTTGTTACCTGGAACTGGTTTCCAGGACTTGTTTCCAAGTAAATTCCCTGGGGGAAGGGGAGCAGGGACAGTTTCTAAATAGGTCCTTACAACACCTACACTGAAAGAAAAAATAAGGAACGAGATTTTTTTTTAATTAATTAATTTATTTTTTCAGCGTAACAGTATTCATTGTTTTTGCACGACACCCAGTGCTCCATGCAAATACGTGCCCTCCCTATTACCCACCACCTGGTTCCCCCAACCTCCCACCCCCGCCCCTTCAAAACCCTCAGGTTGATTTTCAGAGTCCATAGGAACAAGATTTTTTTTTAAAGATTTTATTTATTTATTTGACAGACAGAGATCACAAGTAGGCAGAGAGGCAGGCAGAGAGACAGGAGGAAGCAGGCTCCCTGTTGAGCAGAGAGCCTATGCAGGGCTCCATCCCAGGATGCTGGGATCATGACCTGAGCTGAAGGCAGACGCTTTAACCCACTGAGCCACCCAGGCGCCCCAAGGAACAAGATTTTGATGAAGAAAGCAATGTGAGTGTTTCTGGATAAGGGATTAGCCCATCAGAGAAGAGCAAGGACTAGTGAGTTTGGATACCGAAAAGGTCTCAGTATGGCTGGAAGTAGAGAAACACTTACCAGAGAAGCTATTAAAGCTTCAGCTGCAAGTCCACCACTTGCACCAGCCTTTTCCAAGGCCCTGGAAGGAACCTCACAGTGGGTTCAAATGTTTCCTTGTGTACAGGAAAGAGTTACCCTAGCAAGCCTGAGACTGCTATCCTTGGAAAGGTCTGCTCTCCCTGGCTGGCATCTGGGATCTCAGACTTCAGGAAGGTTCCCACCGCTCCATAAATGATTAAGAGTGGCTCGCTGCACCTACAATGTTTGTTACAACCAACATGCTTTATGCTGAAACACTTCCTCTCTTCCTGGGAATTGATAATTTTGGTACATGTTAGAGAAACAGTGTCTACATGACAATCTGCCAATAAAGAAAACCCGGGCAGTGAGTCTCAGATGAGCTTTTCTGGTAGGCAACAGTTCAGACTCGTCCCAATCCACTGCATGAAAAATTAAATGCATCTTACGTGACCCCACTGGGAGAAGACTCTTGCAAGTTTGTACCTGATTTTCTCTGGACTCTGCCCAATGAACATTTTCCTTTTGCAGATTTTGTCTTGTAAACTTCCACTGTAATAAATCACAGCCATAAAGCTGTGAGTGCAATTAAATTCTCAACCTTGGGAGTCCTCCTAGCATAGCATCAAACCTGGGAGATCTTGGAAACCCCCAACACAGGATGCTCTATAAAATGTTCAAAGATAAGAAAGGTTTGTATCTGTAAGGACCTATTTAGAAACTGTCCCTGCTCCCCTTCCCCCAGGGGATTTATTTGGAGACAAGTTCCAGAAACCAGCTCCAGGTAACAAAGCCCAGATACCAGGGTGGGTCAGACTAGGTGGAGACATCCGACCAGTGGGGGTTTGCATACTGTCTCCCTGGTTACCAAGGAGTAGGGACCCCCGCCCTCTGGGAGCCTTGTTGGCTCCAATCCTAATCAAGGTGTTAATAGGCTGGTTCTAATGTCTACTAGGGTAAATTGTAATTCAATTGGTCTCCTAGCATCACTGTGGAGTTTCCTGTGTGTGTTACATTTTCATTGGCCTCCTGTGCATGGCCAGGCCCAACCGCATGACCTTTGCCCTTAAAAGCTAGTCCGTGAAACAGAGAAGGGTCGCCCTCTCTTGTAAGGGGTGCGGCACTGAACGTTCAGTTAGATCCTGGATGCTTGGTGCGAAATAAAGCTTTGCTTGACTTTCGCCTTATATCAGTCTCGCTCCTTTAATCATGGACCCATTATTTGGGCATAACAGTATCCCTTTGAACCACAGAATCTGGATCCTCCTTCAGCTGGGTGGGGGACAGTAGTTCTACTGGGAGGTGTCATCAGAGACACACACAACAGGACAGCCCCTGAAAAGATCAAAACAGATGGTAGAAAGAGAGAAGTATCACTTTCTTTCTGTAAATATACTTGATGTGATTCTGGACATAAGTTAGAATAAAGAACTGTTGCTATTACATTAAAAACAACAGAACACTATCTATAGGAAAGACAGCTGAGAAAAGAAAGGACAGCCATATGCGAGGTCTTCCGTGGCCTCTATAGTCGTGGCCAAACTTGTCTAAAGAATTTGGCCTCATAGAGTCTTAGAAGCTGTAAAACATTTACGAACCACTTTAAATAAAGTTGGGTAAAATAGTCACTGATCCTGGATCACATGTAAATCTCTGTCCTAGTACAGTGGATGCTGACGTGTGCCTCGCCAACCTCTCTTCAGGGCCAAAACACTCATTCCCGCAGCTGCTGCTGGCATTGTTGCCTGCTGAGAGGTAGGATCTGAGTCCCTCTTAGAACTGTCTGGTCAGTGGGAGACGCTTTTTGCCACGATTACAGATCCTTCCTGGATGCCTTTGGCATCCAGTAACTGGCCAAGATGGCAGTAAATAACTCCAGACTTCCTGCCTCAATTTAGGGAAAATGAAGTTATTATATGAGCTCTAGAGCTCCTTGTGGGATTGACTGCATCTCTGTGGCAACTTTATTACAGTTCAATTTCTCCCTTGATCAACAGTGCTTTCCTCTCTCCCTCACTAGCATTTCCAAGAGGACTTAGTCAACCTACCTGTGTGCAAATCTCCATTTCAGAGTGTATTTCCTGGGGAAAATGACCTAATGCAGCCAGTACCAATGGACTAAAAATAATGTAGACAGTGGCTCAGTCCTTAAGGACCCTACAATTTAATTGGGAATTGGGGTAGGTCAAGAATGTTCCATGAAACTAAGCATCAATTAAAAAAAAATAAGTAGCATAAAAAGTAGATTATGATGACTGTAATGACAGAAGTATACAGGTCAAAGGAGGAAGAAATAAAACTTGCTTTGATAAATAAAAAGATGCTTCACAGAGAAAGTAGGTTTTGAAATATTCCTTGAGAATCTAGAAATCACTGGCATTTTCAGAGAGTGGGTCTTTGACATCCAGCCATTAAAGAGAGTGGGGACAAAGTGAATGGCTTAATGAGTTGTTATATGACAGATGGAGGGAAGTAATGGTATATATGCCTGAGAAGGAAGGCAATGGCAAAACTCTGGAGCCATGCGAATGCTACAGGAAAATGAAATTCCTGATAGGCACTGGGCATCCTTTGTAGGTGTCTGAACATAGGTGTGATACATTCAGATTGGGCTCAGAGGAACGGACAAGGCTGGCAACCAAGCCTCAGAAATTATACTTCTAGAGGCTTCTCCAGTTCTCCTCCACTCCAGGACTGCCACTTGGGACAGGAGGCCAAGAGCTAAAGCCAAGGATTCTTAGTACAGCTACCAACAGGTTACAGTGAGCCCACCCACCGTGGTTAGTGAGGTTTGTATCAAAGCACACTCAAATCCAGAACAAATAAACACATCTATGTTTAAGGAATTAAAAGCAGAAATGAAAACAAGTTCAAGGAGTTTAGGGCAGGTTGGAAGTCAATGCATTACCTGAAGAATTATACACAGCCTCTGGCTTCTGGTCAGAGGCCAAGTATAGCCATGATAGAAATGAGAGGTGGAAAGAATTAGAATTAGAATAGAAAGGGATGAAGGTCTGTAAGTCATGCTCTGGACCAAAACAGGTTCCTTAGTTATCTAAAATGTGTACACAACTGGCAGAACAAAAGCTCACAAGTGACCTAGTTGAAGGAAAGCAGTGAGCCTTGTGCCCGCTGGGGGAGGGGGAGGGCCGTAAATGAGTTATAGGCTTCCTGACAGTAGTGTGGTTGAAGGTAAAATATGCATAGTAGATACCAATCTGTTAGGTTAAAAATTAAGTCAATGGCTTCTCTGTTTCTTAATCCAGGACCCGAGGCCATTTTGTACCAGGGAATTGACAAGGATGAAGAAAATGTCATTAAGTTGCAGATACAACTCTGATGAGTTACAGCTTAACCCTGGCTTGGAATCAGAGATCAGCTTCATAAGAGACCATGTGGAATTTGGTATGACTGCCAGAAGGGAAAAAGTGCCTCCTGTTGGCCGCTGAGCTTGCACAGCCATCAGTGATGCTCTTGGCTGAGGCAGGTGGCATCTGCTAGCAGCACCTAAGAGTAAAAATAGCAACATAACCTCTATGCATGGCTCTCCTCCATCTACCCACACCTGAGCCTTATCTCCATGGGTACGCTGGGCCTGAGCAAGCCAACAGACCTGGTCTAGATGTGCTGTAGGTCACCTGTTGGATCACACACAAGGAGCTGCTTCTGTGCTAGGTCTGCTCCTCCCCCAACCCCCAGGCTCCTCTGAATTACACAATGGAAAATTCACACCCACTTCTAACAAGGGAATGGGGTGGCTTTCCTGAATGACTTGAATCCAGGTTTATTTTGCATACCCTTGCCTGGAGTGACTACAGTAGCCAAACATCCTAACTGGCCAGCTGCCCCAAGTGGATGATTCTAGGGGTTAACCTAGGCAGCCAGTCTCACAGCCTCTAACTCACAATTCACCTAAAACTCAGGGATTTTTAGCTGACAATTCAGATGAAGCTATGTTCACATGTGAAAATTTTGCTAGGCCATTGCTCCATGAAATTGAACTGACGAAACAATTTCTAAGAGAAAATGTTAAAAAAAGAGGTAATAAAATTTAATAGAACCTGAGTAATAAAGATGAGATTCCTTCTGCAGTAAAATAGAGAGACTTATGATGAGGGAGCAAGAGGCTAGCTGAGGACAAAGCCAAAGCTGGCACATTGCACGCCCTCTCCATCCACTCCCTTCAGTAATATGTGTAACATTCCTCAGGCACCCTGGACCACCATAAATGAGAAACAAATAGTTCCCCTTGATTTACAAATGTCCTAGTGATCTACAAACAAAGAAGTTACCTTATCAGTAGCACAATTTCCAGAGGCAAATAACTCAGTTCCTCAAGCCCTAAAGAAAGTTAAATTTCTTCTAAACCCAAATCTCACTAACAAGGACACTTGAGAGGAGAAATGTGAAACTTTATCTCTACATCTCCAAGATAGTGTCGAAAATCATTCCCAAGCATATGGCCCACTGATACACATCTAAAAGGTCTCACAAGAAGATTTTTACTACTAGTAATAAATAACCTTTCTCACAACAATAGTTAGCCCTCAAGGTCCTGGAGACTTTGCTTCCAAAATTCCTTAGATACTAACATCACCCCCCCCCCTTTGTTCTCTCCTACCCAACTCCTGTGTATATAATCAGTCACTTCTCAGGATAACAGGGCAGCAGCTCTTCCTGCCCACGGGTCCTGTCCCCGTGCTTTAATAAACCACCACTTTGCACCAAAGATGTCTCAAGAATTCTTTCTTGGTCATTGGCTCCGGACCTCAACCCACCAAACCTCACCTAGGTTCTAGAACTTCATCAGTTATGCCCGAGTTTTCACATCCGAGAGACCACCAAGGAGCCAACACCGATGTAATCACACGAGGGTTTATTTGAGAAGCTTAAGCTTGGGCCCAAGTGTGCCCGACACAGCGGAGTAGGGACTTGGACCCTGAACCAGATTACAGTCAGAGTTTTTAAAGGCAGAGCAGGGGTGTCAGTAGGTGATTGGGCCACGACTACTAGCCCCATGTTCCTGTTTTTTTTTTCCCTTTTTCTTTCTGACATGATCTATTACAACGTCAAACCATGTTGTCCCTTTTTCTTTGACATAATCTATTATAACATCAAGCCATGTTATTCCTGATATGAGTTATTAAAATGATAAGCCATCCTATTCCTGATCGATCATTGTATTTGCTCCAGTCAGTCTTCCTAGAGCTGTCCTATTCCTGATTGATCATTGTGTTTGCTCCGGTCAGTCTTCCCGGAGTCAGGGGTCATTTACTGGTCTCAGAGACCTAAGATGGCAGCCGGGGCCAAGATGGCTGTACTTATGTCAAGGCTTGGGGTGGGTACAGCCTTGTTTTTCTTGGCCTCCACAGATGATGTGGTGGTCAACGGTGTTGGCAGAATGGTTGCTCAGAATTCCTGAAATATAAGAAAAAGATAACGAAGCAGGTTTTCAAAACTTAACAGAATTTTAAAAGAAAGTGGTGGGGGGGTGGCGGGATGGGGAAGGTATGTTCTCTGTTGACAGGACATAAAATCACTTTGAGGACTCCCTGAACTAACAAAGCATGACTGACCTATTGGCTCCACTCTATGGTAGTCCAAGTTTTGCCACGTAACGCACAGGCCCATGGGAGCAGAAGACACGGGTTCGTGAGCCCAACCTCCACTCATCTCTCAGAAGATCCATTTTCAGGAAAGCCTCCCTCATTCCTCCATCCCCGATATCAGCCATGTTGCCACTTGGAAAATAGTAATTGTATTTGGTCATGTCACTCCTTCTCCCAAAGATTTATAGTTAAGTCATCCTTCCAAATAAGTTCAAAAGCTCAATAAGCAAGAGAATTTTTCAAGCTGAAAAATATTCTTCAGTGCTGTCCACATCCACCAATCACTAAGTGCCCTTCTAGCCACAACTAGGCTCTCTCACAGCTCCTCCCCAAATGAGCAAAGATGGTGGGGCACCTGGGTGGCTCAGTCAACCATCTGCCTTCTGCTCAGGTCATGATCCCAGGGTCCTGGGATGGAGCCCTGTGTTGGGCTCCCTGATCTGTGGAGTCTGCTTCTCTTTCTCCCTCAACCCCTTCCCCTGCTTGTGCACATGTACTCTTTTTCTCTCCAAAATTAATAAATAAATCTTATTTAATCATCACAGGCAGGAGACAGAGTTGGCTGAATTATTTTAGGTTTCACGGACATACAACATGCTGCGTGTTACCCCAAACTCTACTGAAAATCAGGAAAGAAGACTAACACTCACTGAATACCTACTGTGTATCTTGTACATTATATCATTTTCCCTAACTGGAATGCTTCTCTAAGAAACTGCATTTCTCTTTTCTCACTTTGTTCTAGTGTAATTATCATCAACAGTTTTAAGAGGTTAGATACTACGGGGGGTGGGAGGTTGGGTAAGAAGGTGGTGGGTAATAGAAAGGGCATGTATTGCGTGGTGCAAAAACAATGAATACTGTTATGTTGAAAATAAACAAATAATAATAATAAAAAAAGAGGTTAGATACTACAGCCAGACCACTTAGGATTGTATCCTTACTCTTCTACTTACTAACTGCATAACCTTGATTAAGTCACTAAGACTTCATTATGCCTCAGTTTTCACACATGTAAAATAAGTAAGATAATGTCTCTTTCACAGTTATATTATGGACTATATGTAGCCCAAGGAAAGATTTTATAATCTACTCTAGCATATTAGAGCATTGACAATACTACTTCTCTTCTCTTTATATGTCCATCTCCCAACCTCATTTCGTTCTATCCCAATTGTTACCCTGGAACTTAGAAGCCTGTCACAGAAACAGGTGCCCAATAAATATATGGGTAAGTAGATGCATTTTATTTACACATTAGCTCTGTGATGTAGATATCACTATATTTGGATTATAACTGAGGAACTTGTATCTTCAAGAAAAGGTGCACGTAGAAAACAGCATCAAGGTTCCTCAAGAATTAAGAAATAGGACGACCATATGATCCAGCAATTCCACTTCCGGGTATACAGCTGAAGGAAACAAAATCACTCTCTCAAGGAGATAGCTGCACCCACCATGTGCACTATAGCATGGTTTACAATATCTAAGCCATGGAAACAAACCTAGGTGTCCACCGAGAGATGAGTCGAAAGAACAGGGTGCACATATAAACAATAGAGTAGTAGTCAGCCATGTAAAAGAAGGAAACTCTGTCATTTCTCAACAACATAGATGGGACTTGAGGACATTTTGCTAAGTGAAGTAAGTCAAAGAAAGAAATACTTATGAACTCACTTATATGTGGAATCTGAAAACAAAGAAACAAAAACAAACAAAAAATCTCACCCAAATTCCTAGAAACAGAAGAGATGGGCAGTTGCCAGAAGCAAGGGATGACGGGCAGGGGAAAGGAGGAAAGGTGGTGAAAAGATACAAACTTCCAGTTATGAGACACATGAGTTCTGGGGGTGTAATGTACAGCAGGCACTGTATTGTACATCCAGAAGTTCAGAAAGTGCAACTTGAAAGTTCTCATCACAAGAATAAATACTGTAACTATGTGAGGTCATGGATGTTAACTTATTTTCATAAACATTTCACAACATATACATATATAAAATCATCATGTTGTATGCCTGAAATTAACATAAAGTTATATGTTTAAAAAAGGGAGGAAGTGAAGCTATTTGGAAGAAGGGAGATTTGAAATCAAGAGTCCATGCTTTCCTACTGTATCCCACAGAGAAATTGAGAATGATGATAAAGCCTTGCTATTCAAAAACACAACTGCATGAAAGCTTCATTTGGAGGAATTTCCAAAAAATACAGTACAGTACAAAGTGTTTTCAGGTTGTTTCATTTTAGAGATTCGTATTATAATTAAGTCATTATGTATCTCATCCTTAGACTTCTATTTCTAGCAGAAAAGTGAAGTACAGTGAGAATCAGTGTTTCTCATAATGGACTGTGGTCAAAAAAGGAAAAGGCTCTGGAGTAAAAATGAGGGCAGGAACAAAAGGAGACAAATACAGACAGAATTAGGAGAACGGTCTTAACAAGTGGCGAGATACCATGGTACCAACACCAGTGTTTTCCTTGGAGACCATTGAGCATGAGAAAGTTAATGTGATTCAGAAATATTACCCACACTGGGTCTGTTCTAGGAAGAATGCCCCGCTGTCTCACTGAAGTCCAACCTGCTCTGTCCGTCTGCCTCAGCCTCCAGAGAAAACTTGGAAGAGGCTGAAAGGAGCTGAGTAGCCGACAAGAAAAGAGACTAAGAATATAGGGAGAAACCTACCATGCAATGCTTACATAGGTCCATTACGAGATGCCTCTGTCACACTGCACATTACCAAGGGGAGGATATTCTCTTCTAGCCTAAGAAAGCTGGCTTAGATTGACAAATGAAGGGCATTTTGCATTTAAGAGATTCTCAAGCTAGGAGTTGGAGTATTTGCCACTTTTAACACAAACAAAATGAAGCACAGTTGAAATATACTTTCAAGAAGCATCAGTGCGTTTTGAGAGAGGATCCTTACAATATGCTCCACAGCCAAAGGATTACATGCTTTCCTGCCTATTAAGGCAGTTACAGAAGCAAAAGGAAACCCATTCTATATAACAAGCTTTTTACCTATAAACACATATGGCTAAATCATATGTTATAATTTTATTTGTACAATTAAGCCCTGCTGCTTCTAGTCCTTAAATTTATAATCGTCTTCAGACCTGTTATTGCTGAGAGGTCATTAACATACTATTTATAAAATTTCAGCTTTAGTTCTAATGTGCATATACATATACGAGCTATGAATCATGATCCATAACTCTTTTCTAATAAATCTATGTCTCCTTCCAGGAGTGCACTCTAGGTAATGGCTCTGTTGAAGCAGTTAATTAGCTAAAGCTGTGCATATTCCTGCCAGTGCAATTAGGAGCCTCAGTCAAACAAGGAGGGGAGATGCCACGATGTCAGCGGAGAGTGAAAGCCAGCCACACTGATGGGGTGGCTTAGGAAACAGGAAGATAAAAAGTAATTATGTGTAGGCCTCAAGTATACCTATAATTCAGAAAAATAACAGTCTCATAACATGATAGGAACAGAGGAAGAGGCCACACACCTTTCTGCCTAGTTCTTAATGGGCCAAATCATACTCCTGGGTACCAAGACCTGGAGAATGCAGTCAAAAAGCTGAAACAGCATGGATGCTAACTTCACAAAACAAGTCTGACATCACTTGAGTCACATGCTTCCTCATCTTTACAGTGGCTTCCCTCATCTAGATATCATGCATACCCTCACACAAGCCCAGAAAGTTGCATTTATGCTGTTGCATGTATGCAGACATGTGGCGATGGCTATCACACGTACACATGTACACACAAATGCACACTTAGAGACTATGAGAGCTTTTGAAGTTATGTCCTTGGTGTTTAAGAACTTAAATGCATGAATTTTCAATGAACAAATACACAGCTGTATATAACAAGAACCTCAGTTAGGAAAGAAATCACACACACACACACACACACCAGTGGAAGAGGAAGGCTCAACAACTAGTAGGTCAGGGTGCGGGGGAGCTGGAATACATGCATGTTGATGCGGGAAACAGCTCGTGAGCTCTTGGCATCAGTAAATCGAATGGAAGTCACTCAGGTTTTCAGTTTCTGTCTCATATTCATGTGTGTGTGGATGAGAAGACTCAAAGATGAAAAAGAAAAGAAAAAGCAGGTGGGGTAAAAAAAAAGAAGTTAAAAGAAAATCTGTAAATGTCTCTACTTTCAAGAAACAGTGACTGTCCTTTGGTGATATGGTGTGTAGAAATGTCTAACACAGAAAATAAGAATACACAAAAGTCTGTGGGATTTTCACAGTCCTCTTTCCAAAACTGGCTCATTTTTCCATCCATTGAAATGCACAAGGAACTCAAGACCAAGACTACCAAATACTGAAGATGTGGATAAAATGCCACACTAAAGTCCACACATAGCTGACTGGTCAAAAGGGGGCAGATAATTGGATATGAACAACCAAAGTTATAGGTGCAACATCATGAATACCATTCTACACACTCAGAGGGAAGAGGGAATATGATAAACCACGTAAAAGAGTGTTTCTTCACAGGTTGTTAACACTGGAAGCTATTTTAAAATCCTAGTGACTAATATTGAAAACAGTAACATTAACAGCAAACATTTATTTAGTGTTTACTGGGCGAGTGGCAGGCATTTCTAAGCACGCTTAAGTGCAGGAACTCATTGAATTTTACCCTCATACCGACCCTGTGATGTGGGGTATCATCATTTTTATCACTTCACCGGTGAGGAAAATGAAGCATAGTGAGGTTATGTGCTGTGCTCAAGGTTCACACCTACACCTTCCGGAGTGGAGATTTGAATCTAGGCACGTTGGCTCTGTGCTCTGCTGCCTACGGGAACAACAATGGTTGAGCTCTTACAATGCACTAGAATCTGCTCTGAACAATGTAATTACATAATGTGATATTTTCTTGCAGCCCCATAAGGAAGGTACCTCCTTTCCTGCAAATACAAGACCCGGGGCTTAAACCATGCCACAGTGATACATCCTCTAACTGCCAGAGGCTGGACTGAAACCGAGATCTGTGAAGTGCCCAGGGACACTAGGTGACAGTCCCCTGTCGTTCTATAATCTGCTGCAGAATCTGTCTTCACAGTTGACTCACACTACCAATACCTTCTTAATCTCACTTGAAGCATTTTGGACCCACCTTGGGCTCCCAGACCATGCCTACAATTCTGCCTTCACAACCACACAAGTGCCGAGGATCCCGGGCTTAAACTCGGGAAGTAAAACATACGTAGACTTTATTAAACCCCATGTGTTGAAACTCTACACATCTCTCCCACGGTCTCCACCACTTACTGGTATTTATATCCAAGGTATTTAAACCTAAATTGTCATTCTTACATGGTCCAGGTGGCAAATGTCGCCTCCTAGACATATCTTGAGAACAATGAATTTTTTAAATTCTAGAGAATAATGTGCCATCTTTCAGCTTATTAATGCTGGGAGAAGTACATTTGGAGATTTCATTTTCTAGTCTTCACTACCCTCACCTGCAAATGGCCTCAAATATGTTCATAAAAAAATCTTGCAGATTGAAAGTTACATAAATAATGTGGTTGAAAACAAATAATGAAGAAAAGAGCTGGTAGGTGTTCCTTGTCTGCCAGAATACAAGGTAAAAATTATGATATCTAATCTAATAAAAACTGATATGGCTCTTATGAAATATATCTATAATTTTTAGAAAAAAGAAATATTCTGCAACATCCACAAGTAAGTTATTCAAAATACTATTTCACAGAAAAATTATAAATAGGCTATATGTAATGTATATATCATCTCGTTTATAAGTACGTTAGTACAATATAAATAACCATGCATATGTTTGTGTGCACTAAAATATATTCTATTGTCAGGGATGAGAGATCAAAAAATGTTTATAATATTCTATTCCATTCCAGGATTGACATTTATTTATATGTTAGTTTATCTTATTTTCAGGAACAATTATATATAAAATAAATATTCTGAACTAAGACTGATTTCCTTTAAGGGGCGCCTGGGTGGCTCAGTGGGTTAAATCCTTGGCCTTCAGCTCAGGTCATGATCCCAGGATCCTGGGTTCGAGCCCCACATCGGGCTCTCTGCTTGGCAGGGAGCCTGCTTCCTCCTCTCTCTCTGTCTGCCTCTCTGCCTGCTTGTGATCTCTGTCAAATAAATAAAATATTAAAAAAAAGACTGATTTCCTTAAAAAAAAAAACAGTGGTATAATAGCAAAACAAACAAACAAACAAAGAGTGAACTAGATAGACGGTTCCAAGTTTTTAATCTTAATTCTCTCAGTAATTTAGCTAAGAATAACAATAAAAACCACCATCTTTTGGATAGCTATGACCAAATGACACTGGTTAGTCCTTCACATATATTTGTTTCTCACAACACTCCTATGTGGTAAGTAACTAAAGCAGTGGGAAAATAGAACTGGAAAGAGAGAGTTGTCACTAATCAAATAAACAGTAGTTATGATACATAACGATATTATTTTGTCCATTATGATTGCAAAAATAAATTGTGATATATCTTGTCAAATATTAAGGAAGACAACGAAACTGGTGCTCTTACTGCCGCTTATTAACTGTGCATCCTTAGGCAAGCTAATTAACATCTCTGGGGTGCAATTTCTTCAAATTCAATTCTGGAATTTCTTTTTGTATAAGTTCAGTAATACCATGTATCTTAAAGACTATGGTGAGAATTTAAAAAGCTAATTCATGTAAAAGTTTATTCACAAGGGTGTCTGACACACAAGAACCCGTAAGTGTTAACTCTCATATTGCTAATGACAAAAATTCTTCTGGAATATAAACAGAAATTATGTATCAAAACCATAGAGGAGGTCATTGACAGTAATCTATTCTTGGAACTAACTCTATCCTAAGGAAAACAGACAGTATTCTGCGTATGCAAAAACAAAGCTATTCATTGTCACAATATTTATAATAGCAATAAAAAGGGAAATTCTCCTGCATTAGGAGAATTATATAATCATATATGCATTCCTCTCATTATAAAGGTATGTTAAAACCCAGTGATCTTGAAATCTCAATCTTAAAGACTATGTAGAATAGGGAAAACAATTTAGGCTCTAAACTTAGGTGAAAAAAATAGGTTAGTAAATTTCACATGCCCATTTATGCTTACATTTTTATTTATACTTACATATCAGTATACCGGACAGAGTAAGTTTGGGTGACATATTGGAAAAAATGTTGTAAAATTACGTTGGTTTTATTCCATTGGTAAAATGCTAAGTGTGATTGTTTTCCATTGCCAATCGTGTTCCAGTTTCTGCCCTATCTATGTTGAAACACACAGTGATACTTCAGGGTACCACCCTCTTGTCTCCAGGCCCACCACAATCAACTTAAGCCTGATCAACCAATGAAGAATACTTTTTCGAAAAGGCTGGGATTAACTACAGACTTCATTTCTAATTTGTTCTTAACTGAATGAATAGTACTATTTGTTAAAAAAAATTCTGAAAATAATATTTGATAATGTGTGTTTATGGACTCACTTCTGAGACTTTAATAACCGATCTCTTCTTTGGCAATGGCTCCTACTGTCTAAGACTGATAATTAATGGGAGCAATATGAATAATTTGTAGATAGTGCTTGGGGATCATACATCTTCCCATATTTAAATAATCTTAAAAAAAAAAACTATTAAAACAGGAAAGAAACCAAGGAGTAGGAAGGGAAGGAATATGTAAACAATTGTCTTTTTAATTTCTTTGAATACCTTGCCTTTTCACAAAAGGCACTAATAGCTTCAAGGTTTTCATCCTTTGAATTACATCTCAGTTAATGGAATTCCCCCCTACAAAATCACATGCATTATCTAACTTTTGACAAAAAGAGAGAAAGGTTAACTTTTTGAAAATCTCTTGAAAAGATGCCTTGATTCTACCTTCCTCATAAAATAGCTAGAAGGTTAATGGTAAAGACTACATAATAACATTCTCAGCTGTTTTAACCCACCATTATAAACACTTGTGGGAATGTCTTTCCTATTAGGAATACTTCCCCCCCATCTTAAGCATAAAAATGGTGTTGGATTTCTACCTGTATTCAAGATTCATGGGTTCTTCATATTTTTTTCTTCAACACAAAAAGATGCAGCAATTTGTGAACAATCTTAGCCAATCAGAAAAACATTTAAAGCAATTTCCTAAGTACTGTATCATTTACTATCTCTCAAAGGTTGGAACTCTTCAAACAAATCATAGTAACTTTTATTTTCAACGTGATAGATGCTGCATGCTTTTCTCCAAAACTGCATGTACTTATGATAAAAGCCATATTTCCATTAATCATTACAACAATGCCTTTTTTTGTCATACTGTGTTATTTTACCATTGCTGGATGACATTTTGTTTTTAGTGGCTGAAGATTTTCCTGCCAAAGCATTTGATAACATCCCAGAGAGAACCTTGGGTTGCATACTTTCTAATTCTTCTACTGTGAAGTTTCATGTTTTTCAAAGTTCTGCTTTGGAGAGTTTTATAATTAAACATGGAAGATGAAATTTTAGTTTTTATTTACACAGGCTATTAAATGGTACCAGATGAGGAAGCAAGGAAAGACATAAAGGTGAAAGGCATTCTTTCACACAATAAATATCAGTTCCTTACTGTTCTAGGCCCTGGATTTATTTAACAAATAATGTGTTAAATAAGGCAGACATACTACTTCTCATATAACTTACTTTCTGGTGAATGATGTCCAGTTCTCTTTCGGAAGCTCTGAAGTTAAGTTTAGGGATAAATGCATAGAAAATGGACCACAGGCATTCTTCATGCCTTGGCTAGAGCTGGAGACTATACTGGTCCAACATGTATTTCTTTCTGCTTTGCCTCTTTTCTATGTAGCCTCAAATTGGGAAGGAGGAGAGAACAGTGTCAGAGGAGATCATGGAGAAGACATGACCACTGGCTGACCTGTGTGAGCTGTAAACAGGCAATGTCAGCTTCCTCACCTCCTCCCATCCTTGGAATGTATGTCATGCCCACCATTCCCACACTAGGAGATGCTTCAAGGACATAGCCTCGAGAGTAGGATGCTGTTGAGACCATCTGGATGATATGCATGATTGGACCTAGTTAAGGCCTCCACATAAATCTGCAGGATTCTGGAGGGCTGGTGCCAAAATCCACTCATCTTATGGCTGCTAAGACAAGCCTCACATGTAAGCTCTCTCACATATTAAACCTGCCACTGACCAACCTGGAATGATTCACCTCTTTCTTTGGCCTCTCCTCATCTTCTGTGTATGGAGGCCAGTTTTCAAACCAAATGGCAGGAGAAGCTAGTTTTCCCCTTCTCTTCTCAGGACAGTTGATTGTAACAACTTCATAGAAGCTCATATGCTATAAAGCTGGCTTTCATGAGCTCCAAGAAGACAAATGGATCAGCAACCTAACAAGAATGAAAATAAGAGAAACCTGCGACTGGCACAAAGCCTAGAGGTACAAAGATCAAAAGAGGTGTTGGAAAGCCAAATGAGCTTAATATCTTCAGCTATTATGTTTCTCCTGAGGTTTATTCCATTACCCAGAGAGAAACAGAGCCCACCGTACTCTTTCATTCACATGCCCCTGCCTGCTCCAGTATTATGCAGGATACAAAGAAATAGTTTAAAAGTTATCATCTCGGCCTCCAAGCTGCTTACATCTTAACCTTGGGAACTCTTGCTGACCAAAAAAAAAAAAAAAAAAAAAAAAAAACTGGAAAAGAATTCAGCATAAACTCAATGGAAGCTACTTGTTTTGCAAGATACTATGCCCCTTTTTATTCTACGAGGGAAGTGAACAATAAATAAATGAGGCCTCTCTCTAGAAGCACTGTGGTAGAAAAGGCCTGCTAAGATCTCTACATAAATAAGTCTAGGTAGCATAAACAAAATGTGAAAATGACAGGAAAACCTATCAAAGACCTGTGTGTGCCGAGAGGATCCACCTGGGCCAGAGACTTGGACTAAAACTTATATAAATCCCAAGCCCAGGATGAGAAGAGCCCTAAGTGGACTGACCTGACCCACTTAGGTGCTCCGCACAGGAGTAGCAACAATGCGACAGTCAGGAGGATGCATTCTCATAGCCTGAGTACCCATTCCATGCCAGAACGGTGGTGGACACTGAAGCGAGCCACAAAGGCCACAAGATAGGGAAAAAAAAAAAACAAAACAAAAACAAAAAAAAACATGCCACCATAGAGCTTAGGTTCAGGGTTTCTGAGAGTGGCAGTCCTAAGGAGAGAATAAAGTGGACTGAGGAATGGAGGACAATGCCAGTTTAAATAGGGTGAAGGGCCTGACTTGCAAGTCTGGGATAGAGCAGCATCCCAGGCAGACAGTCTTGCGAAGGCCCTGAGATAGTGACTAGCTTACTGTGTTAGTGGAATAGAAAAGTGAGCATGACTAGACCAAGGTGCATAAAGAGGAGAGCAGTTGGAGAAGGTGTCCAAGAGGAGGGCAGGGACCAGATTACAAAAGGCCTTTTACAAAATGAGTTTGGGAGTGGTTAGTGCATTTAGTGAAAGCAGAGGAACAAAGATTTACATTTAAATTCCCCCCAGTTGCAAGCATTTGCATAAATGCTACTTCTTTTCATCAGGTTCCCCCTCCCCCAAACACAGTATATATTGAAGGTGACTCTACTTAACAGGCTTGCTTAGGATATCCTCAGTTTATGTCACTTGCTCCAACTTATGATTCATAGTATCATGATTCAGTCTCAGATGTGTCCTGTTTTAGACCAGGAATGTCAAACCTTTTATGTCAAAGGTCAGAGAGAAAAGATTTTAGGTTTTTTAGGCCAGATGGCCAGGAGACTGCCACTACAGCACAAAAGCAGCCACAAATAATATGTAAACTAGTGACTGTGGCTGTGTTGCAATAAAGCTGTATGGATACTGACACTGAATTTCACCTATAATTTCAAGGTGTCACAAATATTCTTTATTGATTTTTCCCATTTAAAAACACAAACACCACTCTCAGCTCATTGGTCATTCAAAGACAGGTAGCTGGATTTGATCTGTGGGTTGTAGTTTGCTGATCACCTTTTTAGATGACAAATTAGATGGCGACCCTTATTTCAACTAGATTTTATGGAGGACTTACAATGTATACGGTCATCCTCACAGCAAGCCTAAGTGGTAAATACTAGCATTGTATGTGTTTTGCAGTAAAGAAACGGAGACACGTCTCAGCAATTCTCCCAAGGTCTCCCCGAGAAGAAGTGGCAAAAAGGCTACCACGTGTGGAGGCCCCACTGTCAACCACAGTGCTGCGTAGTGTCCTAATACCTTCCCATTCTCTCCCTCCTCCTATCATTCTTCCTTCCCACCTTCTAATGCTGACATACTTTTAGTCTCTTTTTCTTTCCTCATTATGCCTTCTTGCTTCTTTTCTCATGCCCTCCTTTCCCATCCTCTGCAAAATTATAACAGAGCTACATGCTAGAACCAGAAACCAGCCAGCCAAAAGTTAGATTACACAGAATATAAAGAACCAATATTTTCAACCTCTGCAATCACTAAATATTTTTAGTTTTCTTTAGAATTTTTTAAGACTGTATTTATTTATTTGACAGAGAGAGAGAGAGATCACAAGTAGGCAGAGAGGCAGGTAGAGAGAGAGAGTGGGAAGCAGGCTCCCCGCTGAGCAGAGAGCTAGATGTAGGGCTCCATCCCAGGATCCAGAGATCATGACCTGAGCCAAAGGCAGAAGCTAAACCCACTGAGCCACCCAGGTGACCCTATTTAGAATTTTTAAAAAGATTTTATTTATTTGTGTGAGAGAGAAAGAAAAAGAGAGAGATAGAGAGAGAGAGCGTGTGCACATGGGAGAAGGAGCAGAGGGACAGGGACAAGCAGACTTGGCGTGGAGCATGGAACCCAACGTGGGGCTCGATCCCAGGACCCTGAGATCATGACCTGAGCCAAAACCAAGAGTCAGGCATTCAAGTGACTGAGCCACCCAAGTGCCCCTCTCCTTAGAATTTTTAAACAATTATTCCCTTCATATTTTTCAAATGAAACCTGTTTTCCCCCTAAGCATCAGCTCTCTAGGTAGAAATGTATCTATTACCTCTTTCATTTTATTCTCTTTCAACAACAGGTATGCTCACAGTTGCTTTCTTTGAAATTGAACAAGTCTGTTACCCTACCTCTTACTTCCCTCTGGTCTAAAGTTAAAAGACATCCTGATAAGTTACTACCCATTCTTAAATCAGAAGCTTCAATGTGATTTTCTTTTTTTTATTTGTTAAAAACAATTTAATAGAAATGGTAGTGTACCTCAGCAATCAAGTGGCATCTTTTCTTCTCCTCCCATTAAAAAGTATGCTTTTCCAAATAAAAGACATGCACATACAAATGACTCAGGCTGTCATTTTTCATAGGATTTTGCTGACATTTATACTTGAACTTTACTGCTGCCTTGTTGCTGGCAAAACTTCAACAGTGAAAGTGGTCCTGGCATTAAGCACCCTCCCCTTTTTTCTGTCTGTACTATCATAATAGACAGCTGCGTTAAATAAACACTTTTCAAATGCTTTAACACCATGAAGTCTGCTGAACTTCTCCAATTCAAGAACCTGGGTTCCCAGAATTCATTTGTAAAGAGAGTCCTTTGAAACTTAGAGGATCAAATCCTCCATATGGGTATCAGAGATTGAAGAATTGAGCCCTGTGTCTGGCTCTGTGCTCAGTGGGGAGTCAGCTAGAGATTCTCTATTTCTCTCTCTTCCTCTTCCTTTTCCCCACCCCCTACTGGCCCACACACTCTCCCAATCCTTCTAAAATTAAATCAAATTAAAAAATCACTAGGTGACCTTAGAACTAACAGTCTAAACGATCAGTGCAATAAAAATGTTTCAAACAGATTCTATGTACTCTCTTCAACAACATTTGGTAAATTTATACTACAGGTCATTTTCATTTCACTCAGAGTTTCAGCCTTTAATGATTAATAGAATACAGACCTAATGTGATTGAGACATGCACTTTTCCCCCCAAATGTAAATATCATCACATGTTTTCCCTATTCAAAACCTTACACAGTCTTCCCACTGAATATCTGGGATGTGTGAAGTCCATGTTAGACCACACCGAAGTCTCCATAATCTGAGCTCAGATGTTCCAGTACTGTGACAACTGTGCTTACTTTACATTTCGCCCTTTAAGGATTCCCACTACTCCAGTACCTATAAATCACAGGCTGCCTATTTCTTTCCCTCTGCTGTTTTGTTTCTTTTTCCCAATGATTTATATGAGTGAGCAATATGTGTGTAGGGAGAGGGGCAGACAGAAACAATGTCCAAGTAGAATCCTCACTGAGCACGGAGTCTGAATGGGGCTTGGTCCTATGAACAGTGAGATCATGATCTGAGTCTCTCACACAACTGAGCCACCCAAGCACCCCATATTTCTGTTTTTTATCACACACTGTTCCCTCCTGCAGGCTCTTCTCCTACCCCAGCCAACTGGCAACCACACATTCACCTTTAAGTCACTTCTGTTCTAAGGAGTGTCTCCTTCCTGTGATCATATTAAGATAGAATCAGTAACTCAAATACTTAATTTTTTCTTTTATATTTATTTTGCAAGATACCAGATAATGCAAGCATTTTCATTTATCACATATCCTGTTTCAGGGCTCTCTTCCCTTTCACTTTTACTTCAGTGTATCTACAAGGATGCATTCTGAAATACACTATTTTCTCCTTTTCATCCTATAGCTTTTTCCTATCTTTTCAACACTTGTCAATGACTTTTTAAGTGCCAAGGTGTAATTGAAGAACAAGTTGTAATACAAACAAGTTAGGCCCATGAATTTTAAAAATACATAAGGGGTGATGAAAGGGTCAATTTTTTTTTTTAATGAGAAACTCAAGTCCTCAAACTATAAGTCATTTTCTTTATACTTTATTCTGTACGAGCATCTCATTCTCCTATACTTAGAACTCTTTGGGGCATAAATTGGGAAAGACATTAAAATGTGTATTCTTCAACTATAAAAGGACACATAAGTCTAATCTGAATATTTTTCATCTCTTTTCCGACCTTTCCTTTGATGCTTTTCTAAGTTCTAGGCACCTAACAGGCTCTATGTTCCTACTACTATCTAAATTTGATCGATTTATTCTTGTCTTCATAACCTAAGGAAAATTTATTATTTTCATTGAGGACTTAATGAATTAGTAGACATCTATGTTGAGATGTGTATAATTTACTTATTTGCTTCTATATCTTTCTGCAAAGGAACAGTGAATTAAGTACCACTGACTTAAACTGTTCATTTTTCTTATCTCTATCAATCAAGGCAAAAGTTTGCTCTGTAAAATTCTTTGCAATATCTCTAACCAATCTTAAAGTGATTTCCACTGAAAAAATCTTCGAGAATTGCAAAGTTTCAAAAATGGTTAATGTTTTATGTTACTTTAAAAATGGTTAATGTTTAATGTTAGTTAAAACAACTTCTATATAATTATCATTATATATCTATCTCTGAAATATTTGGAGCCCAAGCATTTATGAGACCTGCACAAAACCACAAAATGTTGTTTGACCACTGATAGGAAATGATGATTCTGCCATGTCTCTTACTACATATTTGGTAACCAAATACTACAACCATATGTTATTTAAATACACTACTTAGCCTATTTAGTATGACTTATACTATGTCTGAATTGGCAATTTAAAAAGAAGTAGATTATAAACACAAATATTGCTAAATATAGTCTAATCTTTCTTTAATGATTCATCAGATTCTTCAGGCTCACACAGCACTCCAGAGACATCATTAGGAACATCAATTAACATTGAAGTTCATCCTTCCAGTGGAGATAACAGACACTGAAAGTCTATTCACCAAGATTTAATATGAGAAAAGACACAACACATAATGTTAAGTAAAGAGCATACCAATATGAATATCCTATTTAAACATGTTAAGAATGTGAATGTGTACACAGAAAAAAAGTGATAAAGAAACAACCCAAATACTAGTAATCTCTGGGCAGCAGAAATAGTCTAAAAAAAGAAATTTACTTCAAGTCCTCAAAAGAGGCAATTAAAGCATCAGGTTTGCTTAAGAAAATACATGATAAGATTAGGAACTTAGTAGAAGCCACAAAGAAAATTGATTCCTACAGAGTGTGGCTTAATACTCTTTGGAGTATCTTGGAAAGTATCTCCCTTCAGAAGCAAAAGGAAAGTATCCATAGACAGATGGTGTGGAAATGCTCCAATAGGGGTGAGAGAGTCAGAAGATGACACTAGAAGCTACTGAGACAAGTGTGTCAGAAAGTTATCAAAGCTATCAATGATGCCCAAGGCTAAAGCAATATAATTGATGACTGATATTCACTGTTGTATCACTCTAAAAGTGGCCAAATGCACCTAAAGCACAGCTAGACCTAATAAGTATTTGATCCATAGGCCTGGGATCCCAAGACCTGGGAGATGTTCTGGGGTCTACCAAAATGAGAAGGAACACCCCCTTCCTGGGTAAGCTACTGCTTTCATGTACATAACAAGAAGACAAATATTACTGGACGCCAAGACACAGACCGATCAAAGGTCTGCACTCTCTTTATCCTTCTTAAATCCGGTGCCAAGAATTAGCTGGGTATCATACACAGTGCTTCTGCCCTCTACTTAAAGAAGAAATTGGTTACCATCCAAAATATCTCAGGTGCCAGAGCTGGTGTTACTCACCGAATCTTTAATGGTGGGTGACAAATGGATTGCCTGGATTTACAGCACAGCCTCTTAAAGCACAGCCTGGGAGATAGGGGAGAGGCACTCTTTCTCATACCGCTTTTCTGTGGGAGGATGTGGGTGGGGCCCATGACAACTCACTTACCTCATTAATACCATGCAGCTGCTGGTCTAACTACACATTTATGGAGTACATTTTTTCTAGTCCTTTATTCTGCTCTATTCTACCCATCCCACAATAGTACAGATGCATGAAAAGCAAGCATAGACTGGACACCAACGTGTCCAAAACATGGGGTTTGTAGATGGACTATAGAGTCAGTTATTGCAATACAGCTTAATTTTAGGAACGATCAGAGATCTGAGAGGCTCCACATTGAGCAGTGCAGTCATCGTCCTTCGAGGAAAAAAAACAAGTCACAAGGCAAATGCACAGACCTCCTACCTCACAAATTAGATTTACCTGAAGGTCTTCCATGATAGTAATCAGATTGTAAAGGGCTGGCCAGAAAGTATCTCATGATATAATAGAAAGAGTGCAAGTATTGGCCTTTTCCTTTAAATTTAAGATTGGTCCCATGAGTGCTCTTATCTTATACACACACTACGCTTTTTATAAAGCATAATGGCATTTCGAATAGCCTGATACACTCTGTCATCGAGACTTAAAAGCTCAAAGTCTGCAACCGCATGCTCAGGGAGCAGAATCTTCTCTCATAGCATTGTACCCATAGGCTCAGGGTCTCCCACACTTGGATTCCTCAGAATCACCTGGACAACTGATTAAAACTCGGGTTGTTGGGCACCACCCCCAGAATTTGATTCAGTAGGTCTGGGATTCTGCCTTTTTAACAGATCTCAGGTGAGTCTCAGGCTGCTAGCTCGGGGTATCTTGAGAACCACTGCTGTTGACAGGGTTTGAAATTTATGTCCTGGTTCAGGGACTTCCTGACCCACCTGGACCTCTATCTCCTTCTCCTCTCCTTTCTTTTCTTCTTCCTCTTTCTCCACAAAATTATTATTTGGAAGCTGTATTCCTGGCACAAAGTGGAATAGAAAACATTCTTCTATTTTTAGAGCAGTGAAAATACTCTTTATGATATCATAATGATGGATACATGTCATTATTCATTTGTCCATCGCTCTAATGAGGGATGTTGATAATGGGAGAGGCTACATAGGTGTAAAATGAGCTAATGTGTAATACAACTCCCAAAAAAGTAGTAACAATGCTTATTTACAGACTGTTTCATTATGAAATCATTTTTGGGTGGAACAGTAGTATTCTGGGAATAGAATCTGAAACAGTGTCATTTTCCCCAATGATGTAGGTAATTGACAAACTAAATCTCTTCAAAAAGAAAGACATTAGTTGTATGTTAGGCTGCTCCACAGGTATAAAAAGATTGATCAGTTTTTAATATAACAACACCACTGGAATAGATCTAAGGTCACAATAGAAATCGGGTTTCATTAGACCTACTATCAAGTGCCAATTCCCAAAAACCTACAGAAAAAAAAAATGTGAAATACATTTTCTTCTTTTCCTTCTTGCAACTGATTATTACAATATGAGTTAGTTAGTTAAATATGAATTTGATGGCCAAACCAAAGACTCAAAAAGACAAGCTCCGATCTCTAGACAGACTCAATTCTTAAATTTGTGGATTTCATATTATTTCAATTTAAATTCACGCACATTTCTAGTACTATAGCCAAAGACCATTAGACACTGGATATTTACTGAAAGGGTCAGAGATTGATAAGGACTATAGTCTGTAATCTTTTAAAACCAGAATGTATCAATTTCAAATTATAGAACATAGATTAAATGTCACTTATGCATTCAAATAAGCTGAAACACATCATCACCATCTCCGTAAATCAACACTTAGCTTCTTTTCTAATCCTCCAACGCAGGCAAAGGTTACTAAGCTATAGCTTTGTTTTCTATTTGATGATCAGTAAGTGCTTACGTTTGGGGATTTCACTGATCTCTTACACAAGGGCAGACACAAACTGTTTTCTTTTTTTTCCTTTTCTTTTTTTTTAAAGATTTTATTTTATTTATTTGACAGAGAGAGAGATCACAAGTAGGCAGAGAGGCAGGCAGAGAGAGAGGAGGAAGCAGGCTCCCTGCGGAGCAGAGAGCCCAATGCTGGGCTCAATCCCAGGACCCCGAGACCATGACCCGAACCGAAGGCAGCGGCTTAATCCACTGAGCCACCCAGGCGCCCCACAAACTGTTTTCTAAACAAGAGATGAAAAACTGTATTTATAACCACATCTGTAAGGATTTCCTTTCTCTATGAATGTGTTTAAAATTAACCAAAAACATAAATATCAAGAAGTTCTTATTGCTTTATGCCACTATGTAAAATCCACAAACCCGTTCCATTTTTCCATGGCAAGATGGCAGATGTTCCTTCATTCATCCACTCAGCTAGTATTTTAGCTCCAGTGACATACAAGAGAGGATACAGACCAGAGCAAGACAATAACAATGACAACAAATCAGAAACATACAGAATGATTTTTGACTCAACTGACTATATGCGAAGCCAAAGAGAGCTGCATTAATGGAGAGAGAGCTTTTTGAGGAGCCCACTACATTATTTCTTCTGGACAATTCCAGACACAGAGACTAAAGCTACTACTATTCTTTCAAAGAATCAGAAAACCCATTTAGGCTTCTGGAGGGAGTCAAGTGTGGCGCGAAGACTAAAACACTCCCTTCCCTTAGAGTAATGATGTGTACTCAACTTCAGCTTTACTGATTAAAAGGAAGTTTTCTTCTGATTTTGCTTCTCTACTGCAGGGAAGAAAATTCCACCCTTAACATCTTTCAATGATAATTGAGGGTGTTGCAGAAAATACAGATAACTGGTCAGCACTCGGTAAAAGTTAGCATTCTGCTAAAGCAACTGACTGGCAAAGTAGGAGGTCAAAAAATACCATTTAAATTCTGCCAGGTGACTGAGCTTGTATAACGCATAGGGAATGAGGAAAGAGCACTGAGAGAGCCTTAACAGGGGCCTGGAGCCCTAGTAGTGTGTGCAGAATCCCAGCAGTGAGATGAATGGCTCCAGCAGAGGGATGGAAGTTCTGGTCTTCAGGACCCGTCTCTCACTGCTCCGGTACTGAGAGAAGTGACGGCAGCTACTGAAGGGAGAAGCTATTTCAAAAGGCAGTTCCTGACGGTCCTGAGATTTTGAAACCGAACATTTTCTGAGATGGAAGAGCAACGAAGGTGTGGTTCAGAATAATCCCAACCCAATGTCTGGGGAAACCCTTTTGTTAGGTCCGTGGTCAAAGGAAGGAGACTGATACAAAGCAAAGGTCAAGCAAAGCTTTATTTCGTGCCAAGCATAGAGAACCAAACTGACCCATCTGGGGCTGCCTCTTACAGAGAGGGCGACCCCTCCCTGCCTTACGGACTAACTTTTATAGAGCAAAAGCCGTGTGGTTGAGCCCGGCCACACACAGGTGGCCAGTGAGATTGTAACACACAAAGGAAGCTGCACAGTCATGCTAGGTCACACACGGGTGGCCAATTGAATCACAATTCATCCCATAGTAGCTATTTGAACTAGCCTATCACCTTGGTCAGAATTGGCACCCAAAAGGAGCCCAAAAGGCGGAACCCACACTCCTTTGTAGATAGGGAGACAGTATTACAGCCCCACTGATTGGGTGTCTCCACCAGGCCTGACTCATCCCTGCATTCAGGCTCTGTTATCTCCACCTCACCTGACCCGCCCTCGTACATGGGCTTTTATTTTCCAGGAAAATTTTTTTTTTTTATTTTCAGTGTAACAGTATTCATTGTTTTTGCACCACACCCCATGCTCCATGCAGTACGTGCCCTCCCTATTACCCACCACCTGGTACCTTATCAGGGACTGACTGACCACGTTTTACCAGCTTCCCGGACTTGCTTTTAAGTAAGTGGGGAGTGGGGGGGCAGGGTCAGTTTAAGTTTTACTGCATAAACTACAAAATGGCTGTTCAACCAAGGTGGAGCCGCTCTGGCTAAATAGCCCCTTATACCTTTCTACAAGTTTTAATATTGGGGAAATTTTACTGCCCTCTTTCACAGATGCCTTGGAACTTCGCTTTTTCTTTCCTAAAACTAATTTCATCATTAATTGTTGACTATTTAAAATAGTGGGGCCATCTTGTAATGTTGTGCCCGAATTTTCACCTCCGAGAGACCACCAAGGAGCCAAGCACCAATGCAATCACACAAGGGTTTATTTGACAAACTTAAGCTTGGGCCCAAGTACACCCGACACAGCGGAGTAGGGACTTGGACCCAGAGGTGACATGCTTAAGCTTGGGCCCAAGTATACTCGATGCAGTGGAGTAGGGACTTGGACCCTGAGCTTAGTTAAGGCAGGGGTATTTATGGGCTCCTGTTACTAAAGCAGGAAGGGGCTTACTATAGCAGGGTGGGGGTCTCTGGAACTAAAGTAGGGTGGGGGTTACTAAAGCAGTGTGGGGGAAAGTTCAGCCCTTGGGCACAAGGGTCTGAGATGGCTGTACTTAAGCTAAGGCTAAACCTGGGGTGGGATGGCCTTGATTTTTCTCGGCCTCTGCATTTCTCCCTGAACAATTTTGACCCTTAAATCTTTAAGGTTGTTGAAGGTGGAAGGTCTCATCTTCTGTAACTTCTTCCTGCTGAGTAGGGGCGTAGAGTTGTCCCTACCTACTCGGGTCAACATTGATCAGCTGGGGAATGTATAGGGGAGTTATGAAAGACAGAGGCAGCTGAGTCCAGGGGTTTAAATCAATCATTAAAGGAGAGAGGGACTCTTTAACGTGCTAAACCTGAGTAGGTCAGAGCCCAAGAAATATTTTGTGATAATCTGGAACATCAAGATGGCTGCACTTATGTCAGGGTCGACTCGAGATGGGTACGGCCATGTTTTTCTTGGCCTCCACCGTCAAAGCCTACTAAGTAATAATCAGAAATTACAACATCAGCAACTGAACGCTTTACAAAGAACCCTGGAAACTTGACTTGTTCCTTTGTAATGTAAGATGCCAAGACTGAAAAACAGGGAGGGATTTGCTCAAGGTCACAGGTAGCAGATAAGAGACTGAAAACAGGGTTTGGCTCACCAACCCAAGTCTCTTTCTAAGGTAACCGTAACCGTGACTCACTAGAGGTTTACAACTAGAAAGCTTGTCTAGCTCATAATGAGGAGAGGACTACTTTATTCTGCCTTTTGCAGGAAACTTTACACTGTCTTATTTTCCATTCACCAGGGAAGTCAGTGTTTAATGACGTATATGATCTACAGTTGTATGCATTATTTTCTTCAAATAAAGAGCACCTCCTTCTTCCTCCTGTCAGTGCCCAATACAATCTCAATATAGAGCTGCCTAAGTTGAACATCTGAATAATGTAAGACAACCTGCTAAAAAATCATCTCCGAACTCTACAACGTTTAAAAGCCGTAATTCTAAAAACACACGATCTTAACCACTACCCAGTTGTTTAGCCTGAATGATACTGTGCCATGTTCTGGTTTTAAGAGGTATTACTTTAAATATTCTCAAAATATTTAAATTTTCAGCAGATTCTGACCCTGAAAGGCTATAGGATATCTTGTTTATTGTGAGTTTATAAACACAGTTGGATTTTTTTTTACCTTTTTAAAAGAGCCTTGATATCTGTAGAAAATTAAATTTTTAGATTAGTTGCTATCATGGAAGGGGATAGAATTTAGGACAGACAGCTAGGAAGGTTTCTAAATTAGCACCCCTTCACTGAAATACCCTTTAGCTATCTGCCTCATGTTTTAATAGGGGTAGAGGAAAAACAGATCCTTTTATTAAAAAATGTTTAATTATCCATCAAAATAAAGGAATTATTACACGTGCTAAATAAATCAGAGACACTCGTTCTATTTGGAATTAACTTCATTTCACCAGCATTTTTCATGCATCCAGAACATAAGAGACCTCTCACAAAAAGAAAAGGCTGATATGTATCGAAGGATTTTAAAATCTTTTTTCAAAATAGAATTTGTCTAGATTTCACACGGATACTCTAGAGGTAATTTTCATATGAAAAATTTATTCTGATCCTTCACAGTGCCTTAAAGGTTTAAAAATTTAGAGAATAGAGTATACAATGTATTCCTTTTAACTAGCTCCACACTATGCACAGACTTCTACGAGCTGAAACTGTCAATTTCAGCAGACTACAGGCTTTCAGGTCTCAGAATTAGTGCAAAGCCTCCAACTGTACCACTTTGTTCCCCAGGATAGAAGATTATACACAGCTCTGGTCTTCAGAGATCAATTTATGAATTGTTCTTTCCCTCTGTGAGTCAAGTGAATATTGAAACCAATTTACATTTCTCAAATTATGTAAGAGTAGAACGACAGAGTGAGTTAAGTGAGCTTGTATTTTCTAATTAATGCAGTGGTATTTTGGAGCCCTGGCCAGCCACTTGATGATGGTCACACATCAATGTGATTCTTCTGTGCTACGCTCTAGAGCTTTAGGAACCCTATGTCCAGTCAGGAGCGGTTTTAATGCCTCCCCCCAAGTGCCATCCTCATAAGTTTCTCTGAACAGGTTTCTCTGTGCTCTGGCTCTAAACACTGTGGCCAACCACCAGGTGAGGAGGGGACTCACTGTGCTTCTGATTACACAAGCAGGGGCACGGGAATAGACTGGAGGTCAAGTGAAGGATCCTCCTCTTTCACTGAAAACACACACTGGCTCACTATCATTAAGTAAGCCATCATTTGAATCCAGGTCTTCCTTTCTTTCTTATTTTTTATATAAACATATAATGTATTTTTATCCCCAGGGGTACAGGTCTGTGAATCGCCAGGTTTACACACTTCACAGTACTCACCATAGCACATACCCTCCCCGATGTCCATAACCCCACCCACCTCTCCCAACCCCCCTTTCCCCAGCAACCCTCAGTTTGTTTTGTGAGATTAGGAGTCACTTATGGTTTGTCTCCCTCCCAAACCCATCTTGTTTCATTTATTCTTCTCCTACTCCCCTAACCCCCCATGTTGCATCTCCACTTCCTCATCCTCGTATCAGGTCTTCTTTCTAATAGTAAGCCTGATCTAATAAAAACAAGGCCCTTTTATGATTACTGTGACATTTCCGAATGTCATTCAGTTTGTGAAGACAAAGCAAACCATTCATTTATTCCTATTTAGAATTTAGTAATAATAATATATTTTCCCAGTTTATTCAAGTAAGGAAAGGCATGGGCACTTTCTTTCTTCTTGCAAATGATTTAGGCAACTAAAAAAGGGCAATTTTCAGAAAACAAGTTAATCATAGGACAATGGACACCTATGGTTCGATTAAAATTAGCTTCGTTTTATTAATTTTTAAAAGCATGATCCTTCAAGGACTTCATATTTATTCCAATTTGAACTGGAAGGAAAACATGCACGGTTGCTTTCATAGTCTATGAAAGCAACCGTACATGTTTTCCTTCCCTTGCTTTCCCTTCTCTGCATAGGAGAGACAACATTTCTTCTTCATCAACAGTAACAAAAGTATTGGTTTTATTGTCTAGCATGAGTATTTTATACCAAAAACACTAAAGCGAACAAACTCCAGTCCCTAAAACAGAATTTTCAACCTCTGAATTGTAATACAGTAACCCCTGTTTTCTGAAAGCTCCTGTTACACCACTATACTTTTATTAAAGACCTGCATTAAGACAGCAACTTCAAACTGACTAACGCATGTATTTGTAAAAGCTAAGTGGCATAAGGTGAGCTTTTAGGAAATGGGATATTCTTTGCTTCACAACATTTCTGCTTACAAAATTTCTTCTCAGGAGGCCTACTTTCATGCTGGAAGGGAAACCTGTCAACTCTTACTTCATTTTACCTAGAATGAAACTAATCTCATTGAAATAGTGTTTGTATTTCAAAGCAGGAAAACATTGCTAAAATGGTGAATGGTAACAAATCCACAAGAATGTCAATAGGATAAAATTAACAAAATGCAAATATATGCAGTGAGCTTGAACAAACTTACTTTGGCCTCAAGTTCTCAGGATCTCTGCTTGTCCAAAACAATATTAAAAGACACAAGTTTCCTGGATTATTTCCATTTCTATGGCCATATGGCAGGGATGTCCTCACAACAGATGATACACTCATCACTAAAAGCCTAAGTCATTCAGCTGTTAATAATGACAGGAGTGGTGCTCCCACTCATGAATCAAAGGCTAAAGAAGGCACAGTAGGTACTGCAACAACAATAGAGGATACTCCCGTAACAATAGCAGAATCAGAAGTATATTCTCAGAGAGCAAGACAATCCGTGACTCTGGGAAACAAACAGAGTTCAGAAGGGGCCGTCTGGGGCGGGGGGTGGAGGAGGGCACGAGATGTGATGTCTGTGTATATTCACATGACTTCTTAGAATGTGGCCTTGTTAATGCACCGTTTAAAATTCTCCTGAAAGGGGCACCTGGGTGGCTCAGTGGGCTAAAGCCTCTGCCTTAGGCTCTGGTCATGATCCCAGGGTCCTGGGATCCAGCCCCACTTCCGGCTCTGTGCTCAGCAAGGAACCTGCTTCCTCTTCTCTCCCTCTCTGCCTATTTGGGATCTCTATCTGTCAAACAAATAAATAAAATCTTAAAAAAAAATTCTCCTGATTGTGAACTACTCAAACAAATAAAAATACACAAAATAGCAAACTCGAATGGAGTCCAGCAATAGAAGCCAATAAAGAATAGAAGACCTTGAGCATTAGAATCAGGCTCTTTTCCTCTCTCCCACTCGTTGACTCTAGGACTTTTTGACAAATTCTTCATCTTTACCACCAGCACCAATAACCAAAATAATTTCCATGGTAATCGCTTGCACTTTTATGTCATTAAAATAAATATGCCTTTTGTGTCCTTTTTAGAGATGAGAACACCAAGACTAAAATCTGAACCCAGGAAGCTCAGGGCAGATACAACTACAGGCACAGTCACACGTCTAACCCCTGAGGGAGTCCTGGAGTCTCTGAGAACACCTACAACCACAACCTAGTTGGTGGGGAGCATTCAGTGATACCATCAAGCAATGGTTTGGAACGGAGTTTGGAGCTTGATAAATACTTAGTAAATGTATAACAATTTTAACAATAATGAAGAGGAAATCTGTTAAAGTAAGTTACATGTATGTTAATATGAAGTTAGCCCCCAGCAAGGACCTGATAAAGAGAAAAACTTGAGTCAGATCATAAACACATACCTGTGCTTAAGTGTGTGGGCTGGAAGGGGGGGTTGAGGAAAGGAGATGTGTATATGTGTGTCTTAAAAGCCAGAGTAGTGAATAATAGGAAGCATCCTTATGAAAGTAAAAGTGTCTACTAATATATAGTTTTGGTAGTATCATTACCAAACATTAGGTTTGGTAAGTATCATTGCAATCAGGCAACAGAAGGAAAGAAAGAGAATGGAAAAAGACATTCATTTTGTAGAAAGTGGAAATATGGGTAAATTACAGCCTGCGAGAGACAACCGAAAAACCTGCTTTTTTAAAAAAAGGTGTGATTCAACAAAGGACAGTTTTTACAATAAATTTAAAAAAATAAATCACTCTCCTAAGCTAAAAAGAAGAATTGCCTCTTCTCTACAATTAAATGATGCCCAATGTCTGGAAAGCATTCCGTAGTTGTTAATTGACTAAGTGAATTATTAAAATATAAGCAAAAATCAACAACAACAATGAACTTGTCAATTAATGGTAGCAACCCAAAATGTGAAATATGTAGGATTAAGAAAAAAATTCATCTGGGGCAACTGGGTGGCTCAGTCTGTTAAGCATCAGACTTCATGGTTTTGGCTCAGGTCACAATCTCTGGTCATGTGATGATGGAGCCCTGCTCAGGGTGGAGTCTGCTTGAGATTCTTTCCCTCTCTTCTCCTTCCCCCTCTGCTCCTGGCCTGGCTCCCACTTTCTCTCTAAAATTAATTAATTCATTCATTTTTTAAAAAGGAAAGAAAAAAAGAAAAAAATTGCATCTAGTCTATAAGAAGATGTGAAATAACTGACTAAATGAGTGACCGAGCTCATTATTATAAATATATATAAATATGCATGTATACACATACATATATGAACATAATTCATTCCCAGAAATGAAACAAACTATTTTGCATTTCCAAAAACAGTTAGTATCAGCCTTAATATTTTAAATAGAAGACTGAGGAGGGTTAATTGCCCTATCGGGCATGAAGTAATATTATAAAGTCCCAGTAACTAAAGCAATACCATTCTGTGTCGCAACAGAACCTACGTATCAGCCTACCTATAGATGCTGGTATTTCACACATTATTTTCTTTGGTAATATTTAGCAACCTCGTTTGTATTATTAAAATAAGCATGTAGTTAAGCAAAGACATTAAAACTTCAGCAGATGTTAAAAGACTTCTGAAAGAATGTCCTTTTTGTATGAGATACACACATAATGAGAATACGAAGGCTCCCAACTACTATCATGACCATGAAAAACTTGTCTGAAAGGAGACTTTAATTTAAAATTGTCGGAGTTGTCACAGATCCCTGAGGGAGGGAAGACACCACTGGTTCAAGTACCCTTGATTCTCAGTACAGCAATTTATAAAACCTTGAATTCTTCTGTTAATTTGTTCTTGATGAAACTAGAAAGTATCAGTGTATACACAGTCCTAAATAAAAGTGCCAAGATCTTAATGTACCCACTCATTAAAATGAAACTTCTTGGGTGCATTTCATTTGCATGATATCAGAGAAATTGCTTTCTTGTCTATTATCTGAGGCAGTTACGGTATAGAAACTATCAACTCATGGGTGAATACGTGCACGTGCGTGTGTGTGTGTGGTGTGTGCACACACTTGTGCATGTGTTTGGGAAGAAGGGTTGCAGGAAAGAAGGAGGGTAGAAAGTTCAGTATCTATTTTGTTCAAAACTCAGGATTCTGGGTCTTCTGATTTCTTGTATTTTACCTCAAATCTTATAGTATGAAAATAAAAGTTATATAAAATATTTAAGGTTATTTAAAATAAGTTATTCAATACACCAATACCTAGACACAGTCCTTCTTGGATCTCCTATTTCCTTTTGAGATTAGAGATTATCCTGGTCAGTTTCAGGTCAAAACTGAAATCTACGGTGATAAAACTAAATGAGTCACATCAGGGGGATTGTGGGCCACCTCACTAAATTATACCATCTTTGAGCCTCACCTAATGTGAAATGTGTGGTTAGGTTGGTTGATTTCAAGATTTTAAGATGAAGGGATCTCTTACAACCCCATTTTCGCTGTCCTCGATTCAAGCAAGCAAGCGATGCTTGTCCCTTCAGGGGACATACTCATCCAAGACTCAGGCCTTACCAGACAACTCAGGAAAATCCCATGACCTTGCCTTTCACAAATAAGCTCTGCTTTAAAGTACATTCACCTGCCTTTGCTCCTCCTCCTCCCTTCTGCCCAGTCATCAGCTCGCTGAGCACAGGGTTCATGCCAGATGCTATGAGACCTTTCAAGTTCTTAGACCTTTCAAGTTGACTTTTGCTCCACTCACTTTATGTAAGTTTAGTCATCTCCCCTAATCCCAGAAAATTACAGAATTCCAAACCCCAGTTGGCCATTCTAGTCTTTGGATAAATGTTATTATAATGGAACACTTGAGGGTCAACAAAGCCTCCAAATCAAACCATGCAGTTTCCAAATCTGTCCCAAGATGCTAGCTGGTACAGAGGGAGACAGAATTAAATCACATTAAACCAAAACCATGATTAAATTTAATGTATCTGAGTTATTATTATTTTTAAATATTTTATTTATTTGACAGAGATCAAGAGTAGGCAGAGAGGCAGGCGGGGGGGGGGGAGTGGGGGGGGGGAACAGGCTCCCTGCTGAGCAGAGAGCCAGATGCGGGGCTCCATCCCAAAAACCTGAGATCATGACCTGAGCTGAAGGCAGAGGCTTAACCCATTGAGCCAGCCAGGTGCCCCGAATTATTATTATTATTATTATTATTATTATTATTATTATTATTATTATATTTTGTTGTTGTTGTTGTTTTTGTTGTTTTTGGAGGAGACAACTTCTAAGAAATCTCACGTTACACAGCTTTTCAGGAACAAATAACCACAGGGCCTCAGAATGATATAATATCTGTGAAATAATATAAAAGCAAATTTTACTGGTGCTAGTTTATGCCATTCAAAAGCAAATGACTGGGGGTGCCTGGGTGGCACGGTCGGCTAGGTGTCCAACTCTTGGTTTCAGCTCATGTTATGATCTTAGGGTCCTGGGATCCAGCCCCAAGTTGGGCTCCACACTCAGTGGAAAGCCTGCTTGAGATTCTCTCTCTCCTTCTCCCACTGCCCCTCTGCTTGCTCTCTCTCTCTCTCTAAAATAAATAAAATCTTAAAAAAAAAAAGAAAAGAGAAAGACTGTTGAAATAAAATCATCTCTGCAATGACTAGTGTCCAATTTTATTTTTTCCATTTTAGGAGTCATTCAAGCATCAAAAATATTAAGCCTCCTGCTTTAGGTAATATAATACAGCAAAATGTTTCCAAATTTGAGTTTTATGAATCTACTAATCTCATCACGTAGCTCTTCCTGCTGGTAATTCCTGTGTGACTCTTCCCCACTGAATCAACCACTAAAAGCAGCTCTTCTGCTTTTCGGAGGGGAACACTGCCTCCCTTAGCCTCACAGTGTGGGCACCCATCTCCCTGCAGGGCAACTGGAGAAAGGTAAGCAGTGCAGGCAGGCAGGCCCATGGTAGAGAAGAAACCACGTTCTAGTTTGAAAGCAACAGACACAGACTTGTCAATTATAATCCGACTAGTGTTCTCTCGGGAATACTGAACTGCAAGATAAGAACAAAACTTTGATAATCCAAATGCACTTTGATAGAACATCCACTGAATTTAGCACAGAAGAGCAACACTTTTAAGGTTCTAAATTTTAGCTGCAGGCAGAGGGAATACCAGAAGGAAAATAAATGAAAGGTACTCACCACTTCAAAAGCTAATCTCTGCAATGCTTTCATTAGCAGTTTTTTAAAAAACCACATACACACTTTTGAAGTAGGAAAGGAATGACTTTGAATCCTGCTTGCTATAGAGTGTAGTTTAACTCCCCATTCTTTCAAAAATAGGCAAGGTCAGGCATTTCTTTTACTGCTATTGGGCTTATATATAAGAGAGAGATTAACTGTTGAACTGCTCATTTAGTTCCTTCAATGAAAGATAAGCATCTGTTACAGCAAGTGAAGAAAGAGAGGAAAGTTCTTTCTAGAGAAACTATCTCCTCCAGCTGGGTGTAAAGGCACAATTTTCACATTTAAACAAACACAGTATAAAAATATTTGGCTTAGACTATAGAGAAGTTGCAGTAAGAATGGCAACTGGGAGAATGGACAATCTCCCTTAAACTTCCAGAAAGGGGTGGGAGGGGAGAATAATAAATGAAAATACCCTTAGCTAAGTAAAACCAGAAAATGGGTGCATCAGCCCAAAATACATCACTCAAAGATCAGACAATTTTGTCAACAGTAAAATAGGTAAAGTCAAGATCATGTCTCTAAGTACCAATACTTTAAAAGGTTTCCTACCTGAAGGTCTGGCCTTGAGAAAATCCTACCTGCCAGATACCATGTGGGCTTTGTTGGGATTGTGGCTATCGGATCAATGTTATTATGGGTATAACATGTAGGCTGAGGTATAATAGATAATTTCTAATTACACAGTATCTACATGATATGATCTTAAGAGACATTATCTCTTATTCTTTTAATAACATGTCATTCTGATCCATTATTACTACCATGGAATGTTTTTCAAAACACATTTCTAGCATCCTTATCATTTTCCCTCCAGCATTACCACCAGACACGCCTGCGGACAGGTTCCTTTGGGACCCGGGGCCTACCCACTCCTTCTGCTAGCACAGGGGAGCCCTTCACACTACCTTGAACTCAAAAGCAGTACTCAAGTACAATAATTTTACAACCTTGATACATACTGGTATCAAAAATACAGTTTTGAATTTCTTGCACAGTTAAATAAAAACCTTCTCTTCTTACTGCATGGCAGGGTTTGAATGACAGCAAATAAGATGTGGGCCACTTAGGGTGGGAGCAGCATGAGTCAATCACATGGATGGGAATAATAATCAAAACAATGGCTAGGGTGGGACAGGGTGGCTCATTCAGTCCAGCCTCTAATTCTTGATCTCAGCTCAGGTCTTGATCTCCCAGGGTCATGAGTTCAAGCCCCATGTTAGGCTGGGCAGGGAACCTACTAAAAAATAATAATAAAAAAAAAACAACAAAAAAAGAGAGAAAACCCAAAAAGTACAAAACAAAACAAATAAAACCTTTGACTAGAAGTTCTTCAGCACTTACATATCAGCTGCTATTTTTATTTAGGTCAAGTCCTAGATGAAACAAAAGATGCAGGGTTGAAATAACTTGCACAGAATCACATGGTAAATGGGGTAGCTGGATAAGAACATTGGGTATCTAAAGAAATAAGGCATGGGGAAATTAGAAGAGAGTAGCTTGGGATCATTTTGAGGGGAGATCATGCATGATCCTGAATGCTAGGATAAGATGAAGATAATATTTCTATTCTACAAATATTAAAGAAATATTAAAGGTTTGCTTGGACAAGCTAAGGAAAAGAAGTTATTCCTCAAGATAAATGTGGTATATTCACAAAAAATGTCTCTAATTTAACGTCAAGGCTTTCTTAGCCCATGTGAATGTCTGAATGTTCTTAAACCCATAATTTAAACATCTATGTACAGTCCAATTATTGATTGTATTTCGAAAAGACCAAAACCTAACTCATTAACAATTTTTTTTATTATTATGTTCAGTTGGCCAACATAGAGTACAGTAGTTTTTGATGTAGTGTTCAACGACTCATTAGTTGCATATAACACCCAGTGCTCGTAATAACACATGTCCTCCTTAATACCCATCACACGGTTACCCGATCCACTCCCCTACCCTTTTGTAACCTTCAGTTTGTTTTCTGGAGTCCAGAGTCTCTCATGGTTTGGAATCAGAGACGGAGAAAAACCAACAACAATTTTATAGCTATCTTTCACTTCAGGTGTTTTTAGCCTCTTGCAGTAAGGGCACAGTGTTTTTATTTTCTCACATCTCTATAAATTTGAATCATAAATATTTATGATACAGTGTTATTGGATGTCTGTCTTCATGTAGTTATAACCAGTATCAGGGGGTCTATCATGGTATCAGAAAGTCAGCTTTTGGGGCGCCTGGGTGGCTCAATTGGTTGGGTGTCTGCCTTCAGCTCGGGCTGTGATCTCAGGGTCCTGGGATTGAGCCCTACATCAGGATCCCTGCTCAGTGGAAAGTCTGCTTCTCCCTCTCTCTCTGACCCTCCTCCCTGCTTGTTCATTCTCTCTCTCTCTCAAAGAAAAAAAAATTAAGAAAAAAAAAAAAGACAGACAGCTGTTGTGAAAGATAATACAGTGGAAGTAGATCCTCTCATACCTCTTTCTTAATAGCAATGATTAGAAAAAGGGGTCATGGGAACGTGAATGTAACTAACAGAAACCCTCACACAACTACTAGAAATCTTAACCATTAATCAGTAATACCATTAATCAGTAATACCATCATCAAAAAAAATGAACACAGAGCAGCACATACTGTTATCAAAACAAAAATCTCAAACCTTTGTTGCAAAAAAAAAAATCCTTTTGTATTATAATATTCTATACAGAGAAAAACATTTTTATTACTATTATATCAACAAAGGAGCATAGGTAATTAAACTAGAAAATATGTTCCTCTCCATTAATATTACTCTTAGAAATTCCAGATCGGCCATTAGATAACCAAAAGTAGCAATCCTAAAGCCACTTTTCAAGAAGACTATACATTCGGTTGCATTATTTCTGTTTTCCTGACAACCTGCCAGCATTCATGACCCAAACAAATTCCCAACAGTGTTACAGAACAAGCTTTTAATAATGCAAAGGCCTTTCTTTCTTTTGATGGGGTGTTCTCTTAGTGGGAATAGAATCACCCATCAACAACAATCTGCTCATCAGTTTTCTTTTCAAAGTCCAAATTGTAATTTAACCTTTGTTAATTAATTCCCAAATTATTTTACACTGGATGCTACTCAGAAAGTACATTTTTTTTAACTGTGGTACAATGGACATCCATGGGCTCTAAATAAGCAGCCATTTAAAACACAATGGTTGGCTTTCTTTTACCCATTCATATATTGCTAATTTATTTTAGATAATATATTTTAATGTTACAGCTAAAAAGGGAAGGGTTAAATAGTCTTTACTCAGATATCAGGTATTTAAAACTTTAACTGGTTTTTACATTATCATCCATGTTATTTTAAGACATTAATGCAACACGTTTAACTCTACATATAGAGCAGTAATCTTCATCCCTTCTCAAGTCTCTGAAACCAGACAATATGCTATTCCTGAATACTTGTAAATGGCTAATGTATCAAGTAATTTAATGTTTTCAAATTTTTATGTTGTGAACCACTCTCCTCTCTATTCCCTACATCTTTTCCTGAAAGAGAAACATATTTGCTGTCCTTTGGTTCACAATTTTTCCATTAAAAAGTGTCTATCACACGAGCAATAGGCAAAGTGGTTCGGTTTACTAAAACATGTAGGCTACACATTGTTAATCAATGGCATTTTACTGATTCTTTTCTCCAAAGGATAAACTAACACATAAAGTATTATAGACAAAAAATAGGGCACCAGGCATATAAACATTACCAGAAAGGAGATATTGTTATATTATTGCTATATTCCCTTCATTGGTTTGCCACTATGACAATACAATGAAGGAATAGCTAAAGAGATACATTTTTTCAAGTAAATCTTGCCTTTCAATGTCTGGACTTCTAAACTTTTATTCTTTAGAAAAAAAAATAAGTGATGTTAAATATATTCTTATTCCATAATTACACTAACATGGTGATCCTGATCATTTGTAAATTGCTTTGTAGTCCTTGCCCTCAAAATATGTGTCTTTCCCCTGAGGCTTTTAACGAATACTCCAGTGTGAATGAGCTATCTACTCACCTACTTAATTTTGTCCAACAGTAAAAATTACAACAAACTGGAAGGTATGCAGAGAGATTACTTTCATTAAATGAATTTCTAAAATTCCACAGAGAGATCATCAGTTTCTTCCTAACGACTTTTGAAAACACGGGCTCCACACACTGTTTAAAGACAGGTTAGTGAACACCATAGTGGAATGATTAGTTCTTGAACATCTCCTGCTGTACTGAAACATATTTCAGTGGAGTAATACTGGCCATCTGGAATCATGAACCTCTGACATTACATTTCTGCTTCATCAGTCTTCGTTACTGTAAAACCCAACCACATCTACCCCCACCCACATTTCAGCTTCATCCTTTGTTTTGCTTTCTTCCCCCCAAAATTTCAAAGTACTGCTTTTCATTCTGCCTTTCTGCCAGCTCCGTCACCACATACATCAGAGAATCTGCTTGGTTTGTCTTAAGGAAAAACACAACATAGGAATCACTGTGTCTTAACAGCCAATACAAGGGAGCAGGTGGCTCATCTCTATTTTGGGCACTAGTAGTATTGACCTCCAGTTCAACAAAGATTTAATGAGCACTTAATTCATTCCAGGCACTAAACTGGGCTCAGAGAACACAGAAAATTCTTGAGAATATATTCATGCATCCCATATCATGTATATGAAACCTCACGTCTTTAAAGAGAGCTTTTTTTTTTTTTTTGGTGAGGTTTAAAGATGATAACATATTTTAAAGCATGTAATTACGGTCTGGCACACAGTGGCTACCAATAAGGGCTTGCCGTATTTGATCTAAATCTTTATCAGATCTGCAACACTGAAAACCACAAAGAGCTGGCCATGGGCTCCTTTGTCCTTCCAAACTGGTGTCACTTACTGTGGCCTCACTTCGTAACTATCATTCTCAGGTTCTTGAACATGGAATGCAGTAAGTCGTCCACTCTTCATTCTCTGATTTTGAAAATGGCACCTTGGGGCACCTGGGTTTCTCAGTGGGTTAAGCCTCTGCCTTCAGCTCAGGTCATGATCCCAGAGTCTTGGGATCCAGCCCTGCATGGGGCTCTCTGCTCGGTGGGGAACCTGTTTCTCCCTCTCTCTGTCTGCCTCTCTGCCTACATGTGATCTCTGTCAAATAAATAAATAAAATCTTAAAAAAAAATGCCACCGTACATTAAATGTGAATGTACAGCAAACCGCTGCATGCAAAAAGGAAAAATGCTACAGAGGTCCAAAGAGGACTTTAAGCTGGACCAAACCTCAGTGAAGATTTCACAGGTTCAACGAAGCATACCTAGAATCCTATAGGATGTGTCTGTTAGACTGGCAGAAAGGGAAGGAGAAGGTATTCCAGATAGCACCAAGAGGAAAGACATAAATTCATGAAACACCACAGTTTGTGCAGAGAACAGTTCACCTTCCAGTGTCATTCCAACTTTACTAAATCCCAAAGATGCCATTATATAAGAACCACATTATGAACACTATATATTCTATGCTAACGACACTGGCCTCTATTCTTTAGGTATCTGAGGTACTTCAAGATTCTGATTAGAGGAATGACATGGTTGAATTTTCATGTAAGGTATATTTTTTCTTTCCCTGCAGCAAAGAGTAGAAGGGCAACAGAATGAGTAATTAAGAGCCTAGGTAGAAGGTTACAAACCTTGACTTAGGGCAATGGTAACGAGATACAGAGAGGGAGAACAAATTTAAGAGCTACTTGGAGTTCAAGTGAAACTTGACAGTTGATTCAGTTGAGGTGAGGGCAATGGATGAAATAAAGAATGACAGTGAATGCCTATATCCAGCTGACTCAGACTTGATGGGGAGATGACCATGTCCACCTGAAAGACAGAATTCAGGAGGTGAATGTTATAGATGGGTTTCTTGTAGGATATCCGGGAGGACATGGCCCCAAGGAATTTTGACATACAAGACTAAATAAATATCAGAAAAGGCTAAGGAAGGACACAGACTTCAAGCTATAAGAATGAAAACCTGAGGGAGATTGACAGAGGACAGTGGAGATCGAGCCCCACTGGCAGTCAAGGACATCCCGGGAAAATGAGGAAAATAAGTCGCATGAGGAGCTCATGAGTCATCAGAAGACAATCAGGAGGAGAAATGAAGAACCAATGGGAGAGTGCAGAGAAAGAGTATGAAGGATAAACCCCGTGGCAGGAAGATAATAGCTGAAAGGCAGTGTAGCCTCAGGGTTCCCAGAGACCTACCAGCACAGCTTCAATGGAGCAGTGGACAAAGAAGGCCACAAATAGGCTTAGCCAAGAACAGAAAGTGAGGAAGTTAGGACAGCTAGTGGAGAAACTCTTTCAAGAAGTTTAGCTAAGGAAACAAGAGATTAAGGGATAGTAGCAAGGTGGGCTCAAGGTTTGGTTTTGTTTTGGGACAAGAGAGTTTTGTTGTTGTTGTTTGTTTTTTAAGATTTTATTTATTTGACAGAGAGATCACAAGTGGGCAGAGAGGGAGGCAGCGAGGGAGGGGGAAGCAGCCTTCCTGCTGATCAGAGAGCCTGATGCAGGGCTCCATCCCAGGACCCTGAGATCGTGACCTGAGCTGAAGGCAGAGGCTTAACCCACTGAGCCACCGAGGTGCCCAGGACAAGAGAGTTAACATGCTTAAAGGAAGGGATAAGAACTAGGTTTGTATGTGCTAACACTGATCAGCATTGGTTGTCTGAACACAAGGTCAAGAACTGGGATGCCTGTAAATTTCAGTGGGTGAAGAAAACAGTGATTGATGAGGAGTGTCTGCTCCAAGCGGGAGGAGGGAGTAGTGGTGTGGATATCCTAGATTTGCCATTCCTTTGTAGTTTTACTCCAAAGGTCTAGGGTTATTTATACATGAGATGCACATTGGACATTCTTGTAGACAGTGCAGTTTTCTGATTAGCAAAGGAGAGGAGAATTGAAGAACAAGGTATTCTTGGTAAAGAGTTACTGAACAACCAACTGAGTTGCATAGAAATCAGCCACCCTCGGATTCAATAAATTGGTTACTAGAATATTAAATAAACAGGCAAATACAAAGGCATTATTTTCCTAATTAACAATGTATTTGAAGTTATGACCTTAAAAAATTTTAAAAAAGGTAAAAAGAGACCATCACCACTCGTTAAGGACATTCATTTTTTTTCTGGGGTTTTTGCTTCACTCACTTAGTGGTTCTTACCTGGATTTCACTGCAAGAATCTGGGAGGGGTTCTTAATGCGTTGTGACCTTGCTGTTCTCTAGAGTTGTGGGTTCACTGGGCTGGGACAGAAACAGATCTACTGCATGTCCCAGCCCAGCTCATCTATACAGAGGATCTCTAAGGTCAGTCCTGGAAAAAAAAGACAGTTCGCTCCAATCCTTAACCTCAGAAACAGAGAGAAAAGAGAGATAGAAAATGAGTATGTATTAGTGACGTAAGAGCAGAATCCCTATGAAGAAATCGGCCTTGGATTAAAGCAAAATCCATTTCCCTGTACTTTAGGTCTACTATACAAACAGGAGCAAGACAGCTTAATACAGGCCATTGAGAAAATGGATGCATACTAGTAATGAATTATCATAAAATATACTTTAATAATTAGGAAAAGAACTCTGTTGATGTGGCAGCAGTTTTTAATTTGCATAATTGTTTGATAATCATATATAACATAAACAGCAATCATAAAACCTGTTTTATCAAAAACTTTTAAACATAAAGGACAATAAGTATATATTTTAAAAGTCTTATTTTAAAAGGTTATTTCATATCTTCTTACATTAATTTCTTAAGTATTTGTTTTGTTTTCCTCCTTCTTTATTTAAAAACAAAACAAAACGCTTTCTCCAGTGGGAGGGGACTGGTTTTGATGAAAGAGTATAACAGGGGGAAATGTCCACATGCCTCAGGTAGAGGCATTGTAGAGACAATTCTCTCTGTGCATTCTCTGCCATCACGTACCAGTTTATGAAAGCCATTTGATAATGATAAACTATAAGTGACCTATATATATATAAACTATTACACCTAGTAAATTTTCTGAAGGCTGACCTGATAGGATTGATTTAATACAAGGTGTTTAATAAGGTGTTAATAACACCTTTAGTGAGATGTTTATCAATTCCTGAATTGAGGAAAAACTGACTAAAACAAATGACACATCATTTAAAAAATAAACGCAAAAACCAGGAAACTTGAAACTTTTTTGTTCTTGCACCAAAAGTCATTTGGACATGATTTAAGTGCAGGACATCACTGACAAAGCATCACTATTTTGTTTTTTAAAAATTGTCCCCTATCATCCAATTTTTAATTTTTAAATCTGAAACATTTTGTTTCCTAACAATTCTTAATGATAGTATACTCTTTCTATTATATCCCTAAACATTAATTTCATATGGCTTTTCTGTATCAATCCTTCCCTCATCCCACCTGGTACTCTATCAATACAGGTTGCCTCTTAACTCTGGAAGCCACATTTCTTAATTTCCCTCTGTACTGCCTAGCCGATATCCCTCCCCCATTTGGCTTTACATACTGTAACTCTTCTGTTGCAAAAATGTAATAGGAACATCTAAGTGTCTTCTTTGAACAAGACAGGGCTTGGGGAAATAGTATCTGCATTTGAGCAGAGGTAATGAGAAAATCGATGTAAAGTTTCATCTATCCTGCAATAATGAGAAATTCTCTAAAATCTGAAATTCTTTAAAATATATTACTGATAATGCTGGCATTCTTAAATGTAACAATGTGTTATTAATATCAATGAGCTAACATTTCAAAGATACATACTGATATAAAAATGAACAAAAGTACATTTTTTCAAAAAAAAAAAGCCACAGAGCAGGAAAATTTAGTATTTGAAAGGTGGTAGGGGATCACTAAAATAGTAATAAGGGGGGGAAAGCTATGAAAAAAATATATAAAGGATAATTGGCAGTATGCCAGCACACTGGGAAAAATGTAAATTTGAAGTAGTTAGGAAAAGATGTTCCAGTGACGTAAGAAAGGAAAAAAATCAGAATATGAATTGGAATATGGCTGTATACATATATGTATACATACTATACATAGGCTGTATATGTATATGAGTATATACACATGTATGCACATTATATAATACACACGTTTTATAACATGCATACGTATATACATGCATATGCGTATCTACATGTTGTATATATGCATGCATTTTTAAACATATATATAAACATACATATGTTAAAATACATATGTATTTGTTAATAAATATATATGGACAGCAGAGCCCATAGAGCTGACACAGCTGTAATTAACTGTGACTGTTTTCCTTACAAACTCCCCTGACCTAGGATCCTCCCCCTCTGCTCCCAGGAATTCCTGCTAGGCTTTCACACTCTGAAGCCTGTGGGAGGGCAAGAGAAAGAAAGGATGGGCAAATTAGCTATAATTGGATCTTACTAACTTAGTCATTTAAATTGCTAATCTGTTTCCAAGTAAGCTCATTTGTAGATATCTCATCCTCAGCTGACTGAACTTGGCTTTTCTAACCCTAGCTTGTAATTGGAAAAGAACATAATAAATTGTCATTTATCTTCCTTTTATTTAATCTCAAAAATACTTGGTCAAAAATGTCCACACGCACTAAAATTGGAACTCCAGTCGTTACATCCTCCCAGGTAAAGATTGTGATCATGATATGACTAGATATTATATGTATTCAATTAACTTCTACAGAAATCTCATGAAAATCTAGATATAATTAAAGGCAGTAAAATGGGGAGAAAGGAAGTCTTCCCAGATAAATTTTTCCAGCAAAGGAGTACAAAAGTGCCTATTTAGCAAACCCATAAATTAAAAAGTTAAAAACTGCTTTTTCTTTTTAAAAGAAACATTTATGTGGTTAAAAACTCCATAAAACATGTAGGTTGACAAGTATAAAAATTTCCTTTACTTCCGGACCACTTTTAGAAGAGAAAAATCTATGATGATTTGAGAGAATAATATAAATAGTCTATGTATGTGGTATTGAAATATTAAGAGATGTCGTATGCCAAATATAGGTGATACAAATTGAAATGACATAGGTAATAATTCTGAATAGACTTTAAAAAAAAAAAAAAGACAGTCTGGTGCCTGGGTGGCTCAGTAGTTAAGTGGCTGAACTCAGCTCTGTCTTTCTCTGTCAAACATATAAATAAAATCCCTAAAAAGAAAAAAAAGACAATCTTTCACAAGCTTTTAATAGTCAACATAAATAATTTTATGTTGCCCTCTGCCTTCCTTCAAAAGATTACGTTTTGTCCTTCTATATATCTATCAAGTCCTTTCCTGAAGTACATAGAAGAGGCAGGAAACGTTAAGATTTTATGTTACTTCTATTTTAGCCCATTCACAAGATACAAACACAAAAGTTAGAACACGAGGGACTGTCGTCCTTAATCTCCCATTTTGGATATTGGATAACTCACATTGGAAGAAACGATGATGAGAATTAACCCAATAAAAAGTCTCAAAACTCGGTTCTAATATTAATATGCAAAGGACATCAATCAATGATATCCATTAATTTTGGCAAGAAAAAAATTACTTCTTCACCAGGAGAAAATGACCCATTTTCACACTGGCTTTTGGAAATATAAAAAACGCATGGAGAACCCGGGTATAGATGTACATTTCGTAGAATCTCAGGAGGAAAAGTCATCTATGCTTCCTACTGCCCCTTCTTTTCAAATACTCTGAAGAGGAACAGAGAGATCATTCAAAGTGATGATATTTCAGGCTGAAGTGAACAATCATATAGAAGAGAATGAATGAATAAGCAGTAAGATAGATGCCTCTCTTCCACAGCACCTAGAATATTCAAATTTACTAATAAAAACAGCCACTAGTAAACTGAACAGGTTTTTCATCAAAATGAGTTTCTATTTAGAAGTAGTATCTTCAATAATTTCTGAAACTGTTTAGTTATAATGGAAAAAAACAAAGTTATCTCCAACAAGGGGAAGGTAGGAGGTAGGAGGATTTTTCACAGTGATCATGCCAAGAATTTAAGAATTCTAGATAATATTTATACATTAATTTCTCTAAATGCAGATGACAAAACAACCAAATTTCCAGACCAGAGATGAACAGTTCCCTCCAAATAGACACTCTTATATTTAAAGTGCTCTAAAACATTTATCCTTTCTATAAGATGATCTAAGATATTTACTAAGTTTTTGCTAAGATACAAAAATAATGACATTAGGGGGGAGGAGTCAAGATGGCGGAGAAGTAGCAGCCTGAGACTACATCAGGTAGCAGGAGATCAGCTCGATAGCTTATCTAAACATTGCAAACACCTACAAATCCAATGGGAGAGCGAAGAGAAGAAGAACAGCAACTCTAGAAACAGAAAATCAACCACTTTCTGAAGGAACCTGTTTTTATCCCCTTTCTCCCCCCCACAATTTGGGGTCTCTTCTGCTTTAGTTACAGCGCATTTTTCCGGGGTCTTTGCCACCCTTTTAGTAGTTTATTTGCTCCTTCATATCCTCTTATCTGGACAAAATGACAAGGCGGAAAAAATCACCACAAACAAAAGAACAAGAGACAGTACCGAAGGCTAGGGACCTAATCAACACAGACATTGGTAATATGTCAGATCAAGAGTTCAGAATGACGATTCTGAACATTGTAGCCGGGCTCGAAAAAGGCATGGAAGATATTAGAGAAACCCTCTCTGGAGATATTAAAGCCCTTTCTGGAGAAATTAAAGAACTAAAATCTAACCAAGTTGAAATCAAAAAAGCTATTAATGAGGTGCAATCAAAAACAGAACACTCATGAAAGAAATTGGAGAAGACACAAAAAGATGGAACACTGTTCCATGCTCTTGGATTGGAAGAATAAACATTGTTAAAATGTCTATACTGCCTAGAGCAATCTATACTTTTAATGCCATTCCGATCAAAATTCCACCAATATTTTTCAAAGAGGTGGAGCAAATAATCCTAAAATTTGTATGGAGCCAGAAGAGACCCCGAATTGCTAAGGAAATGTTGAAAAACAAAAACAAAACTGGCGGCATCACGTTACCCGATTTCAAGCTTTACTACAAAACTGTGATCACCAAGACAGCGTGGTACGGGCATAAAAACAGACACATAGACCAGTGGAACAGAGTGGAGAGCCCAGATATGGACCCTCAACTCTATGGTCAAATAATCTTCGACAAAACAGGAAAAAATATTCAATGGAAAAAAGACAGCCTCTTCAATAAATGGTGCTGGGAAAATTGGACAGCCACATGCAGAAAAATGAAATTGGACCACTTCCTTACACCACACACGAAAATAGAATCCAAATGGATGAAGGACCTCAATGTGAGAAAGGAATCCATCAAAATCCTTGACGAGAATGCAGGCAGCAACCTCTTCGACCTCAGCTATAGCAACATCTTCCTAGGAACAATGGCAAAGGCAAGGGAAGCAAGGGCAAAAACGAACTATTGGGATTTCATCAAGATCAAAAGCTTTTGGACAACAAAGGAAACAGTTAACAAAACCAAAAGACAACTGACAGAATGGGAGAAGATATTTGCAAACGACATATCAGATAAAGGGCTAGTATCCAAAATCTATAAGGAACTTAGCAAACTCAACACCCAAAGAACAAACAATCCAATCAAGAAATGGGCAGAGGACATGAACAGACATTTCTGCAAAGAAGACATCCAGATGGCCAACAGACACATGAAAAAGTGCTCCACGTCACTCGGCATCAGGGAAATACAAATCAAAACCACAATGAGATATCACCTCACACCAGTCAGAATGGCTAAAATTAACAAGTCAGGAAATGACAGATGCTGGAGAGGATGTGGAGAAAGGGGAACCCTCCTCCACTGTTGGTGGGAATGCAAGCTGGTGCAACCACTCTGGAAAACAGCATGGAGGTTCCTCAAAATGTTGAAAATAGAACTACCCTATGACCCAGCAATTGCACTACTGTGTATTTACCCTAAAGATACAAACATAGTGATCCGAAGGGGCACGTGTACCCGAATGTTTATAGCAGCAATGTCTACAATAGCCAGACTATGGAAAGAACCTAGATGTCCATCAACAGATGAATGGATCAAGAAGATGTGGTATATATACACAATGGAATACTATGCAGCCATCAAAAGAAATGAAATCTTGCCATTTGCGACGACGTGGATGGAACTAGAGCGTATCATGCTTAGTGAAATAAGTCAATCGGAGAAAGACAACTATCATATGATCTCCCTGATATGAGGACATGGAGAAGCAACATGGGGGGGTAGGGGGATAGGAGAAGAATAAATGAAACAAGATGGGATTGGGAGGGAGACAAACCATAAATGACTCTTAATCTTACAAAACAAACTGGGGGTTGCTGGGGGAGGTGGGATTGAGAGAGGGGGAGCGGGCTATGGACATTGGGGATGGGAGGCGAATCATAAGAGACTATGGACTCTGAAAAACAACCTGAGGGTTTTGAAGGGTCAGGGGTGGGAGGTTGGGGCAACCTGAGGGTTTTGAAGGGCCAGGGGTGGGAGGTTGGGGGAACAGGTGGAAAATCTGTACCTGCAACAAAACAGAAACCCCCTAAGTCATCCCCAAAGTTGAAAGACGGTGGTTGTTCTTGTTAGGGTGCCTAAGTTATGTTCACAGTCGAGGCCTCAGAAAATGCCAGGAACAGTCTCAGGAAAATGCCTCAGAAACAGTGACATTGTTTGAGGGAGAAAGTTAAGCAAAGACAATTTCAAAGCCACGTTTAACAGGTAATTTCAGCTTCTTCAAAACTGATTAAAATTGTTGTGGACTGTGGCATGAATTCGTACAACAGTTCAATTTATGTTGAGTAAAAACTGATCATTGCTTTCAGGGAAAGACTGCACTAAACTGCCCAGTTAACCAAGGTATATCATGCATTATATAAAAATGTAATTTAAAAAAAATTCCAGCAATTCAGATTATTATGTTTATGATTCACTAGATCTGGACAGTATGATTTGTTGAGGCTTGAACAAACTTCCTTAAGAGTTTTTAATTCTGGGGCGCCTGGGTGGCTCAGTGGTTTGGGCCACTGCCTTCGGCTCAGGTCATGATCTCAGGGTCCTGGGATCAAGTCCCGCATCGGGCTCTCTGCTCCGCGAGGAGTCTGCTTCCCTCTCACTCTCTCTCTGCCTGTTTATGATCTCTCTCTCTGTCAAATAAATAAATAAATAAATTTTAAAAAAAGAGTTTTTAATTCTGCAAATTTTACAACAAAACCTGGCCCAATTCCTTAGCCTTTCATTAATCATTAGAAGGGAATATTTGGTTTCCTTTGCACACATAATCTTTGCCAGGAGAGATCTTACACTGGCAGTTTTTATTATATTTACATGTAACTGGTAAGTAATATTCCCCAAGCTGTGACCTTAAAATCTAAGTTTTAAATGTTTAAATGCAAAAATTGGAAAAGAGCCAAATAGTTTTCACACTTTCTAAAATTTGCAAGGTATTCTATAAATCTCTGAATCCACAGATCAAAATTGGAAAATATCTAGAAAGAAAAAATGTATATATATAAACTAGAAAGATACAAAATGTGGTTTAGAAGAACTTCAGCAGTGTACACTGATTGCATAGTAAGGGTTGGTGGTAGAGAGAGAAAGAGTGAGAGAGGGAGAGGAAGAAAGAAAGGGGAAGTCTGCAAGGTGTATTCCAAAACAGAAATCCAGTAATCACATCCATCCCTAGCACTGGTCACTGTAGAAGGTACAGCATCCCCCAGAGCACTTAGGGGAGAACTAAAACCACATCTGGAATGGTACATCAAGAGAAGAGCTCGTAAATACTGATTGTTATGGGAGATGCCTAAAATAAAATGGACCAAACTTCTTTGGACTGATGTATGTTATCAAAGGAGATGCTATCGTTACTAAGGAATCAATCACAGCTAATGATTTTATAGCTGAAATCAGAGGCCTGAGGAGTTATGCAAAACTTACAGAACAGCTTTGTAGCAACTCATTGTGGATTTTATTCTCAGCTGAACCATTCAAAATATGGTTCTTTTAATGAGCTATGAAATGATCCAATAAGAGGCTCTCAAGCATGACACACACTGCGTAACTTCATGGTGATGGGATTTAAAAAGGCAGGGTTCGACTTGAAAATTTAAAGGAATAAGAAATTAAAACTTAAACTCTATAAAAATAATCAAATATTGATAAATATAATTTGGGGAGGGAAGGAAAAGTTCACCATTTCTCTTTAAGAGCAAAGAAAAAAATAAATATTTTATTTATTTATTTCACAGAGAGAGAGATCACAAGTAGACAGGCAGGCAGAGGGGGCAGGGAGGAAACAGGCTCCCCGCATAGCAGGTAGCCTGAAGCGGGGCTCGATCCCAGGACCCTGAGACTATGACCTGAACTGAAGGCAGAGGCCTAACACACTGAGCCACCCAGATGCCACCGCCCCCTCCAAAAACTTAAAGATGTCATGGTGCCATCCCTAGAACATTCACGGACAAAGGGAAGAGAATTAAATACAGTTGGCTTTACTCATCAGAATTTACCCTCAAGAAAGTATCCCCTTCCTGAAGCTGGAGTAACCCAAACATAATATCTACTCCAGAGGCAAGAAAATAGAAGCAATTGTAGGCAGGAAGCCTGGCAGCATATGTCCTTAATGTTCTGCTAGTCATGAGCCAAATTAAAATTTCCTTGAAAAGTCTGATAATATCCATTTAATTAAGGGTGCCTGGGTGGCTCAGTGGTTAAGCCTCTGCCTTTGGCTCAGGTTATGATCTCAGGGTGCTCTGCTCAGTGGGGAGACTGCTTCTCCCCCCTCCACCTCCCTCTCTGCCTACTTGTGATCTCTCTCTCCGTGTCAAATAAATAAATAAATAAATAAATGCACAGTATTGTACTCCTCTTCCAATCAGTCATATGTTATAACCTATTCTTTCAGTCAGTAGTATGTTGTGATCTTTCTACGTCAACACGCATACTTCAGCTTTCCCCAACAAGACTTCTAGCACTGGACACTAACACTATTTTCAGTATTCTGTAATTATTAAAAATATATATATAAATTTGCCTTTTAATACTTATAAGTTTATATTTATGAAAATACTCCAGAAAAATTGTACATAAAATGATATAATGGTTCCTCTGGAAATGTAAGTCTAGAGCTTTAAAAGGGAAATACAGATTAGGGAATAAATAGTTTTACTGTGATCATTTAACAGAGAAAGGTTTGGCAGTCTCACATATGTAGAGTATATAAAACAGGAAGAAAAGATGACTTCAGTTAGGCCTCCGGAAAATAACCTCAAGGCTGATGTGTACCTGGAGAAAGACTCCATCCAACACTGAGAAGGAGGACCAGAGAGAAAAAGGAGAACCAATGTAGAAAGAGGTACTCAACAATGGGGCCCTCGAAAGCCAACTGATTGTAACTCAAAGTCCACGTCGTTTTTAGATTCAGCATATAGGTAGTCATTAAAGACCTTTGTGAGAGCAGTTGTCACAAAACCTTGTTAATAAAATCTGGTCAAAAAGTGTTTAAACCAATGAATTTGAGTAAAGGGGAGAAAAAGTAGAGATAGTGATTAGGATTAATCCTTAAAAATTTATCAGTAAGTGGATGACGATTACAGAAGCGATTATATCTATTGAAGATTAAACCGTACAAAAGGGCCCCTGGGTGGCTCAGTGGGTTAAAGTCTCTGCCTTCAGCTCAGGTCATGATCCCAGGGTCCTGGGATTGAGCCCTGCATCAGGTTCTCTGCTCTCTGCTCAGCGGGGAGCCTGCTTCCTCCTCTCTCTCTACCTGCCTCTCTGCCTACTTGTGATCTCTGTCTGTCAAATAAATAAATAAAATCTTAAAACAAGAAGAAGTAGGAGTGGTCCACTCTTCTCAGAAGGAAATGTCTGGCTTTCAAAGAAAGTGTACTTCCTTGACATTTCAAGAGGAATGGGTTTTGTAGTTGGGGCCGTGTAAGAGAAAAAAATCTTAACTTGGGATATTCATTTAAAATCAAGACCATGGTATCTTTTTCATGCCAGTCTTGATTCTTTGATGCATTTGGACTTTGGAATTAAAAGGGAAGTAGTATTAAGAGACAGATGCCCTACCTTGGTTGAGAACAGAACTGTTTAAGAGATTTCACATAGACCATGGTAAGATATTACTTTCGATAGGTATTCTTGTAAAGTCAACTTAACTTCTTTTATTAAGTGACCTCCATTATGATGCTTACAATTCTGTTATTTAAAAAAATTGTTTACTTCAATATGCATATATTAGACCAGCTATTTTTAAAATCACTTGGTCTCAAAATGCATGTACAGTGTAAAGTTACTGAGGATCCAAAAGTTACGCAAGTTATAAGGTATTGATATTTACCAAAACAAAGACTAGAAAAATGTAAACATTTTATTTTTTAACGATTTTATTTATTTATTTGACAGGGAGAGTGACAGCGAGCAAGGGAACACAAGCAGGGGAAAAGGGAGAAGCAGGCTTCTCACTTGGCAGGGAGGCCCATGTGGGGCTCGATTCCAGGACCCCGGGATCAGGACCTGAGCTGAAGGCAGATGCATAACGACTGAGGCACCCAGGTGCCCAAAATTCAAACACTTTAAAATAAAAATAAACCCATTATATATGAAGTCTTTATAAAAAATGACAAGTTACATATACATTTACATATATATATGCACACACATATACATATAAAATAATATATATATACTATATATATAGTATATATATAGTATATATATAGTATATTTTAGAATTAGAGGCTTTACAGAAAGTCTGAGTCTCCCATTTGGTTCTCTGTTCCATAAACTATTTTGATTAAATAGTATGTAGAAAACCTAGTTTCTCACAAGTTTGTAGTTGGAAAAGAGAGGGGTATTATAATAGCCTTTCAGTATTCTTTGATACTACACCAAAAGTTGAAAGGTATTGTTTGCTTTTAAGTTGCAACATGGATCTAAAACTGTATCAATACAATTTTGTTACATTAAAATTGGTGTATCTTGCACTTTGGATGGATTTTTTTTTGTCCATGACTAATTTTGTAATATCCTAGATTAATAATTTGAAAATAATTTCAATTAGGCCTATTTCCCAAATGTTGATTCTTTTTGTTAAACAGTATATAGAGGTCATATTCATTATTAATGTTACCATCCATCTCATCAGAAAAGGCTTGAAGTCCTGGGAAGCTGTCAAACTTAATACGGAAAATAATACAGAAAATACAAGTTTTCCAAAATTCAAAACAACACTCACTCAAATTTTGTCATTAACACACACAGTCAACTGCCTTTCTTAATTTCTATTTTCTTAAGTCACCTCTACTCCCCATGTGGGGGTTCGAACTCACAACCCCAAGATCAGGAGTTATTTGCTCCACCTACTGGGCCAGCCAGGTGTCCCTGTCAACTGTATCATAAAGTGACAAACTTACCTTGTCTGTTTCAGAGAACGTATGGAAATACCACCCAAGTATACACTCGTCAGTTCTTTTCCAAGTAAAATTGGTGTTAACACAGAAGAAACCAACCAGCTCAAGTCACAACTCAAGCAACTGCCCCAGTGCTTTCCCCCACAGACATACAATCGTACTTGAGTATAGAGCAAAGCTGCCTCATGCATGCTTTCCACTTTGTCACAGAAGAGCAAAAGGTTAATTATTCAGGGGTTGGCAATTCACAAAATTCATAATTTTTACTGCTTCAGTGAGGATTTTAAGGGAAACTTGCCCTTGGTTTTTTAAGCGCACTCTGAGTGCACTGCAGCAAAAACACCTAGACAAGAACAGGTCTATGCTAATGCCTTGATTCATGCAGAAGTGGGTAATAATATGTTTGCATCAGTGCAAATATCAATAAAATGAACAAGGTAAATAATGTCTCCCATTATTAGGGAAATAGTTCAACCTTTCTGAAACTCTGAAAGGTCCACAAATCATACTTTGAGAACGGCCAGCAGACAGTCACACCAAGTATATGCATTTACATTTAAAGTACTACTGATATTATGAATCTGAGCTTAAATTCCTGAGTATGGAGAAAGGATATAAAAGACACGCCATCCATTCCCCTTTTAAATTATCAGCATTTATTTCTTAGGACACTAACTGTTAGCAATGCAAACCAAGTAGAAGATTTATGGGCAAATGCTCTACCTGTGGGTGTGTGAGACACACATCAACACTCCAGACAACCAAATGGACACTTTCCAGAAACCACTGGGAAAACGTTTTCAAGGCTACTCAGTACTGTGTGTTGCTCAAATTCATTCACAGTGTTCCTATTTGCCTTATTAAGAAAGCAATTAACTGTAATTAGAAAAGTCTGCACATGAAGTGACTACACCTCATTGTAAGATAACTTCTCTTTTCAGAGTTACAAACAAAAGATAAGTGTAGAAATATAAACAATGAAAGTCAGAAGCACCTATTTGGCAGAGAACAATCTGCAGTTCTCAATGCTGACAGGGACAGGACATTGCCAGGTGTAGATGCCAAGGACAGCCCACCTTCTCAAGCTGCCGCCCAGCACTATTTGGGCACATTTGTAAAGGGAATGCCACATTCTTGGTAGGGTAAGCAACAAAGCAGGCTGCTCAAGACTCAGGCCAAAAAACTAGCTCTGATGACTGCTTACCACGTATGTATACAAAACAAATTCTCCCTATCAATCTGAAATCAGAACTGTCTAAAGAGCTGGACGAGTAAGTGGATTGGGCAGTCTTCAGAGAGACACACAGAGAGAAGAGAAACAGTGTTTGAGGAGGTCATTACGAGGATGTGGCCACCAGATGGCCCATGACTTGGATCCCCCTGGTCCTTGGAATGTGTATTCCCATCTGCCTTCTCCACTCCCAGAGGCTGTCTCACAGACACAAGCCTTGAGATAATGATGTGGTGCTGAGAGGACCTAGACCATTAATAGACATGACTAAATCCAGTTAAGGTCTCTGCATAAATTTTTAAGATTCTGGCAGGCTGGCGTGGAGATCGACTCATTTTATAGCCATGCAAGACAAGCCTCCTATGTAAGTTCCTTGCTTATTAAACCTGTCAACTACTGATCTGAAGCACGGGCTTCTTCCACCTCTCCCTGCCCTCCAAATACCGATGCAGCTTTTCAATTTGACCCAGGAGCTGCAGAGAAGCTTGGAAACCAGGCACATAGACAGGCAGGCAGATGGAGGTGAGAGACAGGGAAAAGAGACAAGCCACCGAAGAGAGTCAATATGAGCATTAGGCACCTCCAATTAAACCAGAGAATGGAAAGAACTAAGCTTCTTATTTCAGGAACACAGCACAGGGCAAATTTGTGACAATCATTATTAGTTTTGATAGATCAAGGAGAGCCTAGTAATTGGTTTTCTTTTTAATTTTAATGTAAAAATCTCTTTCCTATGCAGAAACATGGAAAACCATCTTAAAGCACATGCCCCGATCTCATGACATGTTTATCACCTTTCCTCCAAGAATAGCCACGGCAAAAGGCAACACGCCAATGTACCCATTTACTAGTAGTTACTACTATTGGTTATGCCCTCAAAGGGTCCGGTCTAAGGATCAACTGTGCTATTGTTCACGTGTACTGCCTTAAGAGGCCTACCTGATCTGGCCACTCAAGTGTCAGTTTTAATGTGCTGTCTTGCCAAAGCAGCCATTTATAAGGATTACTTTTCAGAATGACAAACAGAAGATTTAAAGCTTGACCCAGTTTCCAATTATTGAACATCTATCTCCTTTAGTAGTGTTAGGGTCCGTGATCAAAGACTGATGCAAAGCCAAAGTCGAGAAAAGCTTTATTTCACGCCAAGCATCGAAAATCAAACCAACCAGTTGGGGCCCTCTCTTACAAAGAGGCAATGAGAACACCGAGCAAAACGCCGCTGCTCTGGACAACGCCGCTCCCAACTCCGCTACCCAACCACAACGCTCTGGACAACACTCCTAGCCAATGAGGACCCTACCCGGCAGTGCCGCTCCCCGATGGCAAGGCCACTCCAGATGGCGACGACCCTACCCGATGGCCAGCGATGACCTTCCCAGGTGAGGCCACTCCCCGGAGGCGTGGCCCCTTCCAGGCAGCGAGGCCTTTTTCCTGCAGTGAGGCCGCTTCCCGGGGCAGCGAGACCACTTTACGAGGACGACGACCCTACAGGACTGCGAGTGAGGATCCTACCCAGCGAGGCCACTCCCAGGCAGTGAGACCCCCTTCCCGAGGGCGGGTGACGGCCCTACCTGAGGGCGTACGATGACCCTACTGGCGAGGCTGCTCCCTGGCGGAGCGGCCCCTTCCCTGTGGTGTGGCCCCTTCAAGGCGGTGAAGCCCCTACAGGGCGGTGACGACCCTACCCAAAGGCGAGTGATGGCCCTCCCTGGCGGCGGCGGTGGTGACACTCCCCTGTGAGGCCGCTTCCTGGGGGAGCTGCTGCTCGGTTGAGACGCCGCTTCCCAACTGAGAGGCCCCTTCCAGACAGCGATGACCCTACCTGACAGCGAGCAATAATCCTACCCAACAGAAGGCAAGGCCCTTCCCAGCGGCGAGGCCCCTTCCCAACTAGGAGCCATTACCCTACCTAGCGAAGCTGCTTCACGGCGGAGGGCGACGACCCTCCCCTGCGGCGCCGCTGCTCCCCTGCAGCGCCACTTCCCAGCTGTGAGGCCCCTTCCCCACCACAAGCAAGGCCCCTTCGCGACTGCGGGGGAGGCCCCTTCCCAACTACAAGCTATGACCCTACCCAGCGAGGCCACTCCCTGGAGGCGCGAACCCTTGCAGGCAGAGAGGCCCTTTGCCTGCAGCGAGGCCGCTTCCTGGCAGTGAGACCACTCTAGGAAGGCGATGACCCGACACCAGTGAAGATGCTACCCAGACAGGCGGCTCCCCTGCAGCGAGACCCCTTCCTGGCGGCAAGCTAGGCCCCTTCCCGACTACCAGCGAAGACCCTACCCAGAGAGCCCATTCCCGATGGTGGGCGAGGCCCGTTCCCCACGGCGGGCGAGGTCCCTAAGCCGGGAGGCTGCTCCCAGGCACGGACCGCTCCCCAGCAGCGAGGCCCCTTCCCGAAGCCTGGTGAGGCCCCTTCCTGGTGGCGGGCGACCACCCTACATGGCGAGGCCACTCCCTGAGGACTCTGCTCCTTCCACGCGGCGATGACCCTCCCCAGCTAGGCCTCTCCCTGATGGCGCTGCTGCTCCCCTGTGGCACCGCTTCCGGATGGCGAGGCCCCTTCTGGACAGCAGGCAAGGCCCCTACCCCAGGGCAGGGGAGGCCCCTTCCCGATTAGTAGCGACCACCCTACCAGACAAGGCCGCTCCCGGCGCGGCCCCCTCCCGGAGACAGGCGGCGACCCTCCCCGGCAGCAAGCAACGACCCTACCCGGTGAGGCCGTTCCCCAGCAGCGTGGCCCCTTCCTGGCAAGGACCCTCCCCGGTGGTGACGACCTTCCCCTGCGAGGCCGCTCCCTGGAGGCACTGCTGCTCCCCTGCAGCGCCGCTTCCTGACTGTGAGGCCCCTTCCAGGCTGCGGGCAAAGCCCCTATTCCACGGCTACCAGCGACCACCCTACCGGGCAAGGACAATCACCAGCAGAGCGGCCCATTCCTGGCGGCGAGGTCACGTCTCAACAGCAACGACCATACCCGACAGAGAGCAACGATCCTACCCAGTGAGGCAGGTCGCCGAGGCGAGACACGTTCCTGATGGCGAGTGAGGCCCCTCCCTTCCCGACCACCGGCTACGCGGCTCCGGGAGCCACCCGCTCCCTCCCCTCCCCCCCCAGCTCTTTCGTGACACCGGGCGAGGCCCCTTCCGGACCGCGAGGCATCTCGCCGGCGGCGACGACCCTCCCCGGGCGGCGGGCGAAGACCCTCCATGGCGGCGGGCAACAACCCTCCCCGGCCGCGAATGACGACCCTACCGGGGGAGCCCGCTCCCTGGGGGCGCCGCTCCTTCCCGGTGGCTACGACCCTCCCCTGGTGGCCACGACCCTCCGCAGTGGCGAGGCCGCTCCTCTGGGCGAGACTGATCCCGGCAGCAAGGCCCGTTCCCGACGACGACGCTGGCCCCGATGACTACCCTACCTGACGAAGACCCTTCCCGGTGGCGCTGCTCTCTGATGCGGCCACTCCCCAGCTATGCCACTGCTCCTGACCACGAGGCCACTCGGGAGGAAGAGGCCGCTCCCGATGACGAGGCCGCTCCCCAGCGACAAAGCAGCTCCCGACGACGCTGCCGCTCCCGACGACCACGCCACTCCCGAAGACAGGCCGCTCCCAGATGAGGAGGCCACTGCCCGGCGATGCTGCCGCTCCCCAGCGACGCTGCCCTTCCAGACAATGAGGCTGCTCCTCCGCGACGCTGCCCCTCCGGTCCACGACGCTTCTCCTGAAGACCACCACGTGCCCGACGCTCAGGACGCTCTGGACGCAGACTCCTCCCAGCCGCACAGACTAACTTTTATAGAGGCGGTCGAGCCCGCCCCACACACCGGCAGCCAATGAGATTGCAATACACAGGGAAAACTGCACAGTCATGCTAGATGGGCAATACGGCTGGCCAATTGAATTTCAATTTACCATAGTAAATATATGCACGTCCCACTGATTGGATGTCTCCATCCGCCTGGCCCACCACTGTATGGGGGTTTGCAAGTAAGTTTCTCTGCCCATACATCAGGCTGGTCCTAGACACACACTGACCTTTATAGGGCCCCTGCTCTATCTCCTGCAACAGCACCTTGGAATAGAGATGACAGGATCTCATTTTCATGAATAATGCAAGCACCAGGGCTGTTTTACCTTGATTGCTTGTTCCCCATTCTCCAAAGCTTATAGCTTTTCCCAAATGATGTAACCTTACCATTTGCATTAATTCATGGATTTGAAACTGACCCTCTACAAGTTCCCTCCGGTAGTTTAGTTTCATTTGTATGCACGTAAATCGCATCAAGGCTGACATAAAAATTAATGAACTATTTAATTTATGAGCCGATGCTTCGCTCGGAACAACAACAAAAAGGCAAATGATTAAGTTTACTAAAATAAAATTAAATCTATGAAGTTTTAAATAATGAAGACTATGTCAAAAACTGGTAGTCTTTAGCTCTTAAAAATGTAAACTAAAAGCATACGGAACATAAACTGTGGAGCACTTGCGTCATCTTTTTTAATGCTATCACCCTCAGCAAAATGTAGTCTGATTCCGGTATCATCAGGGACTTCAGGAGGAAATCTAGTAAAAGCTCAAACCAATCCAGCATGAGGGTTGCTCAAAGCATGTCAGGTTTAGGCCAGGGATGACCAAACTTTTTTAAGGTTATTTTTTTTTAAGATTTTATTTATTTATTAGAGAGAGGAAGAAAGCAGCGAGAGCTGCAGATAGAGGGAGAGGAGGACGCAGGCTCCACAGTGAACAGGGAGCCCGACACGGGGCTTGATCCCAGGACGGTGAGATCATGACCCGAACTGAAGGCAGCTGCCTAACCTACTGAGCCACCCAGATGCCCTTCAGACTATCTTTAATTCAGAACAATACCTGTTACCATTTTTATAGCCCTGACTATAAGATGTACTACAAACATTTTTAGGTGGTTTATGTAGATTTTACTATACATGCCTCAAAGATAAGAACTACCTAATTTGACTTTTTTTTTTTTTTAATACCTTCCAGGGGCTCCTGGGTGGCTCAGTCATTAAGCATCTGCTTTTGGCTCAGGTCATGATCCCAGGGTCCTGGGATGGAGCCCCACATCTGGTTCCTTGCTTAGCGAGAAGCCTACTTTTTCTCTCACACTCCCCCTGCTTGTGTTCCTGCTCTCGCTGTCTCTCTGTCAAATAAATAACATCTTTAAAAATGAATAAAGAAATAATAAAGAAATAAAATACCTTCCAATAGCGGTCACTGCCAATACCCCATAAGAATTAAGCTTTCCTTTGCTAATTCTATCCATGATAATTCTGTGGAACTTCCCCCATTTGCTCCCTCAATGCTGCTTTAATCAGCTTATAATTATAATCCTGTTGGATGCACATTTAACTGAATCCATTTTGACTTCAGGGTTGAGATTTGTCTCTAATTTTGAAGTTTTGAAGTTGTTGAGGTTTCTGTTTTTTACCCCAGGATTTTCACTGTGAACCATACAATACAGAATAGATTTTCCCAATTCTATTTGCTTTAGAGAACCAAACTGTCAAGAACCAAACTTCACCACAAAGAGCACATAGTTTCCTTTGTTTGACGTTACTGACATATGCTTATTTATCTTTATCGTTCAATAGAGTCTATAAAGATGCTCAATAAAAATACCCATTATTCCCTTGGAGAATTTCTTCTAAGTAAAAAGAAAATGCAAAACTGAAAAATCCAACATTAAGTGATCTGTAGATACCAACGAATCTTTTGGTAGGTTGCCTCCCCCTCCCCCATAGCTTTGTTACATCAAAGAATCAAAGCCAAACCAAAGACCCTACCCCACAGAGAGCGACGATCCTACCCAGCAAGACACGTCCCCGCAGAGAGACACGTTCCTGATGGCGAGCAAGGCCCCTCCCTTCCCGACGACGGGCGAGGCCGCTCCGGGCGTCGCCCGCACCCCCCCCCAAGCTCTTTCGTGACACTGGGCGAGGCCCCTTCCCGACCGCGAGGCATCTCGCCGGAGGCGACGACCCTCCCCCGCGGCGGGCGAAGACCCTCCATGGCGGCGGGCGACAACCCTCCCCGGCTGCGAGCGACAACCCTACCGAGGGAGCCCGCTCCCTGGGGGCGCCGCTCCTTCCCGGCGGCTACGACCCTCCGAGGTGGCGAGGCCGCTCCTCGGGGCAAGACTGATTCCCCCGTGGCAAGGCCCGTTCCCGATGACGACGCTGGCCCCGATGACTACCCTACCTGACGAAGACCCTTCCTGGTGGCGCTGCTCTCTGATGCGGCCGCTCCCCAGCTACGCCACCGCTCCTGACCACGAGGCCGCTCCGGAGGAAGAGGCCGCTCCCGATGACGAGGCTGCTCCCCAGCGACTAAGCAGCTCCGGACGACGCTGCCGCTCCCGACGACGACGCCACTCCCGAAGACAGGCTGCTCCCAGACGACGAGGCTGTTCCCCGGCGACGCTGCCCCACTGGTCCACGATGCTTCTCCTGAAGACCACCAAGCTCCCGACGCTCAGGACGGTCTGGACGCGGACTCCTCCCAGCCGCACAGACCAACCTTTATAGAGGCCGTCGAGCCCGCCCCACACACCGGCAGCCAATGAGATTGCAATACACAGGGAATACTTAGAATTTCTTCTAAGTAAAAAGAAAATGCAAAACTGAAAAATCCAACATTAAGTGATCTGTAGATACCAATGAATCTTTTGGTAGGTTGCCTCCCCCTCCCCCATAGCTTTGTTATATCAAAGAATCAAAGCCAAACCAATGTTACTTATTTAAGAAGCAAAACCTAGTGTGCCTGGGTGGCTCATGTGGTTAATCGACTGCCTTTGGCTCAGGTCGTGATCCTGGAGTCCCGGAATCGAGCCCCGCATCGGGCTCCCAGCTCCATGGGGAGTCTCCTTCTCCTTCTGACTTTCTCCCCTCTCATGCTCTCTCTCTCTCACTCTCTCAAATAAATGAATATATTTTTTAAAAAAGCAAAACCTACAATTATCATTAACATAAAATGTAATTGATCAAAATATAAATACCAAAGACAAAATTAAAAGGGGTGTGCAATGGGGAAGTAACTGAGATGAAGGACTAGGTCTACACACAGCTGTACTAAATTCCATTAAAAAAAAATCCTAGAGGGGCCAAAAAGCATATTGTTTCAAAAAAGAACAGTAGACATTTCAGATGACATGGAAAATAAACTCTGGGGCAAGTATTCTTAAATCCAAGTCCCTGTGTCTTATGAAGAATTCCTACTAATAATTCCATGGCCCTGACTTTCACTGTGTTATTTTGCAATTAAATGGACAAGCTCTGAGGTGTAAAGAAAATGCTTAAAACCTACAAAAGACATAATGATCAAGATTGTAAACAATCAAAATAAAGTGAAAATAAGTGAAGAATTAACAAGGACTAGAAAGAAATGTAAGACAAAACAAGAGATCCAACATATGCCTAACTGTTTGCCAAGGGGGAACAGGGTCAAATACATTTATTTATTTATTTATTTATTTATTTATTTATTTTTAAAGATTTTATTTATTTATTTGACAGAGAGAGATCACAAGTAGGCAGAGCAGCAGGCAGAGATAGAGAGGGAGAAGCAGGCTCCCCAATGAGTGGAGAGCCTGATGCGGGGCTTGATCCCAGGACCCTGGGACCATGACCTGAGTCGAAGGCAGAGACTTAACACTCTGAGCCACCCAGGTGCCCCTCAAATACATATATTTAGATAAATATACTAAGAAAACGTTCCAGAAATAGAAGATTTTAATCTGCAGAATCAAAAGACATGTCTCAGGAAAAACTGACAGAGGCAATAGGCATACTGAAAAAAGAAAGAAGTAAGTATATTCTATAAAAGAACATGAGAACAAAAATACAAATCTTGGGAAATATTGAAAGAAATAGACACATACCAAAATACCAGGCCACGAAGATAACCTCAAGTAATTCCCAAAAGTAGAAATAATAAGACAAAATGCCTTGATCACAATGAACAAAGAAATTAATAATGAAACCAAAACATAAAAAAAAACTTACAAAGTCTCTACCACTTGGAATCTTAAAGATTCAATTCATAGTCAAAGAATAAATAAAAACTAAATTTTTGCTATAACTACAAAACAGCAGTAATTAAAAGGATGCCTAGAAGAACCTATGGGTTACATCTAATTCAGAGCTCAAGGAAAAATGCATAGTCTTATATGTATATGATAAACAGAAAAGATAAAAATACATGTATTTTTACATGTTGACCATCTTTCATTACATGCAGATTTTACATGTAGATTATCAAATGGTTGAAAATAGAAATTATAGAAAAATTAATGGAAAATAGATAAGAAAAGAAAACCAAGAGTAATGGGAGAATTAGTAAGCATAAACTGAAAACAAAGAGAAAAATGAAAATGATAGTAATGATAAGTCCAAGAATTTCAGTACATACATACAGACATACAGACACCTACTATTACCTAGTCTAATTTCAACAAACAAGAAAGCACAAATAAACAATCTAAGAAATTATAAGGGGAGAAACTTTAGGAATCCTAATCCTGAATTTAATGTGACTCTAAAAATCTGAAGAGATCATTTTCTTCAAAATATAAATTGCCAAAACTTATATAAGAATGGAAATTCAAAAATCATTTACTCTAGAGGAAATACAAAAAAAAATTGTTAAAGTTGACAGCTCCCCAAATCAGTGAAATTAGATGATTTGACAAGAGAATTCTATCAATCTTTAAGAAACAGATAATGCCACTGTTCTGTCAAACTATTCTACATCAGGGATGGACAAAGAAGACTTTCAGTCCTCTGCTTTAAACTAATGTAACATTGATTCACAACAACAACAAAGATTACATTAATAAAGGAAATATAATTCATGAATGTCAATGCAAAATCCTTAAGAAAATATTAAAAGAACACTATACAACAAGCAGTCACCTTAACCTCAAAATGCAAGAGTGGATAAAATTTATTGAGTTGATTAATGTAAATCATCATTGAGGAACTTCTGTGGGAGATGACAGAGTAGGAGGATCCTAAGCTCACCTTCTCCCATGCACACAACTAGATTACAGCCACATTAGTGTAAAAAACCTAGAAAATGACTGGAAGACTAGAAGAACACAATCTCCACAGGTAAATGTAGAGAATAGGCCATGTAAACGAGGTTATGAGGTGTGGGGACACAGCTGGGAGCCAAACAGACCCATAGGACTGTTCATGTAAGGGCAGGACATGATGGTACAGAGAGGGGGAGGTACAGATCCCCACATGTAGCTCGCAGATGTAGGGTACCCACACGGGGAAAACAAATCCCCATAACATTTGGCTTTGAGAACTGGAGGGGCCTGGCTATCTGAGTTCTTACAATCAGTGGTATTTTGCAACTGGAACTTTAAAATTCAGTTGGTGCTTGGCTTTGGGAGAACTGGAGATCAAGAGAAAAATGAGTTTCCACCCTTAAAGAGACAGTATCACAAGCAGCCCCTACAGAGACAGGGGAACCTAGATCCCCAGATACCTCCAGAGATACACCCAGCCTAGGTCCAGGGACACTTGCAGGAACCAGCTTTCCACCCAGGTTGGGAAAAACATACCCCACCTTGGTGAGCTTCAGGAGATCTGCCCCTCCCAACTTGGCCATCCTAAGTAGGCATTTTCTTGGGCTGCTGCCCGCCTCCTCCAACAGAAGATCAGCATGAATCTTGCTGGCCCTGTGTACCCTGTACCTGCATTCTCCTGCAGATTAGCCCCTTCAATAGTGCCCTGGGCCAGAGTCCACCCAAAACAGAGCCACAAACTAGCAGTGTACAAGCAGTCCCAAAAGGGACCAGCACCACTTCAAAATGACTCCTTCTCTGGAGAGAGGGGAAGATAAACACACACACACACACACACACACACACACACACACACACACAGAGTCCAACTGCAACTCTAGCAATGGGGGAGGGGCAGACATCAGGTATCACTGCAGGACATGTCCACCAAGTAAAGCTTCTCAGGGAAGAACACAGGGAAAACACTCTGCTGCTTGGTGATACGGCATTCAGGCAAACAACAGCCCTATCTTTCAAGCCCAGAGAGGCTACACACTGGCCCACTAATAACACATGGTCCCAACTAGGACCACAGTAGGCACAGGAGACCATTGCAGATGTCTGGATTGAAGGCAAATTCAGCTCAGCCACAATAGTGGGGCCAACACAACATACACAGGGGACCGTATGAGGCACCAGATTCTGGTGAACAGGGGACATTACACTGCAGGACACTATGGGACCTCTTCATAAGGCCCCTACATTTGAGAAAAGGAGACATAGCCTACTTTCCTGACACAGAAAAACAACACAGAATTAGACAAAATGGGGAGACAGAGGAACCTGCCCCAAATGCAAGAACAGGACAAGAACTGAATGCAACAGAAAGAAATAATACACCTGACATAGAATTTAAAGTAATGGTCATAAAGACACTCACTGGACTAAGCAAAGAGTGGAGGACTTCAGGGAGACCATCAACAAAGAGGTAGAAAACATAAAAAGGAACCAATCAGAGGTGAGGAACTTAAAAATTGCAATTAAAAATACACTGGATGAAATAAATAGTAGACAATAGAGAGAAGAAGAATGGATTAATGTTGATGACAGAGTAATTAAAACTGTCAAGCTGAACAGAATACAAGGTGGAAGAAAGAAAAAATATATATACATATATGAAGGGACCTCAGTGACACAGTCAAGAATAATAACATTCACATTATATGGACACAAGAAAGAGGAGAGGGAAAAGGGGAGGCAGAAAATATATTTAAAAAAAAAAATAATAGCTCGGGCGCCTGGGTGGCTCAGTGATTTAAGTCTCTGCCTTCGGCTCAGGTCATGATCTCAGGGTCCTGGGATTGAGCCCTGCATCAGGCTCTATGCTCAATGGGGAGACTGTTTCTCCCTCTCTCTCTGCCTGCCTCCCTGCCTACTTGTGACCTCTCTCTCTCTGTCAAATAAAAAAAAATAATAGCTCAAAAACTTCCAAATGTGGGGAAGGAAACAGAAGTCCAGATCCAGTAGGCACAGAGAGTCCACAGCAAAATCAACCTGAGGTTCACACGAAGACATAATGTAATTCAAATGGCAAAAGTAGTGATAGAAAATTTTAAAAGGAGCCAGAGAAATGAAAACAGTTACCTTCAAGGGAAACCCCAAAGGCTACCAGCTGTTTCTTAGCAGAAACTTTGCAGACCAGAAGAGAGTGGCATGGTAATATTCTAGTGCTGAAAGAGTAAAACCTGCAACCAAGAATACTCTATCCAGAAAGTCTATCATTCAGAGTAGAAGGAGATATAAAGTTTCCCAGACAAAGAAGACTTAAAGGAATTTATCACCACTAAATCACCTTATAAGAAAGATTAAGATTAAGATTCAGAGAAAAACTCTGAATAGAAAGGGAAAATCATAAGCAGGTGTAAGTAAAGTAGAAAACACAAAGGCATTAAAATTAAGCATGTCTATAAAAAATATGTCAAGGGATTCACAAAAGAAAAGGATGTATAGTATGATGCCATATTTTAAAATATGAAGAAAGGGGGGCACATGGGTGCCTCAGTTGATTTGGCGTCGGACTTCAGCTTCGGTCATGATCCCCTGGGATCAAGTCCCATTGGGCTTCTTGCTCACTAGAGAGTCTGCTTCTCCCTCTCCCTCTGTTGTTCCCCCTACTTGTTCTGTCTCTCTCTCCGTCAAACAAATAAATAATATTTTTTAATGTGGGAAGGGATAGGGGTAAAGCATGAGTTCAAACTTAAGCAACCATCAACTTCATATAGACTGCCATATGCCTAAGATATATATAAACTGAATGGTAGCCACAAATCAAAAAGCCATAATAGACACGCAAAAAATAAAGAGAAAGGAATCAAGGGTATCACTAAAGAAAGCCAGAAAACTGCGAGAAAAGAGAGCAAGAGAATAAATGAACAGAGAACAACTACAAAAACAACCAGAGAACAAGTAACAAAATGGCAATAAGTATATACCTCTCAGTAATTACGCTGAATGGAAATGAGTTAAATACTCCAAATCAAAAGACATAAGTAACAAGGAATGGATAAAAAAGCAAGACCTATTTACATGCTGCCTACAGGAGATTCACTTCAGATCTAAAAATACATGTGAATTGAAAATGAAGGGATGGAAATACATTTGTCATAAAAATGGAAGTTAAAAGGCTGAGGCAGCAAAACTTACATTGGAAGTAATAGACTTTAAAACAAAGACTGTAATAAGAGACAAAGAAGACACTATATAATCATAAAGGTAACAATCCAAAAAGAAGATATAATGATTGTAAATATTTATGCACACAATCTGGGAGCACTCAAATACATTAAGTAACCCATAGTAAACATAAAAGAAATAATACAATAATAGTAGGAGATTTTAACACCACACTGACATCAATGGATAGGTCATCCAATCAGAAGTTCAACAAGGAAAGTGTGGCTTTGAATAACACATTGGACAAGATGGAGCCAGAAGATATAGTCAGAACATTCCATCCTAAAACAGCAAAATACACATCCATTTCAAGTACGCATGGAACATTTTAGTGATTAGATCACACCTTAGGCTATAAAACAAGTCTCAACAATTCAAAAAGATTGAAGTCATACTATGCATCTTTTCCCACCACAAAGCTGTGAAAGTAGAAATTAACCACAAAGAAAAAAATCTGGAAAGAACAGAAATATGAGGAGGTTAAATAATATGCTACCAAACAACAAATGGATCAAGAAATCAAGAAGAAAATAAAAAAAGACATAGAGACAAATGAAAATGAAAACACAATGCTCCAAAATTTTAGAGATGCAACAAATGGCATTCTAAAAGGTAATTTAATAACTATACACACGTACCTTAAGATGCTAGAAAAATCTCAATTAAACAACCTAACTTTACACCAAAAGGAGCTAGAGAAAGAACAAACAAAACCCCACACCAGTAGAAAGAAGGAAATAATAAAGATTAGAGCAGAAATAAATGGAACAGAAACTAAAAAACAAAACAAACAAAAACCAGTTGAGAACATCAATGAAACCAGGAGCTGTTTCTCTGAAAAAATAAAAAAAAATGATAAATTTTAGCCAGTTGCAGACTAAAAACCTTTAGCCAGAGAGAGTGAGCAAGAGAGAGAAAGAGTGAGAGAGAGAGAGAAGACACAAGCAAAATTAGAAATGAGAGAGGAAGAATAACAATTTACACCAGAGAAATGCAAAGGATTATAAGAGATTATCATGAAAAATTATATGCCAACAAGTTGGACAACTTTAAAAACAATGGATAAATTCCCAGAGACATATCATTTCCCAAAACTGAATCCAGAAGAAATAGAAAATTTGAACAGACCCATTAGCAAAAATGAAATTGAATCAATAATCAAAAAACTCCCAAACAGAAAAACAGAACCAGATGTCTTCACAGGCGAATTCCACCACATATGATAGAAGACTGAACACCGATTATTCTGAAACTATTCCAAAAAAATAGTAGAAGAAGGAAAGCTTCCAAATTCATTCCATGATGCCAAAATTATGCAGATGCCAAAAGCAAGCAAACAAGCAAAGAAACAAAAATACAAAAACAAAGAAACAACAACAACAACAAAACCACACCCAGATAAAGACATTATGGGGAAAAGAAAGAAAGAAAGAAAAAGAAATAGAATTAGAGGCCAGTATCTCTGACAAACATAGATGGAGACTCCTGAACAAAAATGTTAGCAAACTGAATCTAACAATGTATATTTTTTTAAATATCATTCACCACAATCAAGTGGGATATATTCCTGCAATGCAAGGGTGTTTCAAGAGTACATATTTTACATGATATATCACATCAACCATATGATCATGTCAATAGTGCAGGAAAAGCTTTTGACAAAGTATAGCATCAACTCATGACAAAAATCCCTCAACAAAGTAGGTTTAGAGGGAACATACATCAACATAATAAAGTCTATCTATGAAAAACCTACAGGAAACATTATACTCAATGGTGAACAACTAAGAGCTTTTACCCTAAGAAGAGGAAGAAGACAAGAATGTTCAATCTCACCACTTTCATTCAACATAATATTGACCTCTTTGGATTTTTTCATAGGTGCACTTTGCTTGGGCTGTGATTGATATTTTGGACTCTGTATATTCCCTCAACCAGCCCTTAGCAGAATGACAAGGGGAAAGAACGCCCAGTCATGAAAAGATCCAGAGACACTGGTCCCTGCCACAGATCTAATGGCTATGGTTATAAGCAAGATATCAGAGATGGACTTCAGAGGAGCAATCACAAAGTCCACAGCCAGGCTTGAGAAAAGCATCCGAGACAACATAAAATCTACAAGGGCAGAATGAGATCTAATCCGGATGACATTAAAATGCTATGAATGAGTCGCAGTCTAAACTGGAAACTCAAACAGCCAGGGTAAAAGAGGCAGAAGAACGAATTAGTGAGCTAGAAGGTAAACTGATAGAAAGAAAGGAAACTGAGGAGGAGGGGGACAAACAGTTAGAAGCTCATGAGAACAGACATAGAGAGAACAATGACACCATAAATTTGGCCCAGTGTCAGAATTATTGGGATCCATGTGGGAATGAAGGGAGACAGTAGAAGATATATTTGAGTAAATCATAGCAGGGAACTTCCCTAAGTTGGGGAAGAAAACAAGCCTTCCTCTCCATAAAGCAGAGAGGACCCATCCAAAGATCAATAAAAATAGGCCAAAGTCCTGGCATATAATAATTAAACTTGCAAATCTTAGAGCCAAAGAGGCTACCTTGAAAGTTGCTACAGAGAAGAGATGTATTACACACAGTGGGAGGAGCATTAGAATAACATGAGACCCATCCACAGAGACCTGACAAGCCAGAAAGAGCTGACAAGGCATATTCAGGGTACTATAGGAGACATGTTAACTAAAAATATGTTATCCATCAAGGCTGCCATTCAGAATGGATGGAGAGACAAGGGCCTTGCAGGACTCATAGAAAGTGAATGAATACGTGAAAACCAAGCCAGCCCTGCAAGAATGATTAAGGGGGTTTCTTTGAAAGATGAAAGACCCCAAGAGTAATATGGAGAAGACACTTACAGAATCAATCTATAGAAACTGGGACATCACAGGCAACATGAGGGCAAGAAGGTCCTATCTCCCAATAGTTACTGAAAACATGAACAGGCTATATGGTTCCATGAAACATAGTAGGGTTTCTGATTTGAAGAAAAAGACTGGACCCATCCACATGTTATATAGAAACACTCATTTTGAACCTAAAGTTACCTCCAGACTGAAATAGAGGGGACTGAGACCTATTCTTCATTCCAAAGAATCAAGAGAAATCTGGGGTAGCAATTCTCATATCAGACAAGTTAGATTTTAAACCAAAGACTGTAATAAGAGGTGTAGAGGGATACAATATCATATTTCAAGGGTCTATCCAACATGAAAATCTAGCAACTTTAAATATCTCTGGCCCCTACATGGGAGTAGCCAACTACATCATCCAAATATTAAACAAAATAAAGAATCCTATTCATATAATAACACATGAATAGGCAGAGACCACAACATCCCACACACATAAATAGATCACCTAAGTAGAAGACTGTTCAAAAAGAAACAATAGCTTTGAAGGACCCCTGGAACAGCTAGACTTCAAAGATAAAAACAGAACATTCAGTCCTAAAACCAGAGAATGCCATTGTTGTCGAGTACAAGCATAACTTCCTCCAAAATAGATTACATACTGGTTGATCAGAGCTTTGTCATTAACCTTGAAATCAGGCAATGAAATGCCCTGAGCTTTGTTTTCTTTTTCCACATTTTGTTGGTAGTTCAGGGTCTTTTCTTGTTCCATGCACATTTTAGGATTGCCTGTTTCAACACTTTGGAAAATGCTGATGATATTTTGATCAGGATGCGGGTGAAAGTATAGATTTCTCTGGGCAGCATGGAGATTTTATCAATGTTTATTCTTCTGATCCAAGAGCATGAATGGTTTTTCCATTTTATGTGTCTTTTTTATTTTCTTTCTTGAGTGTTAGGTGCTTCCACAAGTATGTATCCTTTACCTCTTTGGTTAGGTTTCTTCCAAGGTATAACAAACTGTGATCACTAAGACAGCATGGTACTGGCATGAAAACAGACACATATACCAATGGAAGAGTATGGAGAGCCCAGATACAGACGGTCAAATCTACAGTCAACTAAAATTTAACAAAGCAGGAAAAAAATATCCAGTGGAAAAAACTGTCTCCTCAATTAATGCTGATGGGAAAACTGGGCAGCTATGTTCAGAAGAATGACAGTCCACCAATCTCTTTCATCAGACACAAATATAAACTGTAAATTGATAAATGACCTCAGTGTGAGACAGGAATCCATCAAGATCTTGGAGGAGAACATAGGCAGTAAGCACTTCGACATCAGCCACAGCAACTTCTCTCAAGGCACATCTCCATAGGCAAGGGAAAGAAAAGTAAAATATGAACATTTGGGTCATCATTAAGACAAAAAGCTTCTACACTGCAAAGGAAACTGTCAACAGAACAAAGAGACAACCCATGGATTGGGTGAAGATATTCCCAAATGACACTACAGACAAAAGACTGGTATCCAAGATCTATAAAGAACTTCTCAAACTCCACACCAAGAAAGCAGATAATCAAGTCACAAAATGGGAAGAAGACATGAACAGAGACTTCTCCAAAGAAGACATAGAAATGGCTAACAGACACATGAGAACATGTTCATCATCATTAGCCATCACGGAAATTCCAATCAAAACCACATTTTACCAGTTAGAATGACAATTATAAGGCCAGAAACCCTAAGTACCGGAGAGGATGTGGAGGAAGGGGAACCCTCTTACACTGTTGGTGGGAATGCCAGTTGGTGTAGTCACCTTGGAAAACAGTGTGGAGAGTCCTCCAAATATTAAAAATAGAGCTACCCTCTGACCCTGCAATTGCACTACTGGTTATTTACAACAAAGCTACAGATATATTGAAATGAAGCGTCATATGAAGCTCAGTGTTCATAGCAGCTATGGCCACAAAAGCCAAACTGTGGAAAGAGTCAAGGTGCCCATCAACAGACGAATGGATAAAGAAGATGTGGTCCATATATACAATGGAATAATACTCAGCCATCAGAAAGGAGGAATACCCCACTTTTGCATCAACATGGAAGGGATTGCCAGAAATTATAATGATTATAAGGTGTCAAGCAGAGAAAGTCAATTATCACACGGTTTCACTTACTTGGGAAAATAAAGAATAACAGAGACCACATTAGGGGAAGGAAGGGAAAAGTGAAGCTGGGGGAATTGGAGGGAGAGATCAACCACAAGAGAATGTAAACTCGAAGAAACAGAGGGTTTTAGAGGGGAAGAGGTTAGGGAGATTGGTGAGGCTGGTGGTGGTTATTAAGGAGGGCATGTACTGAATGAAACACTGGTTGTTATACTTAAACCATGAGTCTATGAACTCATAGTTCATAGTTAGTAGTTATGAACATAGTTCATAGTTTGGGTGACTAACATTACATACTCAAAAATTAAAAAAAAAAAAAAGGATTACATACTGAGTCACCAATCAGGTCTCAAACAATACCACATTTCTGAGATTTTCCCCTGCATTTTTTCAGACAATAGTGCTTTGAAAGTGGAACTGAATCAGAAGAGGAATTTTGGAAGGAATTCAAACATTTGGAGGTCAAAGAGCATCCTGACAAGAAATGGTTGGGACAACCAGGAAATTAAAGAACTTAAACAATTCAATGCAACTAATGAAAATGAAAACACATTGGTTCAGAATCTATGTGATACTGGAAAGTTGGTCTTTAGAAGGAATTGCTTAGCCATCCAAGACTGTCTCAAAAAATTAGAAAAATCCAAATGCACATGCTAACCTTACACCTGGAAAAAAGAACAGCACATAGAGCTGAAACCAAGCAGGAGAAAAGAAGGAATAAAGATGAGAGCAGAAATCAATGAAACAGAAACTAGTAGAATAGCAGAACCCACCAACAAACTAGAAGCTGTTTCTCAGAACAAATTAATGAGATCAATAAACCTCTGGCCAGATTTAGCCGAAAGTAAAGATAAAAGACTTAAGTTAACAAAACCAGGAAAGAAAGGGGAGAGATCATGACCAATGCAAAATAAACAGGGACATGTTAGAACATATTATCAACAACTATATGCCAAAAAATTCGGCCATCTGGAAGAAATAGATGCATTCCTGGAAACTTGTAATGTACCAAGTCTGAAACAGGAAGAAATAAACAATCTGAAGAGACTAATAACCAGCAAGGAAATTGAATCAGGAATCAAAAACCTCCCCCAGAAAAACAAGAGTCCAGGACCAGATACCTTCCCAGTGGAATTCTACCAAAGATTTTAAGAATAAGCCCTACCTATTCTATAGAAGCTGCTTCCAAAAAATGGAAATAAATGGAAAGCTTCCACACTCATTTTCTCTAGCAGAGCATTACATTGATGCATAAGCAGACAAAGACCCTGTGAAAAAGAATTATAGATGAATAACCCTAGTGAGCCCTAATACAAAAATATTCAACAAGATAAAAGCTGGTAGGATTCCAAGGTACATTAAAAGGGTTATTCACCACCACCAGGTGAGTTTCATTTCTGGGATATAAGGGAGGTTCAATATTCACAAATCAAGTGATGTGATTAGTCATATAAACAAAAGAAAGACAAGGACCATAACATCCTCTCATTTGATGCATAAAAGGCATTTGGCAAAATACAACACTCCTCTCATTATTATTATTATTAATATTAATATTATTATTATATATTATATTATATATTATTATTATTATTATTAATTATTAAAACTCCTCAAAATAGAGGGATAGAGGGACCATATCTCATATTATAAAAACCATCTATGAAGAGCCCATAGCAAATTTCATTCTCAATGGGGAAAAACTGACAGCTCTTCCCTTAAGGTCAGGAGCATGACAGGGAAGCCCACTCGTACCACTTTATTGAACACAGCATTAGAAGTCCTAGCCTCAGCATTTGGACAATAACATGTAAAAGGAATTCAAGTTGTCATAGAACTAGTTAAATCATCTCTCTTTGCATATGACGATATACTTTATATGAAAACACAAAAGACTCCATCCCTAAATTGTTTGAACTCATACATGAATTCAGCAATGTGCAGGATTCCAAAATCAAAGCACAAGATTCTCTTGCTTTACTATCCTCTAATAATGGGAATGGAGAAAGAGAAATTCAGGTGTCAATCCCCTTAACCATAGCACCCAAACCCATAAGATACCTAGGAATAAACTTAATCAAAGAGGTAAATGATCTCCACAGTATAAACTACAAAACACTGAGGAAGATGCAAAAAGATGGAAAGTCATTCAATGCTCCTGGATTGGAAGAATTAACATTGTAAAAATGCATATGCTGTCCAGAGCAATCTACACATTCAATGCAATCCCTATCAAAATACCCTCAAAATTATTCACAGCCCTAAAACAAACAATCCTAAAATCTTCATGTAGCCATAAAGGATCCCAAATAGCCAGGGCATTGTTGCATAAGAAAACCAAAGCTGGGGACATCACAATGCCTGACTTCAAGCCAGTTAATAAAGCTGTGATCATCAGGACGGCCTGGTTCTGGCATAAAAACACACCCATCGCTCAATGCAACAAATTAGAGACCGCATAAATGGACCCTCATGTCTATGGAGAACTATTCTTTGACAAAGCAGGAAAGAATATGCAATGGAAAAAAGGACAGTGTCTTCAATAAGTGGTGCTGGGAAAATTGGAATCACATACGGAAGGATGACACTGGACCTTCTCTTACACCATCTGCAATGATGCATTCAAAATGGATTAAATCCTTCAGTGTGAGACAGGAATCCTTCAAAATCCTAGAGACCCAGGCAGCAACCTCTTCAACCTCAGCCACAGCAACTTCTTGCAACACGTGTCTCTAAAGGCAAGGGAAACAAAAGCAAAAATGAACTACTCTTTCTCAAGATAAAAATCATCTGCACAGCACTGGGACCAATCAATAGAACTTCTGTTTGGGAGAAGATGTTTGCAAATGATATATCCAATAAGGGATTAATGTCCAAGATATAGAAACAGCTTATATACAAGAGACATAATATTCAAAAAGTCTGAATAAATATATCTCTTTGCCCAATGAATTAACCTTTAACTCCACTATGAAAACAGCTCCACAAAGTATCAGAACTCATTTCTAAACTTTGTCCTAGGGACATGCTGAGCAATTGGTATTTTCACGTTATTCATGTCTCTGTGGACATTCTCAAGTGAGTACACACATAAAACAACAGGTATTCTCCTTAATCCACAAAGATGTCTTGAATTCATGACGGCTGTTAGGTTTTTATGGAGTTATCTAAAAAGGTCAGGGATGAGAGAAAAGTATATGCACTGGCAGAAAAATATTCAAAGAAGCCTATTCAGAAAAATGAGCTCATAGGATGGTAGGAGCACCAATGTCAGCTCTCCAAACCAATACGTTTGTTAATATGCAAGATTATAAATGGTATATGTCTTGTGGTATTTTTAGTTTTATTTATTGTTTAAGGTTGATATATTTCTCCAAATCCTTAAGAAGAATTTAACTAGTATTAATAAAAAACTGTTCTAATGAAGTATTAGAATTAACCATTGGTACATTCCAGTATTTAATTAACTACGGAAGTCCAAAGGAAACTCTTATTTGTCAAAGTCAATTTAAGGGTATATTTTATATATTTCAACTTTCATATAGATACATAATCAAATGTTAAAGAGTAAGTCAATTACTTACATACCTGTGTGCTTTAAAAAAAAAAAAACACGAAGCTCTCTAAATTTAAAACAAATCATGATAGAATTCTTGAAAGAATTCGTGTTGTACCTTCTTATCTCTTATGAAATGGTAGTAAATGTGCTGAAAGTGGTTTTTGGATCAACGGTGATATATACAAGCATCAATGTACTTATTTTCTTAATTTATGGTAAATCAAACTAAGGTCTACACTAAATGATACTATATTCATGTAAATCTGATCACTTTAAAATACCAATAATTCTCTCTGATAAAATAGGTAGTAAATAAAATAAATCAAATGAAACTGCAAATATGAGAATTTGTCTGAACCCAGAGATAATTAGAAAAACAATTCATTTCAAAACAGACAGATTATCCCTGACTGGTACAGCTAATAGGAGGCAAGTGACAATTTCCTATAAGTTAAATTAACTCCTGAGATCATGATCTTTTTAAAAATTGGGTTTGGTGATACGCATTTTCCCCCTCTTTCCTTCTTAATTAAGACCCATACTGTTGTAAATCTCCCTCACAAAATACATCATAATAACTTTTCTTAAAAATAAAATAAAATAAAATAAAAAAGACTAAGCCTCCCCTGGTGCATTATTCTTGGAGCGGTCACGCACCCCTTGCTTTCCCCACAGGTCTCATCACCATCAGGTAAAGGCACCCCCTCTCCGGAGGCCTCCCAGCCTGGCTCCAAAGAGGAGCTGGAGGCCAAGGGCAGCGCCCTGGCGGGGACCAGAGGAGCCCGCAGCTGCCTGGAGCTGGGCGTCGAACCGCTCCACCCGCTGGGGCCCAGAAGGAAGAGCCGCTGCTGCCCTCCTGGAGGCCTGGCGCCCCGCAGAGACAGAGGCCCCCAGGGCAGCGAGGCCGCCAAGACGGGCTGGGCCCTGACCCCTGACGGGTAGGCCGCCTCGGAGGCCTCCTCCCCATCTCCCCAGAAGGCCGCAGACAGGACCCGGCCATGTGCTGGCCCAGCAGCGAGACCAGGAGAAACAGGAAGAAGCGCTTTTCCTTCCGGAAGTCTTGCCTGGGGAGCGGCTTCTCCTTCAGCAAGAGCGGGGAGGCTGAGGCCGCGGGAGAGCGGCGAGAGGCCGCGGGCGAGCCTGGAGCCTCCCCTGAAGGCCGGGATGACCGGGCCTCCAGGGGCACCACTCCAGACTCTGCAGAGATGGGCGCTGCCTCGAGGGAGCAGGCATTGGGCTGGGCGGGGAGGAGGCCTCCTGGGAGGAAGGGGTGGCACGGGAGGAGGGGCTGCGGGGGCGACCCACAGCAGGCCCAGCTCCAGGTCAGCCTGGTCAGCCTGCACAGCCCCCACGCGGGGGGCCAGGCCAAGTGCAGTCCGGAAGCCCCTGGCGGAGGCAGCAAGGAAAAGGGCCCAATTGCTGAGATAATCCAAAAATTTTCTCCAAGTTTGTTGCAGGGGTACCAGATACTGGCTTTGGAAAACTTGTCTACAACCAGGGATCCAGGGATTGATTTCAAAGATGTCTTTTTTTTTTCCTTTTTTTTTTTTTCTCTTTTGTAAGCAACAATTTTGGTTCCCTTTCCTTCCCCACAGATCCCATCCTAAATCACTGTTACCCCATTCCAACTGGTCCAGTGGAGCTTAAACACCTTCCTCGCCTGTAGTTCTCTTTTGTTTTTGTTTTTTTTTTATCAGTATTAATGGTTTTTGCATACTTTGCATCTTTATTCAAAAATATAAACTTTGTCAACTTATGGACATACCCATATATGAAGGAGTTGGGTGGGCCCAAAGTGATAGGATTATTTCTTAACACAAGTTTTACCTAGTTGTACTGCTTTCTGTATTTCACTATAGTATTAAAAAAAATGTCTTTGGGACTCCTGGGTGGCTAAGTTGGTTAAATTTCTGCCCTAGGCTCAGCTCATGATCCCAGGGTCCTGATAGCCCTGCATCTGGCTCCCTGGCTCGTGGGGTGCCTGCTTACCCCACTCCTGCTCCCTTTGCTTGTGCTTTCTGCCAAATACATAAATATGATATTTTTTAAAAAGTTAACTTAAAAATACATAAGAATAAAATAAGATGTTCATAACAGCAATGGTCACAATCACGAAACTGTGGAAAGATCCAAGAGGCCCTTCAACAGATGCATGGATAAAGAAGATATGGTCCATATGTATAATGGACTCCTACATCTTTATCAGAAAATTTGTTTTTTTTTTTTTAAAGATTTTATTTATTTACTTGACAGAGAGAGATACAAGTAGGCAGAGAGGCAGAGAGAGTGAGAGGGAAGCAGGCTCCCTGCAGGGAGCCTGATGCGGGACTCGATCCCAGGACCCTGAGATCATGACCTGAGCCGAAGGCAGCGGCTTAAACCACTGAGCCACCCAGGCGCCCTTATCAGAAAATTTGAATACTCAACTCTTATGAATAATTTTTGACTTGTAGTCCACTTTCTCTCATATTACTACAACTTCATATTTTCTGACTATTCTTTGCATAGGTTATCTTTTATTCATATCCTTTTATTTTTCACAGTATTGAAACTTCATCAATGTACACTGAATGTCTTATAGTGTGTGTATATATATCTATATCTATATCATCTATATCTATTCCATTCTGACAACGTATGGTGTAACTAGGATATTTAGCCAACTTACACTTAAGGTAATTTCTGATAAATATGGAATATATTTTGCTATTTTGCCATTTGTTTTCTGCACGTCATATAATTTGTTTCTTAACTTCCCCAGAATTTTGTGTGTGTGTGTGTGTGCAGTTGATTTTATTTTGTAATGGCATGGTCAAATTCCCTTTCTTTTCCTTCTTATATAAAAGGGAAATGTGTTTATGACCTTGAAGTAGAAATGGTCTTATTAAGTAAAGCACAGAGAATGAATAAAACAGCAGCACCTGGGTGGCTCAGTCACTAAGCGTCTGCCTTCAGCTCAGGTCATGATCTGAGATAGTCCTGGGATTGAGCCCCTCATAATGCTCCCTGCTCAGTGGGAAGCCTGCTTCTCCCTATCCCACTCCCCCTGTTGTGTCCCTCTCTCAGGGTCTCTCTGCCAAATAAATAAAATCTTAAAATGGTGAACAAAATATATACCATATTGGTAATCATTATATTTATAATATATTGTATTTTTAATTTAAATTAAATTTAATTAAGATATAGTGTAGTATTTGTTTCAGAGGTAGTGTTTTATAAAATACATAGTAGAGATGGGGTAACTGGGTGATGGACCTTAAAGAGGGTGCATGATGTGATGAGCACAGGGTGATATACTCAACTGATGAATCTTGGAACACTACATCAAAAACTAATGAGGTACCAAATGTTGGCTAATTGAACATGATAATAACAAAATAAGAATTAAGAAAAGATATGTTCTTTAAAGTTATAATGGGGATTACATATAACATACTACAGATTTAAAATTTGAATTTTAGGGGCACCTGGGTGGCTCAGTGGGTTAAAGCCTCTGCCTTCGGCTCAGGTCATGATCCCAGAGTCCTGGGATCGAGCCCCACATCGGGCTCTCTGCTCCGCGGGGAGCCTGCTTCCTCCTCTCTCTCTGCCTGCCTAGTTGTGATTTCTCTGTCAAATAAATAAAATATAAAAAATTTTAATTTAATTGATACTTAAATTTTGTTTCAATTATTTATTTGAATTCTAGTTCGTTAACATATTGGGCAATTTTGGTTTCAGGAGTAAATTTACTGATTCATCTCTTATATATAACAGCTAATGATGATCACAAGTGCCCTTCTTACTTCCTGTCACTCATTGAGCCCAACCCCAACCCACTTCTCCATTAACCCTCAGTTGATTAACTATATTTAAGAATCTTTTATGCTTTGTTTGCTTCCATCTCTCTCTTTCTTACCTTCCCCTATATGCATCTGGTTTGTTTCTTAAATTTAATCACATCTATAAACTCTATTAGCATACCTAATTTCTCCTCACTTTAGGTATTAATTTCTTCCTCACAAACTAATTCCTCATTTTTCATGTACAGACTAATAATAATCTCATATGTATGTCTTCTAATCTCTTTAGGAAATTTAAATTAAGTTTACAAATCCATATTACATCATTTTATTTCAACCTGAAATAAAGTGTTCCTTTCACACTTCCTGTAAGAAAGGCCTTGTAATAAAAACCTTTCACTGATTGTATGTATGTCTTAGTTTCTTTCTTTTCTTTTCTTTTCTTTTGAAGGATAACTTTACAGTCACAATATTTTCAGTTAACAGTTTTTATTCTGCCATCACTTTGAATATATTTTTCCCTGTGCTCAGTTCTCAATTTCTGCTGAGAACTCAGAAGATAATTTTACTGATGTTCTCTTTTACATGACAAGTTGCATTTTTCTTGCTCCTTGCAATATCTTATTTCATATTTTGATACTTTGTGTCTTTTTGTGGATCTTTCTAAGGGTATCCAACTTGGATTTTGTTAAGTTTTTTGGATTGTATAATTATATCTATCATCAATTTTGAAATTTAGCCAGTTTTTTCATATAGATGATCTCTCTGCCTCTTTCACTTTAATATTCTTCTGGGATGCCTATAACACATATATTGTTCTACTTCATGATGATCCAGTTATACCACTGGCTATCTTCACATCTCCCTTGTCTTTTTTGTCTTTTTGCTCTTTTGCTTTTTTAAGTTTTTGCTCATCAGAATCTACAAATATGGGCCTGCCTTCATTTTCATTAGTGATTTTTTCCCATTTTATTTATTTTTTTCAGCATAACAGTATTCATTGTTTTTGCACAATACCCAGTGCTCCATGCAAAACGTGCCCTCCCCATTACCCACCACCTGTTCCCCCAACCTCCCACCCCTGACCCTTCAAAACACTCAGGTTGTTTTTCAGAGTCCATAGTCTCTTATGGTTCGCCTCCCCTCCCCAATGTCCATAGCCCCCTCCCCCTCTCCCAATCCCACCTCCCCCCAGCAATCCCCAGTTTGTTTTGTGAGATTAAGAGTCATTTATGGTTTGTCTCCCTCCCAATCCCATCTTGTTTCATTTATTCTTCTCCTATCCGCCTAACCCCCCATGTTGCTTCTCCATGTCCTCATATCAGGGAGATCATATGATAGTGATTTTTTTTCTGACTGTTCAAATGTCCCATTGAATCTCCCTAGTAACTTTTTTACTGTAGGTTTTGTAGTTTTCAACTTTAGAATTTCTGATTGCTTTCTTTTTGTTGTTGTTGTTGTTGTTTTGTTTTGTTTTAGAATTCATAGCTCTTTGGTGATATTCTCATTTTATTTACCTGATATTTGAAACAGAATTCCTTTAGTTATTTTTCTGTGTTTTTTTTATTTACTCATTTGATTGTATTCATTTTTTTTTTTGATCTAGCAATTCTCATCTTTGTGTTTCCTAAAGGACAGTTTCTATCAATATAGGTTGTTTCAAAATAAGGACTAGGTTTTCCTACTTCTTTGTGATCCTTGTGGTTTTGTTGTTGTTGCTACTGGCCAAAAAATAGGCATTGGAAATAAAAAAAATTGCCTTCTCTCCCATTTTTTGCAGACTTATGTCCATTATCATAGAGCCATACAAGTAGTTTTACTGCCTTCAAACTCCTCTGTGCTCTGCCAATTTATTTCTCCCCAACACATGATCCTGAGAGCTACTGAACTTCCAGTGTCTTCATAGTTCTGCTCATTCCAGAATATGTTGTAGCTGGAATTAGACAGTATATAGGGTTTTCAGATTGGCTTCCTTCACTTAAAAATATGTGTATGAAGTTCCTCCATGCCTTAACATGGACTGATAAGCTAACATCTTGTTAGCTTCCAAGTTTTGCAATTATAAATAAAACTATGATAAATATCTATGTAATGATTTTTTTTAAATATTTTATTTGTCAGAGAGAGGGAGATCACAAGCAGGGAGAGATGCTGTTGGAGGGAGAAGCAGGTTCTCCACTGTTCAAGAAGCTGGATTGGATTCCAGGATTCTGGGACCATTACTGGATCAAAAGTCAGATACCTAACTTCTGAGGACCCAGGCATCCTGAAGTGTAGTTTTTATGTGGATATGTTTTCATGTGTTGTGGACTGCTGGATTGCTGGTTAAGATAAGTTTATTTTATTAAGAAACTGTCAAACTAGGGGTGCCTGGGTGGCTCAGTGGGTTAAGCTGCTGCCTCAGCTCAGGTCATGATCTCGGGGTCCTGGGATCGAGTCCCGCATCGGGCTCTTTGCTCAGCAGGGAGCCTACTTCCCTCTCTCTCTGCCTGCCTCTCTGTCTACTTGTGATCTCTCTCTGTCAAATAAATAAATAAAATCTTTAAAAAAAAAAAGAAACTGTCAAACTATCTTCCAAAGTGGTTGTGTCATTTTGCAATCCTGTCAGTAAAAATATCACTTCTGCTTTGCCACATCATCATCAGCATTTAGTCTTGTTGTTGCCTGGACTTTGGCCACTCAATAGATATGTAGTAATATCTTATTTATGTTTTAATTTGCATAAAACAGATGACATGTAATGTGAAACATTGTATGCTCTGCTTATTTGCCATCTATCTTCTTTAGTGACGGGTCGTTGGGACTCCTCTGTTTTCTTTTTTTAAAAGATTTTATTTATTTATTTGACAGAGAGAGAGAGAGAGAGAGATCACAAGTAGGCAGAGAGGCAGGCAGAGAGAGAAGGGGAAGCAGGCTCCCTGCTGAGTAGAGAGCCCAATGCAGGACTCGATCCCAGGACCCCGAGATCATGACCTGAGCTGAAGGCAGAGGCTTAACCTGCTGAGCCAACCAGGTACCCCCTGTTTTCTTAATCAAGCTATTTTCTCCATTGCTGATTCCAAGAGTTTTCTGTATATTTACAAAAAAAATTATCACATATATGTTTTAGGAAGCTATTCTTTCAAAATTATCTGAATCTGGGGTGTCCTGTTTGTTTTTAATTCTTTCTTTCATAGAACATAAGATTTATTTTTAGTAAATATTTATTTTTATTTTATTTTTTATTTATTTTTAGTAAATGCAGTATATTGATTTTTAAAAAATAAATTATGCCTTGTGATCTATGCTATCTCAATCAGTGTAGTGCATGGCACTTGATTTCAGGGTTTTAAGGTTGAGCCCCATTTTGGGTGTAGAGATTTCTTGAAAAAAATAAGTTATGTGTTGGCATTGTATCTAATGATCATTTTCACACTCGACATCATCTAGGTTTCTCCTGTGTTATTGCCTACAAACATTGTAGTTTTGCAGTTAGTTCTACAATGCTTTTTCAGTTTATGTGTTTTTCTAGATTTTTTATTTGCAACAGGACACTGTTGTTCCAGCATCATTTTTAAAAGACAGTGTTTGCTTCATCATGTTGTCTTTGTTTTTGACAAAATTCAGTTAACTATACTTATGTTGGGTTTCTTCTAGTCTTCTTTTTTTTCCGTTGATATCTTCATCTAGTCTCACACCAAACTACCAGTCATGATTTCTCCAACTTTGTATAAATTCTTCAATTTGGACATCATCCGTCTTTCTACTTTCTTCCTTTTCAATATAATGTTGGCTATTCTAGGCTTATTTTTTCCTCTCACATAAAGTTTATAATCAATTTGTCAATGTCCACAAATAACTTGATATAATTTTGATTTGGATTTCATTAAATCTATAAATCTAAATTAGTAAAATCAGTACGTTCACAACTTTAAATCTTCCTATCCATGAAACTGGATCATCTAAACATTTATTTAGTTCTAACTGTATTCATCAGAATTTTGTGGCATATTCCTTAGAGGTATGATACATATTTTATTTTATTTTATTTGTACCTAACAATGTTTTTCTCTTTCATTCCCTCTTTTCTTCTCTTTCATTCTTCTTTCTTTCCTGGTGCTAAGGTAAATGATATTGTTTTTAATATTTCCTATTACACTTGTTCATTGATGCCATATGGCATAGGGCAAGGTTGCAGTTTCTATATTAAAATTTTGCCTTGCAAATTTGCTAAATTTCTTATTATTTCATGAGAGCTTTTGTCTACTCTTAGATTTTCTACCCAATAAATAGATCATGTATGAACAAAAGTGTTTTTAATTTTTCCTTTTCAATTTATATATATTCCATTTCTTTTGCTTTTCTAATTGAATTTCCTAACACTTTCTGCACAATGTTGAAAAGGACTAATTGAAAGGGAACATACTTGTATTGTTCCCGATCTTAGGGTGAAAGTTTCTAGTTTCCCACTATTAACTATAAATTTCACAGTAGGTTTCTTGTAGATATTTTTTGTCACGATGAACTGTTACCTCTATTTCTAGTATATTAAGAGGTTTAATTGTGAGTGGGTGTCATATATTGTACAATGCTCTTTAAGTATTTATTTATATGGGAGGTGATTATTTTCTTATTTATTCTTTTGATATAATGAACTGCGTTAAGTGATTTTGAATGTTCAATCTCACATAATTGCAATATATCTACTTGTGATATATAATTCTTTTATACATTATGTAATCAATTTGTAGCATTTTTGAGGATGTTTGTAACTATGTTCATAAGAGAATCTGATGTGTCTTTTTTATAGCATTGTTTTAATTATAATAGGGTAATGATGATACCGTCGAAGGAATCAGAAGTATTCCAATTGCTTTTATGCCCTGAAAGTAATTGTAGGTAATTAATTTAATCTGTTCTTTCAATGTTTAATTAAATTCACCAGTGAACCCACCTGGGCCTGTAGTTTCTGTTTTGGAAGGTTATTAATGATTATTCAATTTATTCAATAGATAAAGTCCTATTCATGTTGTCTCTTTCTTCTTAATGAGTTTTAGCAAACTGTGTCTTTCAAAAATTTCTCGATTTCCACTAAGTTATCAAACCTGTCACCTTTGAGTTATTTATAGTATTCCTTTTATATTCATTTAATTTCAGTGGGATCAGTATTCATGTTCCCCTCTTTCATTTGTGATATTAATCAATTGTGTCTTCTCCATCTCTTATTATTTCATTAGCCTGATTAGAGTTTTATCAATTTCATTAATCATTTTATAAGGATTTATTTAAATTCCACTTAGTTAAGATACAGCATAATATTAGTTTCAGGTGTATAATACAGTGATTCAATACTTTTATACATCACCTAGTGCTCATCACCAAAAAAGTGCATTTTTTAATGAAATCACCTAATTTTGAATTATTTTTTTCCTTTTCTTGATTTTTCTCTATTGATTTAACTGATTTTGCTCTAGTATTTATTATTCCTATCATTTCTTTTTCTTTTTTGTTACATTGTCTTTAGTTTTTGTTGAATTGTATTTATTGATCTAGTATTTATAATTCCTTAGAAATGAGTGTAAATTATTGATATTAGACTTTTCTTTCTTAATATATGCATTCAACATAACACATTTCCATGTAAGCTGTATGTCTCCGCATTCAATAAAATTCACTAAGTTTTTTTTTTCTTTTTTATGTGTTGCAACAGTTGAGGGGAAACTGGGTGGCTCACTTAGAAGAACATGTGGCTTTTGACATTGGGGTCATGAGTTCAATCCCTCATCTGGTTGTAGAGATTATAAGTAATAAACTTTAAAAAATACAATTTTCTTGAGATTTATGTGTTTGCCTGTGTTATTTAAATGTATGTTGTTTAATCCTTACATGTTGAAATGTTTACTTTAGGTTTCAACATTGATTTCTTTTTTTACCTTTTCATTTATTTTTTTTAAATTTCTTTTCAGTGAATTCATTGTTTATGCACCACACCCAGTACTCCCTTTCTAGTTGCATTGCACTATATTCTGAGAACAGACATAATATGACTTCTATTAACATTTGTAAAGGTGTATTTCACAGCTCAGAATGTGACCTATTTTGGTGTATAATCCATATAAGTATGAAATAATATATGAGTTGATGATATTGGAATATGTCTATACATGTTCATTATGCAGATTTTTTAAATTATTATTCCAGATATTTATTTAAATTCTAGTTAGGTAATATATATGGTGAAATTGATTTCAGGTGTAGAATTTAATGATTTATCACTTACACATATCACCCAGAGCTCATCACAGCACATATATTCCTTAATACACATTACCCACATAACACATCCCCCTCAAACTTCCTCCATCAACCCTCAGTCTCTCTTTCTACATTTTGGAGTTCCTTATGGCTTGCTTCCCTTTTGTTGTTGGTGGTGGTGTTTAATATCCCTATTTTTATCTGTCTTGTTTTTAAATTCCATATATGAGTGACATCATATGGTATTTGCTTTTCTGTGACTACAACATTTCATTATCATAACAAACACTTGCTGTGTCAATGTCATGGGAAATGGCAAGATTTCATTCTTTTGGGTGGGTATGTAATATGTGTGTGTGTGTGTGTGTTTGTGTGTGTGTTTATATTACACACACATATGTCTTTTTCTATAATTTCACTACTGTTGATAATGCTACTATAAACATTGAGATGTATGTACCCCTATGAACCAGTAATTTTCTGTCCTTCAGGTAAATACCTAGCACTGTGATTGCTGTGTCTTTGGGTAGTTCAATTTTTAACTGCGGTCAAACCTCCATACACTTTTCCAGAGTGACTGTACAAGTTTGCATAACCACAAAACATGACAGAGGCTTCTTGTAGCTCCACATCATCACTGAAATTTGTCATTTTCTGTTTTGTTAATTTTAGCATTTTGATATTTGTGAGGTAGTATCTTATCCTGGTGTTTATTTGTATTTACATGATGTTGAATGATGTTGAGAATATTTTCCTCTGTCTGTCTTCTGCATGTCTTCCTTGGGAAAAACAAACAAATGTCTGTTCATATCTTCTGCACATTTCTTAAATGGAATATTAAATTTTGGCATGCTGAGTTTGATAAATTCTTTATGGAATTTGAGAGTTATTTTGACTATCAGAGTCTTTTGTAGTTCTTTAGAAAGTTTAGGATCTAGTTCTGCTCAAAGTGCTGGTGTTTTTTTATATGGACTGCATTAAATGGGTAGATTGGTTTTGGTAGAATAGACATTTTAACAATATTTATTCTTCCCATCCATTAGCATGGAGTGTTTTTCCATTTCTTTGTGTATACTCTACAACTTCTTTACGTGTTCTATAGTTTTCAATGTAGAGACATTTACCTCTTTCATCAGGTTTATTCTTAGGTATCTTGTATCTGGTTCCATTGTGAATGAGACTGACTCCTTGATTTTCCTTTCTGCTGCTTCATTGTTGGAAATGCAACAGATGTCTGTATACTGATTTTATATCCTGCAGCACTGAGTCTTTTATGTTTTCTCCATAGAGTATCATGTCATCTGCATACACTGAAGGTTGGACTTGGTCCTTGTCATTTTGGATGTTTGTGCTTTTTCTTTTCTTTTTGTTACCTAACTGCTAAGTCTGGGACTTCCAGTACTATGTTAAATAACATTTATGACAGAGTCTTATTCCTAACTGTAACGGTGAAGCAGTTTTTCTGCTTTGAAGATTATATTGACTATGGGTCTTTACATATGACTTTTATCATGTTGGTTTATATTCTTTCTATAACAACATTGTTGAGGGGTTTTTATTTAATTTATATTTTTATTAACGATAATGTATTATTTGTTTCAGGAGTATAGGTCTTTGATTCATCAGTCTTACACAATTCACAGCACTCTCCATAGCATACACCTTCCACACTGTCCATCATCCAGTCACCTCACACCTCACTCTTCTAAGACAGTCACTCTTATCATATTGGTTTCAATCAGTTTCTTTATGTGACTTATTGCTTATATATCTGGTTGTCTACATGTTTGTAGCAAAAATATGTACAGTTGTCAGATCTTCTTGTTGGAGAGACTCCTTAATCAGGAATTAGTGTCCTCATTCACTTTCATTAAAATCCTGGGTTTAAAATCTAGTTATTCTGATATAAATATGGTTACTCTGATTTTCTTTTCACATTCATTATCATGGTAGATTTTCTCTATCCAGTCACTTTCAATCTGGTGCTATCTTTATATCTAAAATGAGTCTCTTATAAGAAGTATATAGATCTTTTTTTTAAATCCATTCTGATACCAGTGCCTTTTTATTATAACATTTATTCCATTTACATTCAGAGGAATATTTGATAAGAATTTCATGTCACCAAAGAGCCCCTGGGTGGCTCAGTCAGTTAAGTGTCTGACTTTAGTTCAGGTCATGATTTCACGGTCCTGAGATTGAGCCCCACGTTGGACTCTCTGTTCAGCACAGAGTCTGCTTCTTCCTTTCTCTATCCCCTCCCCTTCTTCCTGCTCTCTCTGTCTCAAATAAATTAATAAAATTTAAAAATAAAAGAAATTAGTGCCATTGCATTGCCTCTAATTTAGTGTTTCTGGGGATTTTCTCTCTTCCTTTTCTAGTCTTTGATGTTCTTGGTCTTCCCCACTCAAAGAGTCCCCCATATTATTTCTTACAGGACTGGAGTACTCATGAACTTCTTTAATTTTGTTTTCTGGGACTTTTTTGTCAGTCCTATTTTACATGACAGCTTTGCTGGATAAAGTATTCTTGGCTGAATAGTGTTACTATTCTGCATTTTGATATATCATGTCACTTTCTTCTGGCCTATCATATTTCTGGGGACATCTCTTCTATAGACCTGGTTTGGTTGTCCTTGTAGAATTTTTGTTTGTTTGTTTCCACTTGCTACTTTCAGGATTCCTTCCTTATTTGTGCCACTCGGATTTTGATGTTTATGTCTTACTAAATTTGAGAATGTTTCCAGCTACCCTTTGATCAAATAAACCTTCTGTCCCTTTCTTCATATTCTTGGATTCCTACGAAATGAATGTTATTGCGTTTTGTGAATTACCTGCGTTTCCTAAGTCCACATTGGTGAGCCAATACTTTACTTTCCCTCTTCTTTTCAGCTTCTTATTTTCCATAACGTTATCTTCATGTCAGTGATTCATTCCTGTTTCATCCATCCACAGTGTCATTACATACAGTTGGTTTTGTGTCTTAATTATGAAATTCTTTTTCATTTTAGCATGACTGGTACTTAGTTCATTGGTCTCTTCAGTAAGGCATTGTTTAGATCTTATTAGCATTATTTAAGCCCAGCTAGTATCCTTAAAATTGTTGATTTAGGGGCACTGGGTGGCTCAGTGGGTAAAGCCTCTGCCTTCAGCTTAGGTCATGATCTCGGGGACCTGGGATCAAGCCCCACTTTGGGCTCCCTGCTTAACAGGGAAGTCTTCATCTCCCTCTCCATCTGCCTCTTCAGCTACTCATGATCTCTCTCACAGTCTTTCTATCAAATAAATAAATAAAATCCTTAAAACATTTACCATAAGTAAGTGGGATTTATTCCTGTGTTGTAATGATTGTTTAGTATTCACAAATCAATCAATTTGATATAGCACATAATAAAAGAAAGGATAAGGATTGTATGATCATTTGATTAAATGAAAACAATATATTTGGAAAAGGGACAGCATCCAGTTATGACAAAAAGCCTCAATAAAGTAAGTTTAGAGGGAACAAACCTCAATAAGTCCATATAAGTTTATTTTTATTTATTTGACAGTCAGACATTACAAGTAAGCAGAGAATAAGGCAGAAAGAAAGGAAAGCAGGCTCCCCACTGAACAGAGAGCCCAATGCAGGACTTGATCCCAGGACCCTGGATCCTGACCTGAGCCGAAGGCAGCAGCGTAACCCTCTGAGCCACCCAGGTGCCCCACCTTATAAAATCATTAATATCAGGTGATTATAGAGCAATGTTTTACTACAGCAATTGCATTCTGAGATTCAGCTAAGAACACAAATTCTCAAAATTTCTTCACTAGAAACCAAAGTGAACACACTTTCTCTTCAAGAAAAGGATAAATAGGAGACAGGAGGGCAGAGGAGAAGGGATTCTAAGTTTTTCTCATTTCTTGAATAGAGTTAGATACCTATCAAATCATTCTGAAACCTCATAAATCAAGTAGAGATCTGAGAAAAGAAATGCTGCAGGGCTACAGGTAGGAAAGTGACCTCCTTTTGGAATGTAGAAGGCACAGAGACTTGAAAATGGTGTGATACAGCTAATGATACAGGAGATGGAAAGAAGACCTCCTAGAGATACTATTGCAAATACTAGAAGTAGTGGAGCATAAAATCAGAACAATTTTCTAATTTTAATTTTTATATATGTTTTATTATTTTTGCTTTTATTATATTTTAATTCTTATTTTTTTTAACATGTTGGGATTTAGTTTCTCTAAACAAGCAGATGAGGACACAAAGATATCTAGTTTCTTGTTTTGGTTGTTGTTTTTCTTGTGTTTTTTTCTTCCTTATTCTTTTCTCATCTTGAAAAAAAAATAACGAGATGGAGAAATTTATCACAAGAGTAAGGAAGTGGTTCTCATAGCCACAGATTTAATCATACAGTTACAAGTAAGAAGTCTGAACTATAATTTAAAGCAAAGATTATAAACATACTAGCTTTGTTTGAAAAACAAATACATAGAAGGTACTAGAAAAATCCATCACTATAGACATACAAGGACTACAATATAGACATGCTGAAATTAAAAATGCTATCACTGAGGTGCAGTCCCAAGTGCAGACCATATAAGTGAGGATGAACGAAATAGAAGAGGAATTTAGTGATATAGAAGACAAAGTTATGGAAAATAATGAAGCTGATCAGAGGAAAGATAGACGACTCTTAGATAATGAAGGTAGACTTAGGGAATTCAGCATTCCATTAGTGAAAGAATATCTGTATTGTAGGAGTCTCAGAAGAAGAGTAGAAAAAAAGCAGCAGGTTTAGTTGAACAAATTATAGTTGAGAACTTACCTAAACCAAAAAAGGAAACAGGTATTCAGGTACAAGAGGCACAGAGAACTCCCCCCAAATCAACAGAAATAAGTCAACACCACGACATACTAGAGTGAAAATTCAAAGTGAAATTTCAAAGATAAGGAGAACACCCTAAAATCACCCTGAGACAAGATGTACTTACCTACCCATGTAGGCACATAAGGCTGGCAGCTGACCTGTTCACAGAGACCTGGCAGGCCAGAAAAGACTGGCATATTCAATATGCTAAGTTGGAAAAATATGTAGCCAAGAACACTATATCCAGCTAGGCTGTCATTCAGACCAAATAAATAAATAAAGGAATTCATGAACACTAACCCAGCCTTGCAAGAAATATTAAAGGGACACATAAAGCAAAAAGAGATCCCAAAAGTAACAAAAGCCATAAAGGAACAGAGATAATCCACAGATATGGCAACCTTACATGTAATAAAATGGCACTAAATTTATATTTTAATAATTCTCTAAATGTAAATGGATAAAATGTTCCAATTAAAAGACAAAGGATAACATAATTGATTTAAAAATTTTAAAAAAGACTCATCAGTACACTGCCTACAGGAGATTCATTTCAGACAGAAAGACACCTCCAGATTTCAAATGAAGGTGTAGAGAATGATTTATCATACTAATGGACATCAAAAGAAAGTTGGAGTAACCATCCTTTTGCCAGAGAAAATAAATATTAGACCAAAGATGACAATAAGAGATGAAGAATGCCAGTATATGATTATAAAGGGGTCTATATAAAAGGAAGATCTAACAAATGTAAATATTTATGCCCATAATATAGGAGTAGTCAAATGTATAAATTAATTAATAATAAACTTAAAGGATTTCATTGAAAATACTACAATAATGGTGGGCTTTAACACCCTAATCATAGCAATGGACAAATCGTCTAAGCAGAAGATAACCAAGGAAACAAGGGCTTTGACACACTGGACCAGCTGGACTTAACAGATAGTCAGAGCATTTCATCCTAAAACATTCAGAAATACATTCTTCTTCTGTGCACATGGAAAGTTTTCCAGAACGGAATACATACTAGATCATAAATCAGAACTCAACTTTTTGAAAAAGATTGAGATCATGCCATACATATTTTCAGACCACAATGCTATGAAACTTGAAATCTAACATATGAAAACATAGAAGGACCACAAATGCATGGAGGTTAAAAGGAATCCTATTTCAGAATGAATGGGTCAACCAGAAAAAGAAGAACTTTAAAAATTCATGGAAGCAAATGAAACTGAATACACGACAGTTGTGAACCACTGGGAAGCAGCAATGGCAGTTCTAAGAGGTAAGTATGTAGCAATACAAGCTCCCCCCGCAAGAGACAAGAAAAGTATCAAATGCACAACCTAATCTTATACCTAAAGATACTGGAGATAAAAAGGACATAAACCATAAATCCAGTGGGAGATAAGAAATAATAAAGATTAGAGCAAAGGGGCACCTGGATGGCTCAGTGGATTAAAGCCTCTGCCTTCAGCTCAGGTCATGATCCCAGGGTACTAGTACTGAGTCCTACATCGGGCTCTCTGCTCAGAAGGGAGTCTTCTTCCCTTCCTCTCTCTCTGCCTGCCTCTCTGCCTACTTGTGATCTCTGTCAAATAAATAAATTAAACCTAAAAAAAAAAGATTTGAGCAGAAAGCAAAGAAACAGAAATTAAAGAAAAGAACAGAGAAATGTGACTAGGAACTGGTTCTTTGAAAGAATTAATACAATTGTTAAACCTCTAATCAGGTTTACCAAAAATAAAAGAGAAAGGACCCAGATAAATAAAAGCATAAACAAGAGAGGAGAAAACACAGCAAAACCCAATAAATGCAACAATCATATGGAAATATTATGAGCGAATACATGCCAAAAAGCTGGGCAAGCTGAAATAAATGGATACAGTCCTTGAAACATAATCTACCAAAATTCAATGAGGAAGAAACAGAAAACCTAAGCAGACCCAAAACCAGCAAAAAGGGGAAAAAACTGAATTAGTTACCAAGTTTCCCAAAAAGTATCCAGAGACAAATGGCTTCCCAGGGGAATTCTGCCAAGTAATAAAATAAGAATTAATGCCCATATTTCTGAAAGTATATATAAAAAAAAAAAAAACAGAAAAAAGGAAAACAGCAAACTCCTTCTATGAGACCAGCATTGCCTTGAGGCCAAAACCACAGAAGGATGCCCCCTAAAAAGAATTACAGACCAGTATCCCTGATGAACAAGGATGCATATAGTCTCACCAAGATACTAGCCAACAGGATCCAATGGTACATTTAAAGGATTATTCAACATGACCATGAGGGATTTATTCCTGCACTGAAAAGTGACTCAACCTCATCAAGTCAATCAAGGGGATAGACCACATTAAAAAATGGACAAAAAATAAAATAAAAAACAAACGCAAGAACCATATGACATTCTCCATAGATGCAGAAAAAGCATTTCACAAAATGCTGCATCTTCTTTGAAAAAACTCGCTACCACGTAGAAAGAGAGGGAATATAACTCAACATCATAAAGACCATATAGGAAAGACCCACAATAGATATAATCCTCAACAGAGAAAGACTGATTTTCCCCTACATTCGGGAACACACCAGGTTTGTCCACTCTCACCACCGATGTCCAAATGTTTAGCATGGAAATGTGTGGTTCCTCTCATAGCAGATCTCCTATGCTTCTGCCTTTTGCCTCCCTATCCCTGGAAAACAATCCTACAACCATGCAGTAGCAAGCAGTTTATGTCAACACAGAGCAGAAAACTGGCATCTAGACATTCTGTTCTAAGGCAGGTTTCCTGCTCCTAAAGCTCGGTGGTAAGGTAGGGTTTTTTTGTTGTTGTTGTTTTGGGTTGTTTTGTTTTTTGTTTTGTTTTGTTTTTCTGTTTTGTTTTTGTTTGTTTGTTTTCAACTTTCTGAAGTCTGGGAACTCTGCCATACTCAGGCAGCACCCATTTTCATGTCACCCCAGGGATCCTGAGACCAATCTTGTCACACTCAGGATTCCACCTGGCTTCCCTACCTGAGCATTTTTAAGCCAGGGACACCCCCACAGCAGCAGACTTCTAAATGTTACCATTTTCTGATCTGCTGCTAAGAAGACTTTGTGGTAGCTGCCCCAGGCAGGTTCCCACCCCTAAGCTATATAACACCAGATTCAAATCTGAACACCACCTCCCTTCCGAATGGTGGGCCCTTTTCTACTTGTAGACCTGCAGCATTTTTTTTTCTCAGATCTCTGATTCATTTATTGTGTGTTCTGAATGACCTGATAAATATTGACTTGTATTTGAGGGAGGAGACAAACTTAAGTCCTCCTCCCACTGCTTTGTGTTGGAAGCTAGACATGAAGACAGTGAACCTGCTGACAGGCTGGATTTTGTTCTCCCCCGTCTATGAGAGCTAAATATTGTTTTGGCAGAAGGTAATGACTTGGGACACAGCATCATCCTTTCTTGGTTTAAGTTCATTTTGGGAAGACATAGGAAACATAATAGCTACAATTTTCTACATTTATATTTAAGCTTTAATGGAGGAGTGGAAAGTAGCATCATATTATGAACTTACCCATGAAGTGTGACAGTTCATGGGATTTAATGGTCCATGTCTTCATGAATACTGGCGATAGCATTTCAGGGAATGGTGACGCTGAGTGACACATTTTGCTTTATACTGGTTGAGTCTTTCGGCCTCACCATGAACTTCACTATAAATACATCCCAAAGATGAATTTTTCATCCTGAAAGAAAGTTAACCTGTTTTCCATTCGATGATGTCAGAAGGGTCACTGAAAAAGCCCTTGGTCATTGGCCAGCTGAGCTACATGGTGACTGGCCACCTGAATGAGACCAATTTGTGAGTGCCTGGGTGATTCACCAGGGCATGGTGGTGACATCACAAGAAGGCATTGTGATGCCCCAGGGTGAGGCCAGCAAGACGGGCTAGGCTGTGCCGCTGATGGGGAGACCACCTGAGCCGCTTCCTCGAAGTCTCCCCACAAGGCTGTGGAATGGATTGGGGCTCACCCAGCAGTAAGACCCCGAGAAATTGGAAGAAGTGCTTTTCCTTCCAGGAGTCTTTCCAGGGGAGCAGCTTCTCCTTCAGGCAGAGCAGGGAGACTTCGGGAAAGGGGCCGGGGAGGGGGAGCCACCGGTGAGGCCAGAGCCTCTGAGGACCAGACCTCCAGGGGCACCGCTCCAGCCTCCACAGAGATGGGCACTGCCTCTGGGAACAGGTGGCAGCAGATCTGGGAAGCGTGGTGTGGACCTGATCTCCAGAGGCACTGCTCCATCTGCTTCAGATATGGGTCTGGCCTGGGGGAGCTGGCATTGGTGCTGGGCATGGGGTGGGCTGTGCAGAAAGAGGGCTGTGGGGGTGACCCACAGGAGTTCCAGCCCCAAAAGGCGGGTAGAGTCAGGTGATCCTGGTCAGCCTGCACAGCCGCACACACAGGAGGCCCAGCCAATTTGGTTCCCCCTCCTTCCCCACAGATCCCATCCTAAATCACACTGTTACCCCATTCCAACAGGTCCAGGAGATCTTAAACACCTTCCTCTGCTGTGATTCTTTTTTGTTTTTAAATTTTGAATCATTATTAATTTTTTTGCATATTTTGCATCTTTGTTCTAAAATATAAACTTTGTCAATCTATGGACATGCCTGTATATGAAGGAGATGGGTGTGCCCAAAGTGATAGGATGATTTCTTAGAAAATTTACCTAGTTGTACTACTTTCTGTACTTAGCTAGAATATTAAAAAAAAATGTCCTTGGGGCCCTGGGTGGCTAAGTTGGTTAAACTTCTGCCTTAGGCTCAGCTCATGATCCCAGGGTCCTGATAGCCCTGCATCTGGCTTCCTGGTTGGTGCGGTGCCTGCTTACCCCTCTCCTGCTCACTTTGCTTGTGCTTTCTGTGAAACAAAGACAATCTTTTTCTTTTTTTTAAGTTAATTTTAAAAATAAGTGAAAATAAGAAAATGAAATATAATGTTTTTTGCCTGGCACTAATTTTCCAGTGCAGTCATAGTGACAGCAATAGTAATAGAGCAAAGTTGGATACTTTGTTAAAACCAATGAGTGTACTGAAATTTTTCGGGAACAAAGTCCCTGAGAAATGCAAGGATGACATGTGTATGGATAAAAAATGTATGATGGTTACTATGCTGATTTTAGTGGCAATGGTGAAGATGGTAAAAAAAATATCACAGCTACTGTGCATGGGTCACTCATGCCACTCAGATTTGACACATCCGGTATAAACTATCCCATTTAGTCTTGTCGATTTTTTTGCCTTTTCTTCAGATTTATTTAGGTATAATTGACAAATATTCCATATATATAAGGTACACAGTTTCATTTAAGAATTACACTTCCTGGGGCACCTGGGTGGCTCAGTGGGTTAAAGCCTCTGCCTTCGGCTCAGGTCATGATCCCAGAGTACTGGGATTGAGGCCCACATCAGGCTGGGAGCCTGCTTCCTCCTCTCTCTCTGCCTGCCTCTCTGCCTAGTTGTGATTTCTCTCTGTCAAATAAATAAATAAATATTAAAAAATAATAAATAAAATATTAAATAAATAAATATTTATATTTATTAAATAAATATTAAATAAATATTTAAATAAATGAATTATTAAATAAATAAATATTAAATAAATAAAATATTAAATATTAAATATTTATAAATAAAATATTAAACAAATAAAATATTTTAAAAAAAGAATTATGCTTCCTAATAACTACATAGTGCATATCCACCAATTCACTTAGCTTGTGTATGTGGGGTGTGAGTGTGTGTGTGTGTGTGTGTGTGTGTGTGTGTGTAAGAATACCAACTGGGGAGATCTCCAGTAACAGGAAATTTCCAATATACCATGTTGTTAACTATATATAAATTGCTGTAAATATAACTTATTCAACATGTATACTGAAAATTTAGCATTTGACCCACATCTTCCCCATTTTCCCTGCCTTTAGTCACTGACAATTGCCATTCTACTCTTCTAAAGATTGACTTTTAGATTTCATTTACAATTGTAATTATAAAGTGTTTGTCTTTCTATATTTGGCTTATTTCACTTCTCTCAATGCCCTCCAGGTTCATCCATGATACTTTTTTTTTGGCTTCTCTCACTGGCATAGTTTTCTTTCTTTTTTTTTTTATTCGTTTATTTGTTTATTTACAGCATAACAGTGTTCATTGTTTTGGCATCACACCCAGTGCTCCATGCAGTACGTGCCCTCCCTATTACCCACCACCTTGTTCCTCAACCTCTCACCACCCCCACGCCCCTTCATAACCCTCTGGTTTTTTTCAGAGTCCATAGTCTCTCATGGTTCATCTCCCCTTCCAGTTTCCCTCAACTCCCTCTCCTCTCCATCTCCCCATGTCCTCCATGTTATTTGTTATGCTCCACAAATAAGTGAGACCATATGATACTTGACTCTCTCTGCTTGACTTATTTCACGCAGCATAATCTCTTCCAGTCCCGTCCTTGTTGCTACAAAAGTTGGGTATTCATCCTTTCTGATGGAGGCATAATACTCCATGCTGTATATGGACCACATCTTCCTTATCCATTCATCCATTGAAGGGCATCTTGGTTCTTTCCACAGTTTGGCGACCGTAGCCATTGCTGCAATAAACATTGGGGTACAGATGGCCCATCTTTTCACTACCTCTGTATCTTTGGGGTAAATACCCAGCAGTGCAATTGCAGGGTCAAAGGGAATCTCTATTCTTAATTTCTTCAGGAGTCTCCACACGGTTCTCCAAAGTGGCTGCACTAACTTGCATTCCCACCAACAGTGTAAGAGGGTTCCCCTTTCTCCACATCCTCTCCAACACATGTTGTTTCCTGTCTTGCTAATTTTGGCCATTCTAACTGGTGTCAGGTGGTATCTCAATGTGGTTTTAATTTGAATCTCCCTGATGGCTAGTGATGATGAACATTTTTTCATGTGTCTGGTAGCCATTTGTATGTCTTCGTTGGAGAAGTGTCTGTTCCTATCTTCTGCCCATGTTTGATATGATTATCTGTTTTGTGTGTGTTGAGTTTGAGAAGTTCTTTATAGATCCTGGATATCAACCTTTTGTCTGTACTGTCAATTGTAAATATCTTCTCCCATTCCGTGGGTTGCATTTTTGTTTTGTTGACTGTTTCCTTTGCTGTGCAGAAGCTTGTGATCTTGATGAAGTCCCAAAAGTTCATTTTTGCTTTTGTTTCCTCGGCCTTTGGAGACATATCTTGAAAGAAGCTGCTGTGGCTGATATTGAAGAGGTTACTGCCTATGTTCTCCTCCAGGATTCTGATAGATTCCTGTCTCACATTGAGGTCTTTTATCCATTTCGAGTTTATCTTTGTGTACAGTGTAAGAGAATGGTCGAGTTTCATTCTTCTACCTATCGCTGTCCAGTTTTCCCAGCACCATTTATTGAAGAGACTGTCTTTTCCATTGAATATTTTTTCCTGTTTTGTCGAAGATTATTTCACCATATAGTTGAGGGTCCACATCTGGGCTCTCCACTCTGTTCCACTGGTCTATGTGTCTGTTTTTATGCCAGTACCACGCTGTCTTGGTGATCACAGCTTTGTAGTAAAGCTTGAAATCGGGTAACGTGATGCCGCCAGTTTTGTTTTTGTTTTTCAACCTTTCCTTACCAATTCGGGGTCTCTTCTGATTCCATACAAATTTTAGGATTATTTGCTCCAGCTCTTTGAAAAATACTGGTGGAATTTTGATCGGAATGGCATTAAAAGTATAGATTGCTCTAGGCAGTATAGACATTTTAACAATGTTTATTCTTCCAATCCAAGAGCATGGAACAGTCTTCCATCTTTTTGTGTCTTCTTCAATTTCTTTCATGAGTGTTCTGTAGTTCCTCGAGTACAGGTCCTTTACTTCTTTGGTTAGGTTTATGCCCAGGTATCTTATGGTTCTTGGTGCTATAGTAAATGGAATCGATTCTCTAATTTCCCTTTCTCTATTTTCGTTGTTAGTGTATAAGAAAGCCACTGCTTTCTGTACATTGACTTTGTATCCTGCCATGTTACTGAATTGCTGTATGAGTTCTAGTAGTTTGGGGGTGGAGTCTTTGGGGTTTTCCATATAAAGAATCATGTCATCTGCGAAGAGAGAGAGTTTGACTTCTTCCTTGCCAATTTGGATACCTCTTATTTCTCTTTGTTGTCTGATTGCCGTTGCTAGGACTTCTAATACTATGTTGAACAAGAGTGGTGAGAGTGGGCATTCTGGTCGTGTTCCTGATCTCAACGGAAAGGCTGCAAGCTTTTTCCCATTGAGGATGATATTTGCTGTGGGTCTTTCATATATAGATTTTATGAAGTTCAGGAATATTCCCTCTATCCCTATACTTTGAAGCGTTTTCCTCAGGAACGGATGCTGGATTTTGTCAATCAATGTGATAGAACAAATCAATAAGAGAAGAGAGAAGAACCACATGGTCCTCTCAATTGATGCAGAAAAAGCATCCATGATACTTTTATTTCATTTTTCCATTCATTTGTCAATGAATATGTCAAATTAATTTCCACATTTTAGCTATTGTGAGTCACACTGCAATAATGATTACACGAGTAAAGTATAGCTTCAAATTTGATTTCATATCATTTTATTTCCTTTGCATAGATATCCAGAAGTGGGATTGTTGGAACTTAGGATAGTTTTACTTTCAACTGTTTGAAAAACTTCTGTACTATTTTCCATAATGGCTGCATTAATTTATATTCCCATCAATAGTGCTCAAGTGTTGTTTTTTATCCGCATCCACTCCAACAGACATCATTTTGTTCAATTATTGATAACAATCATTCCAAGAAATGTGAGATCGTATCTCATGATTCCGATCTGCTCTCCTGATGAGTTAAAGGCTCAAAGAGTTGAATTCATTAATCCATGTTTACATTTCTAGTAAGTGACAGCTAACATTAGATCTAACATTGGCTCCAAAAATCTGCAGCATGTTTTACAATAAAGCAAAATAAATTTCTCTTCAGTCTGAATCTAAAGACAAAGTATATGCTGATAAATCAGATATCTCTCCATATATCTCTCTACCTACTTACCTATTTATCAGTACTGATTCTCTGATGTGATATTTCATGAAGATATATATACAGAAACACACAGATATAGGCACATATGAATACTATACATTTTAGATCTCTGTGTACAATAAAATCCTTAGGCTCACAAGCTTTATAACCATCAAAACAAATGAAAAATACACATTGGTTAACTATTTTAAATGAGTCTTAATCCCTAAGGCATGAAAGCTTTCTGAACTTTGCTGTTTGTCTTCTTGCTTTCTTTTTCTTTTTTTAAATTTCCTATCAGCGTAACAGTGTTCATTGTTCTTGCACCACACCCAGTGCTCCATGCAATATGTGCCCTCCCTATTACCCACTACCTGGTTCCCCAACCTCCCACCCCCTCCCGCCCCTTCAAAACCCTCAGGTTGTTTTTCAGAGTCCATAGTCTCTCATGGTTCATCTCCCCTTCCAATTTCCCTCAACTCCCTTCTCCTCTCCATCTCCCCATGTCCTCCATGTTCTTTGTTATGCTTCACAAATAAGTTGTTTTCTTTTTAACAGAAACTGTTGTGGAAACATTAGAAGGCATGAAAAATTTCATGTATGATCTGCAGGGAACTGTGCTTGGCTGGACTCCAGTGGATTGTCCTCTCGGCAACCTGATACATTCTAGGGAAGTCATTTCATAATACCATGAAATCTAGATAACAGATAGCAATGCAAAATAATTAATATCTATGGGCATGCAGATACAAGTATGTACAAATTTTTCAAAGAACTGAGGTATGCTTAGAGCAGCCAGTAGGTTCATGGTGGTCCTGTGGAAAAAGTCTGCTAGGTCTTTTAGAGAACTCTTCCCCCATAGGTAGGTAAAGAAGTTTATTTTGATAAAGTTCACACAAAAGTATGACAGAGTTCTTGAAAAGAGAAGAAATAACCCAAATTTATATGAAAATTGGTGATTTTTGTTTTTTAAATTCAGATGCTTATTAAAATTTAGTCTGATATTTCTTATAAAATTTTAGGGAAAATGATAGAAATTCTTTGTTAAATGCACATTCTTGTTGCAACTATGCAATAATCAGACAAAATGGATTGTGACCAGACTTATTTAGTGATCTGAATGATCTTTTTTTGAGATTCATTTGCTTCTGAATAAAATTCTACATTGTCCAGTATCTAGAGAACACATTTCCAGATTTGCCAATGGATCATATATAGTTTGAACTAAATTAATTCTCATCACATGGGATACACATTTAATCTTTATAATGATCCTATATTTGAAAAATCACTTTATTCTGTAAATATGTGAATCAATAAAGTGAGAGGTTTTTTCAAGTCTTATTTGCAATTGAATAGGAACATTCGAATCCTAGGAAAAAGAATATCTGTAATATTGACAATGCTTATTAAATTATATTAAGCTAAATTCAAAATGGTAATATGCAAATTATGTATAAGTTACATTATTTTGAGGACTTTTCTCATTGTGAAGTAGGAATAAACTGAATATATACATTTACATAGCAATTTACAGGGGAGATAATGAAGAGGAGGTTGATCTTTGTAAGCACAACCACGTAGGGCAACTTTGGTATTGGGGCAGGACATGGATTAGAGTTCATTGAGAGGATCTGGAAGTGATGTGTGTATTCTCTACACCATTGACGAAAGCTGTATTATTGCAGGGAACAAGAGAAAATAAGATTAAGACTGAAATAGATAGGAAACAAGAAATATCTTGAAATGACAATATAGAAGAAACAAAGCAATTTATTGAGGCATAGATAACTTGTATAAATTCTTGACTCTGTTTCATCTCTGGTACATGTTTAATTAACAGGTTTAATACTTTTCTTTTAATTTCTATTTAGTTTTCAGCAGTTAAAAACGACCAATTTTATTTCATAATTGTTGCCTAAAATATTTAGTGCTAAGATAGGATTATTTTTAAATACAAATTTAATATATAAATACCTGCATCTCTTTACTATCTGTGTTAAGACAGGAAATCCAATGAATTCCCTTAAATTTCTGAAACTTGATTTATCATCATCAACTCTCTGTATTCATATTGATGGTTGTATCAAACTGAAGAGACTTTGGTCAGGAATAAATAAAATAAATTCCTGGCATCAATCTCACATATGGTAGGTTCCACCCTGAGGAGATGGTCAATAGAAGTGTATAGTCCTATCCTCTCTGCCATGTATGGACCTTCTTCAGGTTCAAGCCTTCATTCTCCAACTGACTAAGAAACCATCTCTTTCCCTTTTACTCCACTCCCTATTGACAGTAATGCTGAGGCCACACCCAAAATTTTGAGTGAAGTTTCAATGACTGAAGCTGATGCAAATCTTTTGCAAAGTAAATAGACTGGCTTCCATAATGCCATTGGGTAAAATTAAAATAACGGAGAAATAATCTAATTATTTTTACATGAAAATATAATTCTTCACATTAGAGTTTGGAACCAGATACTCAATATCTAAAGTGACTTCCGTGTCAGATGCAGTACCTCTTTAACTATAAACACAACAAGCTTTCCCAGTTTTTCCTCTGCAAGTTGACAGTGACCACCCAATAATTGAAAATAAACTCCTTCACATAAACCCAGAACCCTGATGTAGGTATTTCCCAGTAGATTAGGAGATGAACATCCGCAATAGATTGAGAACATGTAAATTACTAAGTGAAATAACTTTTTTATGACTTAAGGATATTATTCCAAGAATGCATGGACATTGCATCAACAGACCATAGGATAAATTGATGGTCCCACAACCTATGCCTCTTGACACCCAAGGCAGATACTTCAAACCCATTTACAATTTTTACCAGTACTTCCTCATTTTTTAAAGATTTTATTTATTTATTTGACAGACGGAGATCACAAGTAGCCAGAGAGGCAGGCAGAGGAAGAGGGAGAAGCAGGCTCCCACTGAGCGGAGAGCCCAATGTTGGGCTCGATCCCAGGACCCTGTGATGATGACCTGAGCCAAAGGCAGAGACTTTAAACCACTGAGCCACCCAGGCGCCCCCTTCCTCAGTTTTTTTTTTAAATTTGTTTATTTACAGCATAACAGTGTTCATTGTTTTGGCATCACACCCAGTGCTCCAGGCAGTACGTGCCCTTCCTATTACCTACCACCTTGTTACTCAACCTCCCACCACCCCCTCCCCCGCCGCCCCTTCATAACCCTCTGGTTGTTTTTCAGAGTCCATAGTCTCTCATGGTTCATCTCCGCTTCCAGTTTCCCTCAACTCCCTCTCCTCTCCATCTCCCCATGTCCTCCAGGTTATTTGTTATGCTCCACAAATAAGTGAGACAATATGATACTTGACTCTCTCTGCTTGACTTACTTCGCTCAGCATAATCTCTTCCAGTCCCGTCCATGTTGCTACAAAGTTGGGTATTCGTCCTTTCTGAAGGAGGCATAATACTCCATTGTGTATATGGACCACATCTTCTTTATCCATTCATCCGCTGAAGGGCATCTTGGTTCTTTCCACAGTTTGGCGACCGTAGCCATTGCTGCAATAAACATTGGGGTACAGATGGCCCTTCTTTTCACTACATCTGTATCTTTGGGGTAAATACCCAGCAGTGCAATTGCAGGGTCATAGGGAAGCTCTATTCTTAATTTCTTCAGGAGTCTCCACACTGTTCTCCAAAGTGGCTGCACTAACTTGCATTCCCACCAACAGTGTAAGAGGGTTCCCCTTTCTCCACATCCTCTCCAACACACGTTGTTTCCTGTCTTGCTAATTTTGGCTATTCTAACTGGTGTCAGGTGATATCTCAATGTTGTTTTAATTTGAATCTCCCTGATGGCTAGTGATGATGAGCATTTCTTCATGTGTCTGATAGCCATTTGTATGTCTTCGTTGGAGAAGGGTCTGTTCATATCTTCTGCCCATGTTTGATATGATTATCTGTTTTGTGTGTGTTGAGTTTGAGAAGTTCTTTATAGATCCTGGATATCAACCTTTTGTCTGTACTGTCATTTGCAAATATCTTCTCCCATTCTGTGGGTTGCCTCTTTCTTTTGTTGACTGTTTCCTTTGCTGTGCAGAAGCTTTTGATCTTGATGAAATCCCAAAAGTTCATTTTTGCTTCTGTTTCCTTGGCCTTTGGAGACATATCTTGAAAGAAGTTGCTGTGGCTGATATCGAAGAGGTTACTGCCTATGTTCTCCTCTAGGATTCTGATAGATTCCTGTCTCACGTTGAGGTCTTTTATCCATTTCGAGTTTATCTTTGTGTACGGTGTAAGAGAATGGTCGAGTTTCATTCTTCTACCTATCGCTGTCCAGTTTTCCCAGCACCATTTATTGAAGAGACTGTCTTTTTTCCATTGAATATTTTTTCCTGTTTTGTCGAAGATTATTTGACCATAGAGTTGAGGGTCCATATCTGGGCTCTCCACTCTGTTCCACTGGTCTATGTGTCTGTTTTTATGCCAGTACCACGCTGTCTTGGTGATCACAGCTTTGTAGTAAAGCTTGAAATCGGGTAACGTGATGCCGCCAGTTTTGTTTTTGTTTTTCAACCTTTCCTTACCAATTCAAGGTCTCTTCTGACTCCATACAAATTTTAGGATTATTTGCTCCAGCTCTTTGAAAAATACTGGTGGAATTTTGATCGGAATGGCATTAAAAGTATAGATTGCTCTAGGCAGTATAGACATTTTAACAATGTTTATTCTTCCAATCCAAGAGCATGGAACAGTCTTCCATCTTTTTGTGTCTTCTTCAATTTCTTTCATGAGTGTTCTGTAGTTCCTCGAGTACAGGTCCTTTACTTCTTTGGTTAGGTTTATGCCCAGGTATCTTATGGTTCTTGGTGCTATAGTAAATGGAATCGATTCTCTAATTTCCCTTTCTCTATTTTCGTTGTTAGTGTATAAGAAAGCCACTGCTTTCTGTACATTGACTTTGTATCCTGCCATGTTACTGAATTGCTGTATGAGTTCTAGTAGTTTGGGGGTGGAGTCTTTGGGGTTTTCCATATAAAGAATCATGTCATCTGCGAAGAGAGAGAGTTTGACTTCTTCCTTGCCAATTTGGATACCTCTTATTTCTCTTTGTTGTCTGATTGCCGTTGCTAGGACTTCTAATACTATGTTGAACAAGAGTGGTGAGAGTGGGCATCCTTGTCGTGTTCCTGATCTCAACGGAAAGGCTGCAAGCTTTTTCCCATTGAGGATGATATTTGCTGTGTGACTTTCATAGATAGATTTTATGAAGTTCAGGAATGTTCCCTCTATCCCTATACTTTGAAGCGTTTTCATCAGGAACGGATGCTGCATTTTGTCAAATGCTTTTTCTGCATTAATTGAGAGGACCATGTGGTTCTTCTCTCTTCTCTTATTATGTGTTCTATCACACGGATTGATTTGCGAATGTTGAACCAACCTTGCAACCCAGGGATGAATCCCACCTGGTCATGGTGGATAATCTTTTGAATGTGCTCCTGGATCCTGTTTGCTAGGATCTTGTTGAGAATCTTTGCATCCATATTCATCAGTGATATTTGTTTGAAATTCTCCTTTTTGGTAGGGTCTTTGCCTGGTTTGGGGATCAGGGTAATGCTGGCTTCATAAAAAGAGTCTGGAAATTTTCCTTCTGCTTCAATTTTTTGGAACAGCTTCAGGAGAATTGGTGTTATTTCTTTGAAAGTTTGGTAGAATTCCCCAGGGAATCCGTCAGGTCCTGGGCTCTTGTTTTTGGGAGTTTTTTGATCACTGCTTCAATCTCATTACTAGATATCGGTCTATTCAGGTTGTCCATTTCTTCCTGGTTCCATTTTGGGAGTTTGTAGCTTTCCAGGAATGCATCCATTTCATCTAGGTTGCTTAGCTTATTGGCATATAACTGTTGGTAATAATTTCTGATGATTGTTTCTATTTCCTTGGTGTTAGTTGTGATCTCTCCCTTTTCATTCATAATTTTATTAATTTGGGCTTTCTCTCTTTTCTTTTGGATTCGTGTGGCCAATGGTTTATCGATCTTATTGATTCTTTCAAAAAACCAGCTTCTAATTTCATTGATACGTTCTACTGTATCTCTCGTTTCTACCTCATTGATCTCTGCTCTAATCTTGATTATTTCCCTTCTTGCATGTGGAGTTGGTTTGATTTGTTGTTGATTCTCCAGTTCTTTAAGGTGTAGAGACAGATGGTGTATTCTGGATTTTTCAGTGTTTTTGTGGGAGGCTTGGATGGCTATGTATTTCCCCCTTAGAACCGCCTTTGCTGTATCCCATAGGTTTTGGACCGAGGTGTCTTCATTCTCATTGGTTTCCATGAATTGTTTAAGTTCATCTTTGATCTCCTGGTTGATCCAAGCATTCTTAAGCAAGGTGGTCTTTAGCTTCCAGGTGTTTGAGTTCCTTCTGAACTTTTCCTTGTGATTGAGCTCCAGTTTCAACGCATTGTGATGGGAGAATATGCAGGGAATAATGTCAGTCTTTTGGTATCGGTTGAGTCCTGCTTTGTGACCCAGTATGTGGTCTATTCTGGAGAAGGTTCCATGTGCACTTGAGAAGAATGAATATTCTTTTGTTTTCGGGTGGAATGTTCTGTATATATCTATGAGGTCCATCTGGTCCAATGTTTCATTCAATGCTCTTATTTCTTTATTAATTTTCTGCTTCGATGATCTGTCTATTTCTGAGAGAGGCGTATTAAGATCTCCTACTATTATTGTATTCGTATCAATATGACTCTTTACCTTGATTAATAGTTTTCTTATGTAATTGGGTGCTCCCATATTGGGGGCATAGATATTCACAATTGTTAGATCGTCTTGGCGGATAGTCCCTTTAAGAATTATGTAGTGTCCTTCTGTATCTCTGACTACAGTCTTTAGTTTAAAATCTAATTTATGTGATATGAGAATCGCTACCCCAGCCTTCTTTTGAGGCCCATTGGCATGAAAGATGCTTCTCCATCCCTTCACTTTCAGTCTGGGTGTATCCTTAGGTTCAAAATGGTTCTCTTGTAGACAACATATGGATGGGTCCTGTCATTTTATGCAATCTGCAACCCTGTGTCATTTTATGAGTGCATTTAGGCCATACACATTGAGAGTGATTATTGAGAGTTAGGTTTTTATTGACATTGTGTTGCCTTTGAAGTCTTTCTGTCTGTTTTCTTTCTATATTTCTGTTCAATGATATTCTTAGGATTTTTCTCTTTTATAGGCCCCCCTTAATATTTCCTGCAGTGTCGGCTTGGTGGTTGCATAGTTTTTTAAGCCTTGCCGGTCTTGGAAACTCTTTATCTCTCCATCTATTTTAAATGTCAGTCTTGCTGGATAGAGTATTCTTGGTTGCATGTTCTTCTCATTTCGTACTCTGAATATATTTTGCCAGCCCTTCCTGGCTTTCCAGGTCTCTGTGGAAAGGTCTGACGTTATTCTAATGGGCTTTCCTCTGTATGTAAGAAGCTTCTTTGTCCTAGCTGCTTTTAAGAGGGTCTCTCTTGAAACATAATTCCCCATTCTAACTATAAGGTGCCGTGAGGACTTTCGAGAATCTAAAATCTTGGGAGGAAATATTTCTGCCTCTAGTACATGAACGTTGTTTCCATTCGTGAGATTGGGAAAATTTTCATAGACAACTTCTTCCACTCTATCTTCTAGACTTCTTTCTTTTTCTTCCCCTTCAGGGATTCCAATAATTTTGACGTTGGAACGTTTCATGGCATCGTTTATTTCCCTGATTCTGTTTTCGTGGCTTCTGAGCTGTTTGTTCCAGGCTTCCTCCTGATCCTTTCTCTCTATCTGTTTGTCCTCCAGATCACTAATTCTATCTTTTGTCTCAGTTACCCTAGCTTTTAGAGAATTTAGATTGGATTGGAACTCACTGAGAGCATTTTGAACATGATCCCTGGTGGCTTTCAGTTCTGCCCTAACATTGTGAACATCATCCTTGGTGGCTTTCAGTTCTGCCCTAATCAATTCTGTTTGGTCATCCATGGCTTTCTCCAACCTAGCTATTGCCTGGATAATTGTTAGTCTGAATTCCTTTTCTGACATATTGTCTATGTCGACAGCCATTAGCTCTGTTGCAGAAGGCCCATCCTCTGTATTTTTCTTCTGTTGGGTATTCCTCCTCCTAGTCATTTTGGTAAGAGGTGATTGAACAGATGCAGCTGGACTTATCGATTGTGGTGCAGTCCATGTGCACCCTGGAACGCTTCTGTGCAATCAGGATTCCCCACCCAAATGAGAGAAAAAAGAAAAGAAAAAGAAATAGAGAAGCAGAAAGAAAAAAAAAAGGGAAAGGAAAAAGGAAAAAAAAAGAGAGAGAGAGAGAGAGATAGGAAAAAAAAGGAAGATAAAAGAGAAGGCTCAGCCCAAATGGGCCACAAGGTAAGATTTGTGGAGTATACAAACAAAAACAGACAAACAAAAAGAGTGATAAAATATATGACAAGAGAAAAAATATGTATAATAAGGAAAAAAAGGGAAGAACCTCATCAGAAAGAACCCCATGTATAAGATTTATATATTATCAGGACAAACACAAATTCACAGAAACACTGACAGAAGGAAAAATTGGGAGAGTGGTTATAGATTCTCAGTGTGGGTGAGGAAGGTTATTTTGATTCTTCCTGAAGGTATCTTGATGTTTTTGTTAAGTGACTCAACTTTCCTAAGTTACAGGGGGATTGGAAACTGGTTTGCCTATAGGGGTAGCATTGATTGGGGAAAGGGGATTACCTTGAAGTTTAACTCTATATGTATAGTAGAAAATAAAAATTAAAAAAGAATAAACTAGACTAAACTAAGTTAAAATTAAAAAAGAATTAAAAAAATAGAAAAGCAAAAGAAAAACACGGGTGTATGTATCAAAAAGTTCAGGTTAGAAGGTTATTAAAGAATTTGATGTACTCGACATCTCAGTGTGATGGTAAATAGGTTAAAAATTATCTGTATGTATAAAAAAAAAAAGAACCAGAATATTGGTAAAGAGGTAAAAATAAAAGTTGTATTTATGAAGTAGTGGTGGTTGTTCTCTTGTAGTCTTTTTTTTTTTTTCTTCCTTCCTGGTTGGTTTTCTGGGGGAGTGGCCTGCCACATGGGTTTTCAGACAATGATGTTCCCTGAGTTAGGTCCTCCCGCTCCCCTCAAGGGGGTGAGCTCTTTTGTTTTCAGGAAACTGTTTTTTTCAGCCTTTTGTTCTCTGGGGGTTTTTATGTTCTTTCATCTGCTTTCTCTCGCCTTGACAGCTTTTGATGGTTTTTGGAGGTTTAGAGGAGAGCAAACAACACCCCAACCTCCCTCTCAGAGAGAAGCCTCAGACTGTTTTGCAAAAGCTGCTGGCAGAGTGGGTTCTGAGTCACTGTCCCTGGGGATGCAGGAGCTCCTCGTTGTACCCAAAACCAGGGCAGCGGTGGCTCTCTAGGCAGCTCCAGACCACCAGAGAGGTTCCGAGCAGAGATCGCACACTGAGATTTTCCCGCTGTCCCGGGCTGGGAATGTCTGGTTTTTCTGGATGCCAGAGCTCCAGGCTAGTGCCTATGAGCACCTATCCCAAGGGAGGGTGTGGGACGCGCGCGTTTCAGGATTGCCGTCTGGCCAGGCTCCCAGCCCCTCACGGGAGCCAGACCCCACTCGTTCTCAGGCGCGCTGGCGTTCAGGCGCACTGGCGGCTCAGGGACGGAGACCTGATTTCTCCGCTACACTCTCTCTGGCTCCGCACCAGGGGAGGCTGTCCTGGGTCCGGGGACTTAGGTCCCTGACCCTAATAGCCCAGATTCCCACTATTACCCCCCGCGATCCTTTGCTGTTTGGTTTTTCAGTGCTTTCAACCAGACTCCAAGTTAATGCTGGTCCCCAGATGCAGAGCACTCTCGTGTTGGGGTGTTACTTTCCGATCGGTCACCTCTGGTGGCTCCCTCCCCCTTTTGTTTATCTTCCGATATCAGTCCGATGCTCCCAGTCTGCTTTACCTGCCACTGGCGTCTTCTGCTCCAGTAGAGATCCAGACATGTATAATTCTGATCTCAGGCTGATTTCATGGGTGGTCGGAGTTCTTTGGTAGGTAATCAGCTCACTTTAGGGAACAGGTTGAAATGGTGCCTCCTCCTACTTCCCCGCCATCTTGACTCCCCCCCATTTGCCCTTTTGAATAGAAACCAGCTTTTCTATACCAGTGTCTTTCCTTTTTTTTTTTTTTTTTTTTAATTTTTAAGCGTGCAGTCTTAAGATACGAGATTTCTGTGCTTCCCTCCATTTGGAATATTTCCCATGGAATGTTTCCCATTCCATCATGAATGATGTCGCAGACAAGGGGAGGGGGATCTTTCAGATGCTGTCCTGCTTGTGTCCCTCGCGGGAACTTAGGAGCATCTTAGCTAAGGTCTGTCTGTATAAACCCCGGACCAGGCTACTCCGTCGAGTAAATGACCGTTATGCCTATGACGCCCCACAAGACTCAGGGTGCAGCCCACGCAGACTCCATAGCCGAAGCGGTGGAGCCATACAGATACATTCACACAGTCAGGCACTCTTCAGATTCAAACAGGTTGGACATCTCCCCCCATCGGGTCTCCCCTTCCATTCTTTACGAATGCATCTAGCTCAGACAGTGGCCCTGGGCCCGTTTTTCTTTCTTATTCAAACAGAATCAGGCATCTGGTATTTTCCTTTTACATGTCTCCTACTCTTTTACATACAGAGCTGTTTTCCTTATTTCCATCAGTCTTAATTATACTTAGCAGAATTTTGTACTCTTAGGAATACCTTAACCTCTACTGAAGACTAAGTATTAACCAATTGTGAACTGTTACAACAGAGTTCTTTAGGTGGCTAATTTATCAATCAGTTAAGCACAAAACATGTTTACCAACAGATTTCAAAAATACAAACCTAGTTCCAGCAACCAGCGCTCTAGCATTTTATCCCATTTGGTTTAAAGTTTCAGGTTACCAAAGACTTTGAAAGCTACTTTAACAATTACCCATTAAAACCCTGAGACAGCCAATTACCCATCAGTTTAGTTATCTCTTTGCTAATAGATTTAAACAGATTTTTTTTGACCTTAAGTAAAATCTCTGAAGTTTCACATTTACTACTGTTAACTCAAAAGACGTTTATCTTAATTAACCCAAAAAACTTAACTTAGCTCAAATACTGATTTACGTCCCACCTGGGCCCACTCCACTTCAAATGTGTTTACCCAAGACCCGCATGGGAAGATCCAGAGTGGGAGGTGTTAGGTCCAGGGGGTGCTCTTCTTGTTTCCTGACAGTGAAGAACAGAACAAAGTGCCACCAGAATGCAGAGAAAGGGTTCCCAATTCTAGGGCTCATCAGCTCCAAGAGAGGAGCACACGCCATGCTTTCCCGCCAGCAAGGAGGAAGGGCTAGGCAGTCTCTGTCAGGCCAGAGAGGGCAAGGAATGCCCCGAAACAAAGTTGTTTTGGCAGCTGCTTGGGAATATTCCTTAAAGTCTCTGTCTCGAGTTAGACTACCCCCAGTTGGCTCCAGTTATATAGCCATTAAGAGTCAGAGTTCCCTTACTCTCTGCTTGCCCCATTCCTTTAAACACAACAAAAAGCACAGCAAACAACAAAAAGACAAGACAAAGACAACCGCAGGCCCAGCAGTTCTTACCCAGAACCTACCACTGGTGGGGAATTTTTTATCTTCTGGCCGTCCAGGGGGACTCGAACCCCTGGTGACCACGTGGGGGGCTCGAACCCCCTGGCTGCCTAGGGGAACTTGAACCCCCTGACTGCCTAGGGGGACTCGAACCCCCTGACTGTCTAGGGGGACTCAAAACACTGGCGATCTACCAGTGGAGGGAAGGAGCATCCCCGTATCCTCTCCAGCCCTGGGGAGCATGGCCGCATCCAGCTTCACCCTGGTGGACTATACCCGGAGCTCCACCCAGACAGACCAACTGATCTCACAGAGCACCTGGAGATCAGCGGATCCCACAGAGTAAAATCTGTGAGATCTTACCTCGAGGCTTTTCCCAGAAATTCTGATGCTGGCTCAGTTCTCATTGTTTAATCCTGGACAGAGCCTCCATATGTTATGCCCAAATAATGGGTCCGTGATTAAAGGAGCGAGACTGATATAAGGTGAAAGTCAAGCAAAGCTTTATTTCGTGCCAAGCATCAAGAATCTAACCGAACGTTCGGGGCCGCACCTGTTACAAGAGAGGGCGACCCTTCTGTTCCACAGACTAGCTTTTAAGGACAAAGGCCATGCAGAAGTGACCAATGAAATTGTAACACACACAGGAAACTCCAGTGATGCTAGGTGACCAATTGAATTTCAATTTACCCTAGTAGACATTAGAACCAGCCTATTACACCTTGATTACGATTGGCGCCAAAAGCTCCCAGAGGGCGGGGGTCCCTACTCCTTGGTAACCAGGGAGACAGTATGCAAACCCCCACTGGTCGGATGTCTCCACCTGGTCTGACCCACCCTGGTATCTGGGCTTTGTTACCTGGAGCTGGTTTCTGGAACTTGTCTCCAAGTAAATCCCCTGGGGGACGGGGAGCAGGGACAGTTTCTAAATAGGTCCTTACAGGAGGACAAAGGAGGTAGAGTAAATGCTGGTATATAAAGGTGGTAAACTGAGGCAGGGCTTGAGGAAGGAATGTGTACGCAAGTGAAGTCCCCATTGGGGAAGTGGTAGGCTAAAAAATGGTTAAATGAGTAAAGTCCCTAGAGAAGAAGTAAATTAAAATGGATCCTGCATAGAAGGCCTTTCATAAGGAAGCCCTTGGGGTAATTATGGGGAACCCATTGCTGATTCAACTCCTGAGGAGATCACATCCACTCAAGTGGGCCAGTGTTGCTGTATCACCACATACATTTTACAGAGAAAAAGCAGCAACAGGACAGGGACTCTAACCCAAATGGTCAGTTTCCAGTCTGTGCCCTTATTCTCTGTGGCATACTGTCTGTCAACTGATCACCAAGTCCTGAAAACATTAGTCAGTTTGAGCTAAAACAACAAAATAACATGAACAAGGTGGCTTAAGCAATAAAAAATAATTTTTCACAGCTTTGGAAGCTGGAAGTTTGAGACCTAGGTATCATCAGGGTCATTCTCTTCTGAGATTTCCCTCTTGGGTTGTCTTCTCCCTGTGTCTTCACATCATCCTTCCTCTCTGTATGTGTCTGCTATAGATTGGATCTTGGTGCACCCTACTCCGATATTCATATGCAGAATCCTAACCTTCAAGCAATGGTTTTGGGAGGTGGAGACGTTTAAAAGATACAGCCCTCATGAATGGCATTAGTGCCCTTATAACAGAGGTCCAGAGAGCTCCTCTGCCTATTCCATGGTGTGAAGACACAGCAAGATCACTGTCTATGAACCTGGAAGAGAATTCTCACCAGACATCGAATCTTCTCATCTCTTGGTCTTGTACTTCCAGGCTCCAGAACTGTGAGAAATAAATTTCTGTCTTTTATAAGCCACCACTTGTGTGTTATCTGGTTACAACCGTTCAGACAGAGTAGGGCAGTTTCTATATCTCCACTCTCCTTCTCTTTTATCAGTCAGAATGGATTAGGGCCCACCCTAGTGACTTCATCCTAAAACTACATCTCCAAATACAGTAATATTCTGAGGTATTAGAGACCAGGACTTTAACATATGAATTTTGGCAGGATGCAATTCAACCTATAGCAAATGGTTCTACAGTAGTGAGTTAAGGTATTGAGAAAATCTTTTCAACTATTGTTCTAGTAGGAAGTGGTTGGCACAGTGTCAGTACACAGTATATGCTCAATAGCTGTAATCCATTCCTCTTTTTTTTCTCTGCATCTTTCTCCTCCATACACATTATTTTCTCATTTCTTTTCTCCCAATTTTCATTTCATTTTTCAACTAATTATTTCCAAGTCTTGCTAATCTTCACCTGAACTTCTTTCTCAGTTGGATAAAGCAATAAGCTTTATGGGTGGGTGCCAACAATCATGTCTTCAAGAGAGCACTGCAGTCATGGCTGTGGCAGCCAACTGATCACCATATTCTAGGGACAAGAATATGGGGTTTGGGAGCAGTTTCTCCATCTCAGGAGGGAGCCCCCATGAGGTCAGGGGTCCCTGAAAGAACAGACTTGTCCCCTTCCTCAAGATACCAAATAGGGAGAGGTAGTGAGATGGCAGAATAAGAGGACCCTGGGCTTGACTTGTCCCTCAAACACAGCTCAATAAATATAAAATCATTCTGAACATCCAAGAAATCAATCTGAGGACTAACAGAAGAAACTGCACAACTAGAGGGAGAGAAGAGTCCACATAATGAAAGGTAGGAGGTGCAGAGATACGATCACCTCCAAAAATGGGCAGAAGACATGAACAGTCACTTCCCCAATGAATACATACAAATGGCTAACAGACACATGAAAAAATGCTCATCATCACTAGCCATCAGGGAGATTCAAATCAAAACCACATTGAGATACCAATTTACACCAGTTAGAATGGCCAAAATTAGCAAGACAGGAAACAACGTGTGTTGGAGAGGATGTGGAGAAAAGGGAATCCTGTTACACTGTTGGTGGGAATACAACTTGGTGCAGCCACTTTGGAGAGATTCCTCAAGAAATTAAAAATAGAGCTTCCCTATGACCCTGCAATTGCACTACTGGGTATTTACCCCAAAGATACAGATGTAGTGAAAAGAAGGGTCATCTGTACCCCAATGTTTATTGCAGCAATGGCCATGGTCGCCAAACTGTGGAAACAACCAAGATGCCCTTCAACAGACGAATGGATAAAGAAGATATGGTTCATATATACAATGGAATATTATGCCTCCATCAGAAAGGATGAATACCCAACTTTTGTATCAACATGGACAGGACTGGAAGAGATTATGCTGAGTGAAATAAGTCTAGCAGAGAGAGTCAATTATTATGTGGTTTCATTTATTTGTGGAGCATAAGGAATAACATGGAGGATATAGGGAGATGGAGAGGAGAAGGGAGTTGGGGGAAATTGAAGGGGGGGATGAACCACAAGAGACTGTGGACTCTGAGAAACAAATAGAGGGATTTGAAGGTGAGGTGGGTTGGGGTATGGGTGAGCCTGGTGGTGGGTATTAAGTGGGGCACCTGTTATGATGAGCACTGAGTGTTGTATGTAAGTGATGAATCACTAAATTCTATTCCTAAAACTAGTATTAGCCTGTATGTCAACTAACTGGAATTGAAATAGAAATAAAATTACAAAACAAAATAAAATAAAAGATACCAAACAGACTTAGAGTCAGGTAGAACTAGTGAACTGTAACTCATAGGGTTTCATTCCAAGTAAGGAAATATCAAATAGGCTTTGCATAAATAGTAGCAGACCCATTGCAAAGGTGTCATTCACTCAGCTTTAAGGAGGAGAAGCCAGTGAGATTTGGGCTTCTCAGGTGCTTCCTGATGGGGAAAGAAATAATTTTCGCCCAATAAAGCCTTGGCCACCTCTTAAGAAGAAACCACATGACAAGGAACTAATTTGGTCCAAAAGAAAATTCACAGCTTTGGATTTGTACTGTTATTTCATTCAGATCCACTGCCTCAGCACTTTGTACAAGACACAGAAGGCAAAAGCAAACCAATTTAACTTCATAAAAATAATACATGAATATAGGGAGGAGTCAAGATGGCAGAGAAGTAGCAGGCTGAGACTACATCAGGTAGCAGGAGATCAGCTCGATAGCTTATCTAAACATTGCAAACACCTACAAATCCAATGGGAGATCTAAGAGAAAAAGAACAGCAATTCTAGAAACAGAAAATCAACCACTTTCTGAAAGGTAGGACTGGCGGAGAAGTGAATCTAAAATGACGGGAAGATAGACCGCGGGGGGAGGGGCCGGCTCCCGGCAAGCAGCAGAGGAACGGAGCACAAAATCAGGACTTTTAAAAGTCTGTTCCACTGAGGGACATTGCTCCAGAGGCTAAACCAGGGTGAAGCCCACCCGGTGTCAGCGTGGTCCCAGGTCCCGCAGGGTCACAGAAGGATCAGGGGTGTCGGAGTGTCGCAGAGCTTGCAGGTATTAGAACAGAGAAGCCGGCTGGAGAGACAGAGCCGAGGACTGAACTCTCAGCTCGGGGTTACCTTGAACTGGTCGCAGGCTGGGTGAGCTCGGAGCGCGGCTAGAGGCTGGGGATACGCGAGTGATTGGGTGCTATCCTCTTGGGGCGCACTGAGGAGTGGGGCCCCGGGCTCTTGGCTCCTCCGGGCCAGAGACTAGGAGGCCGCCATTTTCATTCCCGTCCTACGGAACTCTACGGAAAACGTTCAGGGAACAGAAGCTCCCAAAAGCGAACCCGAGTCGATTACTTAGTCCGGCCCCCCGGTAAGGGCGGTGCAATCCCGCCTCGGGCAAAGACACTTGAGAGTCACTACAACAGGCCCCTCCCCCAGAAGATCAACAAAATATCCAGCCAGGACGAAGTTCATCTATCAAGGAAAGCAGGTTCAATTCCTAAGACAGCAGTGCAATTCCAGAGGAGGAGAAAGCAAAGCACGGAACTCATGGCTTTCTCCCCATGATTCTTTAGTCTTGCAGCTAATTCAATTTTTTTTTTCTTTTTTCAATTTTTTTTCTTTTTTTCTTTTTTCTTCTTCTGCTAAATTTTTTAAAACTTTTACCCTTTTCTTTTTAACGTTTTTGACTAGTTTATCTAAATATATATATATCCTTCTTTTTTATATTTTTTCTTTATTTGTTTTATTTTTTAAATTTTTTCTTTTTTTTTCCTGAACCTCTTTTTATCCCCTTTCTCCCCCCCACAATTTGGGGTCTCTTCTGATTTGGTTACAGCGCATTTTTCTGGGGTCTTTGCCACCCTTTTAGTATTTTATTTGATCCTTCATATCCTCTTAGCTGGACAAAATGACAAGGCGGAAAAAATCACCACAAACAAAAGAACAAGAGACAGAACCAAAGGCTAGGGACGTAATCAACACAGACATTGGTAATATGTCAGATCAAGAGCTCAGAATGACGATTCTGAATGTTCTAGCCGGGCTCGAAAAAGGCATGGAAGATATTAGAGAAACCCTCTCTGGAGATATAAAAGCCCTTTCTGGAGAAATTAAAGAACTAAAATCTAACCAAGTAGAAATCAAAAAAGCTATTAATGAGGTGCAATCAAAAATGGAGGCTCTCACTGCTAGGATCAATGAGGCAGAAGAAAGAATTACTGATATAGAGGACCAAATGACAGAGAATAAAGAAGCCGAGCAAAAGAGGGACAAACAGCTACTAGACCACGAGGGGAGAATTCGAGAGATAAGTGACACCATAAGATGAAACAACATTAGAATAATTGGGATTCCAGAAGAAGAAGAAAGAGAGAGGGGAGCAGAAGGTCTATTGGAGAGAATTATTGGAGAGAATTTCCCTAATATGGCAAAGGGAACAAGCATCAAAATCCAGGAGATGCAGAGAACCCCCCTCAAAGTCAACAAGAATAGGTCCACACCCCGTCACCTAATAGTAAAATTGACAAGTCTTAGTGACAAAGAGAAAATCCTGAAAGCAGCCCGAGAAAAGAAGTCTATAACATACAACGGTAAAAATATTAGATTGGCAGCAGACTTATCCACAGAGACCTGGGAGGCCAGGAAGAGCTGGCATGATATATTCAGAGCACTCAACGAGAAAAACATGCAGCCAAGAATACTCTATCCAGCTAGGCTATCATTGAAAATAGAAGGAGAGATAAAAAGCTTTCCAGGACAAAACTGAAAGAATTTGCAAACACCAAACCAGCTCTACAGGAAATATTGAAAGGGGTCCTCTAAGCAAAGAGAGAGCCTAAAAGTAGTAGATCAGAAAGGTACAGAGACAATATACAGTAACAGTCATCTTACAGGCTAGTAATGGCACTAAATTCATATCTCTCAATAGTTACCCTGAATGTCAATGGGCTAAATGCCCCAATCAAACGACACAGGTTATCACAATGGATAAAAAAACAAAACCCATCAATATGCTGCCTACAAGAAACTCATTTTAGACGTAAAGACACCTCGAGATTTAAAGTGAGGGGGTGGGAAACAATTTACCATGCTAATGGGCATCAGAAGAAAGCTGGGGTGGCAATCCTTATATCAGATCAATTAGATTTTAAGCCAAAGACTATAATAAGAGATGAGGAAGGACACTATATCCTACTCAAAGAGTCTGTCCAACAAGAAGATCTAACAATTTTAAATATCTATGCCCCTAACGGGGGAGCAGCCAACTATATAAACCAATTAATAACAAAAATCAAAGAAACACATCAACAATAATACAGTAATAGTAGGGGACTTTAACACTCCCCTCACTGAAATGGACAGATCATCCAAGCAAGGAAATAAAGGCCTTAAATGACACACTGGACCAGATGGACATCCCAGATATATTCATAACATTTCATCCCAAAGCAACAGAATACACATTCTTCTCTAGTGCACATGGAACCTTCTCCAGAATAGATCACATCCTGGGTCACAAATCAGGTCTCAACCGGTATCAAAAGATTAAGATCATTCCCTGCATATTTTCAGACCACAATGCTCTGAAGCTAGAACTCAATCACAAGAGGAAAGATGGAAAGAACCCAAATACATGGAGACTAAACAGCATCCTTCTAAAGAATGAATGAGTCAACAAGGAAATTAAAGAAGAATTGAAAAAATTCATGGAAACAAATGATAATGAAAAAACAATGGTTCAAAATCTGTGGGACATAGCAAAGGCGGTCCTGAGAGGAAAATATATAGTGGTACAAGGCTTTCTCAGGAAACAAGAAAGGTCTCAAGTACACAACCTAATCCTACACGTAAAGGAACTGGAGAAAGATCAAGAAAGAAACCCTAAACCCAGCAGGAGAAGAGAAATCATAACTATCAGAGCAGAAATCAATGAAATAGAAACCAAATAAACAATAGAAAAAAATCAATGAAACTAGGAGCTGGTTCTTTGAGAGAATCAATAATATTGATAAACCCCTGTCCAGACTCATCAAAAAGAAAAGAGAAAGGACCCAAATCAATAAAATCATGAATGAAAGAGGAGAGGTCACAACTAACACCAAGGAAATACAGACAATTATAAGAACATACTATGAGCAACTCTACGCCAACAAATTGGACAATCTGGAAGAAATGGATGCATTCCTAGAGACATATAAACTACCACAACTGAACCAGGAAGAAATAGAAAACCTGAAGAGGCCCATAACTAGTAAGGAGATTGAAACAGTCATCAAAAATCTCCAAAGAAACAAAAGCCCAGGGCCAGACGGCTTCCAGGGGAATTCTACCAAACATTTAAAGAAGAAATAATTCCTATTCTCCTGAAACTGTTCCAAAAAATAGAAATGGAAGGAAAACTTCCAAACTCATTTTATGAGGCCAGCATCACCTTGATCCCAAAACCAGACACGGATCCTACCAAAAAAGAGAACTACAGACCAATATCCTTGATGAACACAGACGCAAAAATTCTCGCCAAAATACTAGCCAATAGGATTCAACAGTACATTAAAAGGATTATTCACCACGATCAAGTGGGATTTATTCCAGGGCTGCAGGGTTGGTTCAACATCCGCAAATCAATCAATGTGATAGAACACATTAATAAAGGAAAGAACAAGAACCATATGTTACTCTCAATAGATGCTGAAAAAGCATTTGACAAAGTACAGCATCCCTTCCTGATCTGAACTCTTCAAAGTGTAGGGATAGAGGGCACATACCTCAATATTATCAAAGCCATCTATGAAAAACCCACCGCAAATATCATTCTCAATGGAGAAAAACTGAAAGCTTTTCCACTAAGGTCAGGAACACGGCAGGGATGTCCATTATCACCACTGCTATTCAACATAGTACTAGAAGTCCTAGCCTCAGCAATCAGACAACAAAAAGAAATCAAAGGCATCCAAATTGTCAAAGAAGAAGTCAAACTATCACTCTTTGCAGATGATATGATACTATATGCGGAGAACCTAAAAGACTCCACTCCAAAACTGCTAGAACTTGTACAGGAATTCAGTAAAGAGTCAGGATATAAAATCAATGCACAGAAATCAGTTGCATTTCTGTACACCAACAACAAGACAGAAGAAAGAGAAATTAAGGAGTCAATCCCATTTACAATTGCACCCAAAACTATAAGATACCTAGGAATAAACCTAACCAAAGAGGCTAAGAATCTATATGCAGAAAACCATAAAGTACTCATGAAAGAAATTGAGGAAGACACAAAGAAATGGAAAAATGATCCATGCTCCTGGATGGGAAGAATAAATATTGTGAAAATGTCTATGCTACCTAAAGCAATCTACACATTTAATACAATCCCTACAAAAATACCATCCATTTTTTTTTCAAAGAAATGGAATAAATAATCCTAAAATTTATATGGAACCAGAAAAGACCTCAAATAGCCAAAGGAATATTGAAGAACAAAGCCAAAGTTGGTGGCATCACAATTCCGGACTTCAAGCTCTATTACAAAGCTGTCATCATCAAGACAGCATGGTATTGGCACAAAAACAGACACATAGATCAGTGTAACAGAATAGAGAGCCCAGAAATCGACCCTCAACTCTATGGTCAACTAATCTTCGACAAAGCAGGAAAGAATGTCCAATGGAAAAAAGACAGCCTCTTCAATAAATGGTGCTGGGAAAATTGGACAGCCACATGCAGAAAAATGAAATTGGACCACTTCCTTACACCACACACGAAAATAGACTCCAAATGGATGAAGGACCTCAATGTGAGAAAGGAATCCATCCAAATCCTTGAGGAGAATGCAGGCAGCAACCTCTTCGATCTCAGCCGTAGCAACATCTTCCTAGGAACAACGGCAAAGGCAAGGGAAGCAAGGGCAAAAATGAACTATTGGGATTTCATCAAGATCAAAAGCTTTTGGACAACAAAGGAAACAGTTAACAAAACCAAAAGACAACTGACAGAATGGGAGAAGATATTTGCAAACGACATATCAGATAAAGGGCTAGTATCCAAAATCTATAAGGAACTTAGCAAACTCAACACCCAAAGAACAAACAATCCAATCAAGAAATGGGCAGAGGACATGAACAGACATTTCTGCAAAGAAGACATCCAGATGGCCAACAGACACATGAAAAAGTGCTCCACGTCACTCGGCATCAGGGAAATACAAATCAAAACCACAATGAGATATCACCTCACACCAGTCAGAATGGCTAAAATTAACAAGTCAGGAAATGACAGATGCTGGCGAGGATGCGGAGAAAGGGGAACACTCCTCCACTCTTGGTGGGAATGCAAGCTGGTGCAACCACTCTGGAAAACAGCATGGAGGTTCCTCAAATTGTTGAAAATAGAACTACCCTATGACCCAGCAATTGCACTACTGGGTATTTACCCTAAAGATGCAAACATAGTGATCCGAAGGGGCACGTGTACCTGAATGTTTATAGCAGCAATATCTACAATAGCCAGACTATGGAAAGGACCTAGATGTCCATCAACACATGAATGGATAAAGAAGATGTGGTATATATACACAATGGAATACTATGCAGCCATCAAAAGAAATGAAATCTAGCAATTTGTGACGACGTGGATGGAACTAGAGGGTATCATGCTTAGTGAAATAAGTCAATCGGAGAAAGACAACTATCATATGATCTCCCTGATATGAGGACATGGAGAAGCAACATGGGGGGTTAGGGGGATAGGAGAAGAATAAATGAAACAAGATGGGATTGGGAGGGAGACAAACCATAAATGACTCTTAATCTCACAAAACAAACTGGGGGTTGCTGGGGGGAGGTGGGTTTGGGAGAGGGGGAGGGGGTTATGGACACTGGGGAGGGTATGTGCTATCGTGAGTGCTGTGAAGTGTGTAAACCTGGCGATTCACAGACCTGTACCCCTGGGGATAAAAATACATTATATGTTTATAAAAAGAAAAAATTGGAAGGGGAGGCAAACCATAAGAGACTATGGACTCTGAAAAACAACCTGAGGGTTTTGAAGGGTCAGGGGTGGGAGGTTGGGGGAACAGGTGGTGGGTAATGGGGAGGGCACGTTTTGCATGGAGCACTGGGTGTTGTGCAAAAACAATGAATACTGTTATGCTGAAAAAATTAATAAATTTAAAAAAATACATGAATATAAAATGTAAATATGCTATTTATCCCCTTAAAACACACAAAATCTTATCTATTAAAGAAATTTTAAAAATCAGTAGGTTAAACAAACAAAAAAAATGAGTTACCTGTTTCAGTTCTAACTTGTTTCTTCCATCCTCCAAACAGAGACTAGATATTTTCCAGTGTAATGTGGCATGCACTGTTCTAGGAGCTGGGAATAGAGTAGTGGAAAAATTCCCTGCCTTTATGGAACTTTCATTCTGGCTAAGAGTTTACATGGATGGTAAACAACTATAATATATAGTATGTGAGGTCAGAAAACTCGGGGTGGGGATATTAAAATCTGTTGGGATGGGAGTGAGCAATTTCAATAGGGTGACTTTTAGTAAGCCTCCAGTGAGTAGGAGACTTTGGAGTAAACACCTGAGGAAAGGGAAAGAGGGACCCCTGGATGTGTGGGGAAAGAACCAAGCAGGAAGAGGCAACAGTAAGTGCAAAGGCTTAGAGTGGAAGACTGGTGCTCAAAGAGGGTGAAAAGACCATCTGTGGCTGGAGTGTTGTGAGCAGGGAGGTGAGTGAGGAGGTGAACATCAGAAAAACAAGGAGGTTAGAAACGAAGTAAGCAGCATGAGGAAGAGGAGCAGGTCTGGATCATACAAACTTTGGCACTAAGTGAGGTAATGCAGGATTCTGAACCCACGAAGATGACATATAATATGCTAACCCTGGCTACTAAGTTAGAGTAGCCCTAGGGAATCAAGACTGGTTAGGGCCACTGCAATTCTACAGGTGAGAAATGAGGCAGACTTGCATCAGGGCTTTGGGGATGGTAAAATGATAATATTCTAGATATATTCTGGAAGGAGATTCAACAGGATTTTTGCAGTGTAAGTGCCTGAAATTCAGCTTTTAGTTGCTGAAGCATATGTTTTGAAGATATCTATCTTGAATAAACATATTGCCAGCTGTATGATACAGCTACTGGTCAAACAACTAGATAAAGAACCAGGCTGTCCATTCCATCTATGAGTTAATTGGGCAACTGAGATAATTGGCCACTTGAGGGACACTGTTTTTTCCCTTCTTATGCTCCAATTCCTGCTCTTATGTTTTTACATTTGTGGGTAAAGAGTAAACCCAAGAAGCCCTACCCTACCCTCAACCTCAATAAAAGCAGACCCCAAGAATTCACTCCCTTTCTGACACCTTGCTCGATGCCTCAATGGCTTGAACCCCCATATGGCACATTCCATATGCCTTCTAGGGTCTGTAACAACTTTATTTTTTCAAAGCCCCCCTGATTGTTGTTGCTGAGATGCTTCTTCCATTAATAATAAGAACCACAAGAGCCAGACCAGACACAGTATTGGCTCTAGTTGGGGAAATGTCTGTGGGGACTTGCCATAAGTACTGGGGACCCAGGTGAGTGCCTTAGGCATTCCAAGCCAATAACATCACTATCAATAGGCTGAGGCTGACACAGAACAAAGGTGTAAAGGGAAAAGGAAAATATAGGAGGATGACTTCTTTTTTTCCACATTCATTCCATGTATTATGTAAAATTAAGCTAAGAATTTACAGTTCTACTCCAGAAACTTCTAGGTAGCCTCAATTATATATGAAACAACACAACAGTTACTGTACAGTCCCTCAAAAGTTAAATTTATATGAGATAGTTAATAGCTCAATTAAGAGTTGGGAGAGGAGAATAATATGCCAGCAGAACAGGAGGATCTTAGACTAGTTGCATCCTGAAAACACAACTAGGTAACTATAAAATCATCCTAAAACCCCATAAATCTACTTGAAAACTGACAGAACAAACACCACAATTAAAGGGAGAGACGAGGCCACACCCGGGAAGGTAGGAAGTGTGGAAATAAATGTGGTTTAGGGGAGAACTGATCATAGATGCTGCTGAGGGGAGTGAGTCATGGTCATGGAGAAAGGTGATAGAGAAGAGAAAGAGAGAGGTGCACACACGGGAATGCACAAGGATAATATTTCCCTAAATAGGCCCCCTAAAGCTCCAACAAGCCTCCACTTGCTCCTCTGAGTGTAGAGAACATCGTAACCCATGAGCAGCATGGTGTGGCTGTGGACAGCATCAGCTTTGTCTGTTTGGCGGACAAGACCTCACCATACCAGGTCTGTAAGGGTACTGTGGCTGCAGTCATTCCAGAGAAAGAGGCCACAGGCACCAGAGGCCATGTCAAGAAGATCTATGAGCTGGTGGCACTGGGTACAGGCAGCAGCAGCTGTGTTGCCTTGCTGGAATTCTCTAGTTGGCAGCCCCACAACTGCCATAGGCTGGTTGTCACCTGCAAGGCCCTGCTCAGGTTCATGTTCCAGCAGCTCCTTTTGGTGACACAGGTGGCCCAAAAGGCAAGGAATTGTTGACACTGGTCCCCCAGACTGAGACTGGCCCCCTCTTTGTTCTCAAGCCTCACATCTTCTTATAACTCTACATCAGCCAAGTTCATGCCATCTACTTCCCACTACCCTCTAAGGACAGCCTCCTGCTCTGCCTACTGTCCTGCCTGTAGGTCAGTGGGCTTGGCTAGGGTAGAGCCTGGAGAACACTGCCCTGCTCCTGGAGAGAAGGTAGGCAAACAAGCCAGGGGTAGATAGTTTGAAAACAAAAGCAGGCCAACACCAAGACATATTGCAATTAAATTTGCAAAATATGCTAATACAAACTGAGGGTTTTGGAAGGGAGAGGTCGGGGGGATGAGTGAGCCTGATGGTAGGTATTATGGAAGGCATATATTGCATGGAGCACTGGCTGTGATGCATAAACAATGAATCTTGGAGCACTGAAAAAATGAAATAAAATTAAAAATATCTTAAAAACAGTAAGACAAAAGAAGTCCTTAATTTATTAGGGAGGACTTAAAAGGCTAGCTGGAGATTTTTCAACAGATACTGGTAAGTCAGAAGGGACTGGCATGATATATTCAAAGTGCTGAATGAATAAAATCTGCAGCCAGAAATTATCCAGGAAGGATATCATTCAGGATGTCCTCTCTCCAGGAAAGACATCACTCAGAATAAAAAGAGAGACAAGGAATTTATGGACAAACAAAAACTAAAGGAGTTCATGACTACTAAACAGCCCTTTAAGAAACATTAAAGGCTACTACTCCTTGAGTGGAAAGGAAAGACCAAAAGTGACAAAGACAAGAAAGGATCAGAGAAATCTCCAGAAACAATGATAAAACAAGTAATAAAATGGCAATAAATGTATATCTATCAATAATTACTTTGAATTTAAATGGACCAAACACTCAAAATACACAGGGTGTCAGATGGATAAGAAAACAAGCCAAATCCAGAACAAACAAACAAACAAACAAAAAAAAACAAGACCCAACTATAGAGCACCTATAAGATACTTATTTGAGATATAAGGTACCTGCACATTGAAAGTGAGGAGATGCGAAATATTTATCACAAAAATGGATGTCAAAAGAAAGCTGGAGTAGTAGCAATATTTATATCAGAAAAACTAGACTTTAAAACAGACTAACTAGAGACAAAGAAGGACACGGTATAATAATAAAGGGGACAGTCCAACAAGGTCCAACAACTGTAAATATTTATGCACCCAACATGGGAGCAACCAAATATATAAAACACTTAATAACAACTATAAAGGAACCCATTGATAGTAATACAATAACAGTAGGGGACTTTAACACCTCACTTACATCAGTGGACAGATCACCTAAACAGAACATCAACAAGGAAACAACAGCTTTGAATGACACACTGGACTTGACAAATATTCTCAGAATATTCCATCCTAAAACAGCACATTTCACATTCTTTTCAAGGTTACATGAGAAAATATCCAAAACAGATCACATATTAAGTTACAATTCAGGCCTCAACAAACACAAAGGATTGAAATCATAACATGCATCTTTTCTGACCACAACATTATGAAACAAGAACCAACCACAAGAAAAATTTTGTGTATGGACACAAGAAAAATTTGGAAAGACCACAAATATATGGAGGTCAAATAACATGTGACTAAATTGGGTCAACCAGGAAATCAAACAACAAATAAAAAAATACCTGGAAACATGAACATGAAAACACAAGGGCCCAAAACCTTTGGGGTCAAGCAAAAGTAATTCTCAGAGCAATACAGCCTTACTGAAGAAGAAAATCTCAAATAAACAACCTAAACTTGAACCTACAGGAGCTAAAAAGCCCAATGAAGCCAAAGCCAAGAGGATGAAAGAAATAATAAAGATTAAAGCAGAAATAAATGATATAGAAACTACAAAAACAATAGAAGATATCAATGAGACCAGGAGTGTACCCAAATAAATAAAATGACATATGAGAGAACAGAAATAAAAACCAACGCCACAGAAATACAATTATGAGAATATTATGAAAAACTATATGCCAACAAATTGTACCACCTCTAAGAAACTGATAAATTCTTAGAAACGATCAAAACTGAAACAGAAAGTAATAGAAAACTTGAACAGATTGATAATCAGCAAAGAAATTGAATCAATACTTTAAAAAGGACTCCCAAAAGCAAAAAAAAAAAAAAAAAAAGCAAGGTGAGATGGCTACACAGACAAATTCTGGCAAACATTTAGGACAAATTAAAACCTATTCTTGTCAAACCATTAAAAAAAAAAAAGAAAGAAAAGGAAAACATTCAAATTCATTCTATGAAGCCAGCATTACCCTGATACCAAAATCAGATAAAGACTCCACAAAAAAAGAGAACTACAGGCCAATATCCCTGATGATCATGGATGCAAAAATTCTCAAGAAAATGCTAGCAAACCAAATCCAACAAGACATTAAAAAAAATTGTTTACTGTGATCAAGTAGGATTTATTCCTGGGCTGCAAGGGCAATTCAATATTCACAAATCAATGATATAACACATTCATTAAAGAAAGGATAAGAACCATATGATCACAATGAAGTATCACTTCACACCAGTCAGAAAGGCTAAAATTAACAACACAGGAAACAACAAATTGGTGAGGATGCAGAGGAAGGGAATTCTCTTGCACTGTTGGTGGGAATGCAGAATGCTGCAGCCACTGTAGAAAACAGTATGGAGGTTCCTCAAAAGTTAAAAGAGAGCTACCCTATGATCTAGCAATTGCACTACTAAGTATTTACCCAAAGGATACAAAAATATAGATTCAAAGGGGTAATTCACCCTGATGTTCATAGCCATGTTATCTACAATAGCTAAATTATGGAAGGGCTGAAATGTCCTTCAACTGATGAATGGATAAAGAAGATGTGGTGTACACTTTGGAGAACAGTATGGATATTCCTGAAGAAACTAAGAAGAGAGCTTCCCTATGACCCTGCAATTGCACTGCTGGGTATTTACCCCAAAGATACAGATGTAGTGAAAAGAAGGGCCATCTGTACCCCAATGGTTATTGCAGCAATGGCTACGGTCGCCAAACTGTGGAAAGAACCAAGATGCTCTTCAACAGATGAATGGATAAGGAAGATGTGGTCCATATACACAATGGAGTATTATGCCTCCATCAGAAAGGATGAATACCCAACTTTTTTAGCAACATGGATGGGACTGCAAGAGATTATGCTAAGCGAAATAAGTCAAGCAGAGAGAGTCAAGTATCATATGGTCTCACTTATTTGTGAAGCATAACAAATAACATGGAGGACATGGGGAGATGGAGAGGAGAGGGAATTGAGGGAAACTGGAAGGGGAGATGAACCATGAGAGACTATGGACTCTGAAAAACAACCAGAGGGTTTTGAAGGGGCGGGGAGGGTGGGAGGTTGAGGAACCAGGTGGTGGGTAATAGGGAGGGCACGTACTGCATGGAGCACTGGGTGTGATGCCAAAACAATGAACACTGTTATGCTGTAAATAAACAAATAAAAAAAAAGAAGCCTAATTTAAAAAAAAAGATGTGGTGTATATACATGGCAGAATTAATATTACTTATCCTCAAAAAGAATGAAATCTTTCCATTTGTAGTGATGTGGATGGAACTAGAGGGTATTATGCAAAGTGAAGTAACTCAGTCAGAGAAAGAACAATACCATATGATGTCACTCATATGTGGAATTTAAGAAATAATACACATAAACATATGGGAAATGCAGTAAAAAGAGAGAGAGGGAAACAAACCATAAGAGACTCCTAAAGATAGAGAACAAACTGAGGGCTGTTGGAGGAAGGTGGGTGGGGGATGGGCTAGATGGGTAATGGGTATTTAGGAGGGCACTTAACGTGTTGAGTGCTGGGTGATATATGTAAGTGATGAATCATTGAATTCTACTCCTGAAACAATACTGCACTGTATGTTAACTAACTAGAATTTAAGTAAAAATCTGAAGAAAAAAAAAGAGCTATATGATCATTTCAGTAGATGCAGAAAAAGCATTTGACAAAGTACAACAGCCATTCAAAATAAAAACCCTCAACAAAGTAGGTTTAGAGGGAACAAACCTCAACATAATAAAACCCATATATGAAAATTTCACAGCTAATATCATCCTCAATGTAGAAAATCTGAAAGTTTTTCATCTATGGTTAGGAATAAGGATGTCTACTCTTAGTGCTGTTATTTGACATAGTAATAGAAGTCCTCACCAGAGCAATCAGACAACAAAAATAAAAGGCACCCAAGTCAGCAAGGAAGATGTCAAACTTCCAATATTTGCAGATGAGATGATACTATATCTAGAAAACTGGAAAAACTCCACCAAAACATTACTAGAACTGCTCCAAGGAGGATTGGCAGGGAAGTAGGAGGAGGCACCATTTCAACCTGTACCCTAAAGTGAGCTGATTACCTACCAAAGAATTACGACCACCCATGAAATCAGCCTGAGATCAGAATTATACACGTCTGGATCTCTACAGGAGCAGAAGACGCCAGTGGCAGGTAAAGCAGACTGGGAGCATCGGACTGATATCGGAAGATAAACAAAAGGGGGAGGGAGCAACCAGAGGTGACCGATAGGAAAGTAACACCCCAACACGAGAGTGCTCTGCATCTGGGGACCAGCATTAACTTGGAGTCTGGTTGAAAGCACTCAAAAAACAAACAGCAAAGGATCACGGGGGTTAATAGTGGGAACCTGGGCGGTTAGGGTCAGGGACCTAAGTCCCCGGACCCAGGACAGCCTCCCCTGGCTCGGAGCCAGAGAGAGTGCAGCAGAGAAATCAGGTCTCCATCCGTGAGCTGCCAGTGCACATGACCCGCTAGTGCGCCTGAGAACGAGTGGGGTCTGGCTCCCGTGAGGGGCTGGGAGCCTGGCCAGATGGCAATCCTGAAACAGGCACGTCCCACACTCTGCCTTGGGATAGGTGCTCATAGGCGCTAGCCTGGAGCTCTGGCATCCTGAAAAACCAGACATTCCCAGCCCGGGACAGCGGGAAAATCTCAGTGTGCGATCTCTGCTCGGAACCTCTCTGGTGGTCTGGAGCTGCCTAGACAGCCACAGCTGCCCTGGTTTTGGGTAAAACGAGGAGCTCCTGCATCCCCAGGGACAGTGACTCAGAACCCACTCTGCCAGCAGCTTTTGCAAAACAGTCTGAGGCTTCTCTCTGAGAGGGAGGTTGGGGTGCTGCTTGCTCTCCTCTAAACCTCCAAAAACCATCAAAAGCTGTCAAGGCGAGAGAAAGCAGATGAAAGAACATAAAAACCCCCAGAGAACAAAAGCCTGAAAAAAACAGTTTCCTGGAAAAAAAGGAGCTCACCCCCTTGAGGGGAGCGGGAGGACCTAACTCAGGGAACATCATTGTCTGAAAACCCACGTGGCAGTCCCCTCCCCCAGAAAACCAACCAGGAAGGAAGAAAAAAAAAAAAGACTACAAGAGAACAACCATCACTACTTCATAAATACAACTTTTATTTTTACCTCTTTACCAATATTCTGGTTCTTTTTTTTATACATATAGATAATTTTTTAACCTATTTACCATCACACTGAGATGTCCAGTATATCAAATTCTTTAATAACCTTCTAACCTGAACTTTTTGATACATACACCCGTGTTTTTCTTTTGCTTTTCTATTTTTTTAATTCTTTTTTAAATTTTAACTTAGTTTAGTCTAGTTTATTCTTTTTTAATTTTTATTTTCTACTATACATATAGAGTTAAACTTCAAGGTAATCCCCTTTCCCCAATCAATGCTACCCCTATAGACAAACCAGTTTCCAATCCCCCTGTAACTTAGGAAAGTTGAGTCCCTTAACAAAAACATCAAGATACCTTCAGAAAGAATCAAAATAACCTTCCTCACCCACACTGAGAATCTATAACCACTCTCCCAATTTTTCCTTCTGTCAGTGTTTCTGTGAATTTGTGTTTGTCCTGATAATAAATAAATCTTACTTGGGGTTCTTTCTGATGAGGTTCTTCCCTTTTTTTTTTTTTTTTGCTTATATATACATATTTTTTTCTCATGTCATATACTTTTATCACTCTTTTATTTGTCTGTTTCTGTTTGTATACTCCACAAATCTTACCTTGTGGCCCATTTGGGCTGAGCCTTCTCTTTTATCTTCCCTTTTTTTCCTATCTCTCTCTCTCTTTTTTTTTCCTTTTTTCTTTCCCCTTTTTTTTCTTTCTTCTTCTCTATTTCTTTTTCTTTTCTTTTTTCTCTCATTTGGGTGGGGAATCCTGATTGTACAGAAGCGTTCCAGGGTGCACATTGACTGCACCACAATCGATAAGTCCAAATGCATCTGTTTAGTCATCTCTTACCAAAATGACTAGGAGGAGGAATACCCAACAGAAGAAAAATACAGAGGATGGGCCTTCTGCAACAGAGCTAATGGCTATCGACATAGAAAATATGTCAGAAAAGGAATTCAGACTAACAATTATCTAGGCAATAGCTAGGTTGGAGAAAGCCATGGATGACCAAACAGAATTGATTAGGGCAGAACTGAAAGCCACCAGGGATGATGTTCACAATGTTAGGGCAGAACTGAAAGCCACCAGGGATGATGTTCAAAATGCTCTCAATGAGTTCCAATCCAATCTAAATTCTCTAAAAGCTAGGGTAACTGAGACAGAAGATAGAATTAGTGATCTGGAGGACAAACAGATAGAGAGAAAGGATCAGGAGGAAGCCTGGAACAAACAGCTCAGAAGCCACGAAAACAGAATCAGGGAAATAAACGATGCCATGAAACGTTCCAACGTCAGAATTATTGGAATCCCTGAAGGGGAAGAAAAAGAAAGAAGTCTAGAAGATAGAGTGGAAGAAGTTGTCTATGAAAATTTTCCCAATCTCACAAATGGAAACGTTCATGTACTAGAGGCAGAAAGATATCCTCCCAAGATTTTAGATTCTCGAAAGTCCTCACGGCACCTTATAGTTAGAATGGGGAATTATGCTTCAAGAGAGACCCTCTTAAAAGCAGCTAGGACAAAGAAGCTTCTTACATACAGAGGAAAACCCATTAGAATAACGTCAGACCTTTCTACAGAGACCTGGCAAGCCAGGAAGGGCTGGCAAAATATATTCAGAGTACGAAATGAGAAGAACATGCAACCAAGAATACTCTATCCAGCAAGACTGACATTTAAAATGGATGGAGAGATAAAGAGTTTCCAAGACCGGCAAGGCTTAAAAGACTATGCAACCACCAAGCCGACAGTGCAGGCAATATTAAGGGGGGTCCTATAAAAGAGAAAAAATCCTAAGAATATCATTGAACAGAAATATAGAAACAATCGATAGACAGAAAGACTTCAAAGGCAACACGATGTCAATAAAAACCTATCTCTCAATAATCACTCTCAATGTGAATGGCCTAAATGAGCCCATAAAACGACACAGGGTTGCAGATTGGATAAAACGACAGGACCCATCCATATGTTGTCAACAAGAGACCCATTTTGAACATAAGGATACACCCAGACTGAAAGTGAAGGGATGGAGAAGCATCTTTCATGCCAATGGGCCTCAAAAGAAGGCCGGGGTAGCGATTCTCATATCAGATAAATTAGATTTAAACTAAAGACTGTAGTCAGAGATACAGAAGGACACTACATAATTCTTAAAGGGACTATCCGCCAAGACGATCTAACAATTGTGAATATCTATGCCCCCAATATGGGAGCACCCAATTACATAAGAAAACTATTAATCAAGATAAAGAGTCATATTGATATGAATACAATAATAGTAGGAGATCTTAATACGCCTCTCTCAGAAATAGACAGATCATCGAAGCAGAAAATTAATAAAGACATAAGAGCATTGAATGAAACATTGGACCAGATGGACCTCATCGACATATACAGAACATTCCACCGTAAAACAACAGAATACTCATTCTTCTCAAGTGCACATGGAACCTTCTCCAGAATAGACCACATACTGGGTCACAAAGCAGGACTGAACCGATACCAAAAGACTGACATTATTCCCTGCATATTCTCAGATCACAATGCTTTGAAACTGGAACTCAATCACAAGGAAAAGTTCAGAAGGAACTCAAACACCTGGAAGCTAAAGACCACCTTGCTTAAGAATGCTTAGATCAACCAGGTGATCAAAGCAGAACTTAAACAATTCATGGAAACCAATGAGAATGAAGACACCTCGGTCCAAAACCTATGGGATACAACAAAGGCGGTTCTAAGGGGGAAATACACAGCCATCCAAGCCTCACTCAAAAACATTGAAAAATCCAGAATACACCAGCTGTTTCTACAACTTAAAGAACTGGCAATCAACAACAAATCAAACGAACTCCACATGCAAGAAGGGAAATAATCAAGATTATAGCAGAGATCAATGAGGTAGAAACGAGAGATACAGTAGAACGTATCAATGAAACTAGAAGCTAGTTTTTTGAAAGAATCAATAAGATCAACAAACCATTGGCCACACTAATCCAAAAGAAAAGAGAGAAAGCCCAAATTAATAAAATTATGAATTAAAAGGGGGAGATCACAACGAACACCAAGGAAATAGAAACAATCATCAGAAATTATTACCAACAGTTATATGCCAATAAGCTAAGCAACCTAGATGAAATGGATGCATTCCTGGAAAGCTACAAACTCCCAAAATTGAACCAGGAAGAAATGGACAACCTGAATAGACCGATATCTAGTAATGAGATTGAAGCAGTGATCAAAAACCTCCAGAAAAACAAGAGCTCAGGACCTGACGGATTCCCTGGGGAATTCTACAAACTTGCAAAGAAGAAATAACCCCAATTCTCCTGAAGCTGTTCCAAAAAATTGAAGCAGAAGGAAAACTTCCAGACTCGTTTTATGAAGCCAGCTTTACCCTATCCCCAAACCAGGCAAAGACCCTACCAAAAAGGAGAATTTCAGACCAATATCACTGATGAATGTGGATGCAAAGATTCTCAACAAGATGCTAGCAAACAGGAACCAGCAGCACATTAAAAAGATTATCCACCATGACCAGGTGGGATTCATCCCTGGGTTGCAAAGTTGGTTCAACATTCGCAAATCAACCATTGTGATAGAACACATCAATAAGAGAAGAGAGAAGAACCACATGGTCCTCTCAATTGATGCAGAAAAAGCATTTGACAAAATCCAACATCCATTCCTGGTGAAAACACTTCAAAGTATAGGGATAGAGGGAACATTCCTGAACTTCATAAAATCTATCTATGAAAGACCCACAGCAAATATCATCCTCAATGGGAAAAAGCTTGCAGCCTTCCTGTTGAGACCAGGAACACAACCAGGATGCCCACTCTCACCACTCTTGTTCAACATAGTATTAGAAGTTCTAGCAACGGCAATCAGACAACAAAGAGAAATAAAAGGTATCGCAATTGGCAAGGAAGAAGTCAAACTCTCTCTCTTCGCAGATGACATGATTCTTTATATGGAAAACCCCAAAGGCTCCACACCCAAACGACTAGAACTCAAACAGCAATTCAGTAACGTGGCAGGATACAAAGTCAATGTACAGAAATCAGTGGCTTTCTTATACACTAACAATGAAAATACAGAAAGGGAAATTAGAGAATCGATTCCATTTACTATCGCACCAAGAACCATAAGATACCTGGGCATAAACCTAACCAAAGAAGTAAAGGACCTGTACTCGAGGAACTACAGAACACTCATGAAGGAAATTGAAGAAGACACAAAAAGATGGAAGACAGTTCCATGCTCTTAGATTGGAAGAATAAACATTGTTAAAATGTCTATACTGCCTAGAGCAATCTATACTTTTAATGCCATTCCGATCAAAATTCCACCGATATTTTTCAAAGAGCTGGAGCAAATTATCCTAAAATTTGTATGCAGTCAGAAGAGACCCCTAATTGCTAAGGAAATGTTGAAAAACAAAAACAAAACTGGCGGCATCACGTTACCCGATTTCAAGCTTTACTACAAAGCTGTGATCACCAAGACAGCGTGGTACTGGCATAAAAACAGACACATAGACCAGTGAAACAGAGTGGAGAGCCGAGATATGGACCCTCAACTCTATGGTGAAATAATCTTCGACAAAACAGGAAAAAATATTCAATATAAAAAAGACAGCCTCTTCAAGAAATGGTGCTGGGAAAACTGGACAGCGATAGGTAGAAGAATGAAACTCGACCATTCTCTTACACCGTACACAAAGATAAACTCGAAATGGATAAAAGGCCTCAACATGAGACAGGAATCTATCAGAATCCTAGAGGAGAACATAGGCAGTAACCTCTTTGATATCAGCCACAGCAACTTCTTTCAAGATATGTCTCCAAAGGCCAAGGAAACAAAAGCAAAAATGAACTTTTGGGACTTCATCAAGATCAAAAGCTTCTGCACAGCAAAGGAAACAGTCAACAAAAGAAAGAGGCAACCCACGGAATGGGAGAAGATATTTGCAAATGACAGTACAGACAAAAGGTTGATATCCAGGATCTATAAAGAACTTCTCAAACTCAACACACACAAAACAGATAATCATATCAAAAAATGGGCAGAAGATATGAACAGACACTTCTCCAACGAAGACATACAAATGGCTATCAGACACATGAAAAAATGTTCATCATCACTAGCCATCAGGGAGATTCAAATTAAAACAACATTGAGATACCACCTAACCCCAGTTAGAATGGCCAAAATTAGCAAGACAGGAAACAACGTGTGCTGGAGAGGATGTGGAGAAAGGGGAACCCTCTTACACTGTTGGTGGGAATGCAAGTTAGTGCAGCCACTTTGGAGAACAGTGTGGAGATTCCTGAAGAAATTAAGAATAGATATTCCCTATGACCCTGCAATTGCACTGATGGGTATTTACCCCAAAGATACAGATGTAGTGAAAAGAAGGGTCATTTGTACCCCAATGTTTATTGCAGCAATGGCTACGGTCGCCAAACTGTGGAAAGAACCAAGATGCCCTTCAACGGATGAATGGATAAGGGAGATGTGGTCCATATACACAATGGAGTATTATGCCTCCATCAGAATGGACGAATACCCAACTTTTGTAGCAACATGGATGGGACTGGAAGAAATTATGCTGAGCGAAATAAGTCAAGCAGAAAGAGTCAAGTATCATATGGTCTCACTTATTTGTGGAGCATAACAAATAACATGGAGGACATGGGGAGATGGAGAGGAGAGGGAGTTGAGGGGAACTGGAAGGGGAGATGAACCATGAGAGACTATGGACTCTGAAAAACAACCAGAGGGTTATGAAGTGGCGGTGGGTGCGGGGGGTGGGGTCGGAGGTTGAGGAACCAGGTGGTGGGTAATAGGGAGGGCACGTACTGCATGGAGCACTGGGTGTGATGCCAAAACAATGAACACTGTTATGCTGTAAATAAACAAATAAAAATAAATAAATAAAAAAACATTACTAGAACTGATAAACAAATTCAGTAAATTCAAAGGATAGAAAATTAACATAGAGAAATCTATTGCATTTCTGTATATCAGTAATGTCGCAGCAGAAAAAGAAATTAAAGATTCAATCCCATTTACAATTACACCAAAACAATTAAGATACCTAGGAATAAAACTAACCAAAGAGGTAATAGACCTGTACTCTGAAAACTATAAACACTGTTGAAAGAAACTGAAGATGACATGAACAAATGGAATGACATTCCATGCTCAGGGATTGGAAGAGCAAATATTTTTAACCCACTGAGCCACCCAGGCGCCCCGATGAGCAAATATTTTTAAAATGTTTATACTGCCCAAAGCAATCTACACATTTAATGTAGCCTTATCAAAATACCACCAGCATTTTTCATAGAACTAGAATAAATAATCCTAAAATTTGTGTGGAAACAGAAAAGAGTCTCAATAGCCAAAGCAATCTTGAAAAAGTAAAGTAAAGTTGGGGGCACCTGGGTGGCTCATTGGGCTAAGCCTCTGCCTTCAGCTCAGGTCATGATCCCAGGATCCTGGAATCAAGCCCCTCATCGGGCTCTCTGCTCAGTGGGGAGCCTGCTTCCTCCTCTCTCTCTCTCTCTGTCTGCCTCTCTGTCTACTTGTGACCTCTGTCTGTCAAATAAATAAATAAATAATCTAAAAAAAATTAAAAAGAAGGGGTGCTTGGGTGGCTCAGTGGGTTAAGGCCTTTGCCTTCACCTCGGGTTGTGATCCCAGGGTCCTGGGATTGAGCCCTGCCTTGGGCTCTCTGCTCAGCAGGGAGCCTGTTTCCTCCTTTCTCTCTGCCTGCCTCTCTGTCTACTTGTGATCTCTGTCAAATAAATAAATAAATAAATAAATAAATAAATAAATAAATAAAATCTTAAAAAAAGAAAAAGAAAAGTAAAGCTGGAATCACCACAATTCCAGACTTCAAAGCCTATTACAAAACTATGGTGATCAAAACAGAATGGTGCTGGTACACAAATAGACACATAGATCAATGGACCCGAATAGAAAACCCACAAATGAATCTATAACCAAACAGTCAATTAATCTTTGACAAAGCAGGAAAAATAACTAATGGGAAAAAGACAGTTGTTTTTTCTCCCCCAACAAATTATGTTGGGAAACTGGACAGCAACATGCAAAAGAATGAAACTGGACCACTTTCTCACACCATATAAAAAAACAAACATAAAATGGATGAAAAACCTACATGTGAGGAAGGAAACCATTCAAATCCTAGAGAAGAACACAGGCAAAAGCCTCATTGACATTGCCCATAGTACTTCTTTATGCAAAAGTGTCCTGATACCAGGGAAGGAAAAGCAAAAACAAACATTGAAACTCCATGAAAATAAGAAGCTTCTGCATAGTGAAGGAATCAATAAACAAAACTAAAAACCAACTACAGAATGGGGTAAGGTATTTACATGTTATTTGGTAAGGGGTTAATAACTAAATATATAAAGAAGTTATGTAACCTAGAGAGAGATAAGATGGTGGAGGAGAACTGTGAGTCTGAGCTTTTCTCCTCCCTCAAACACAGCTAGATAAATATGAAATCATTCTGAACACCCAAGAAATTGACCAGCAGCCTTAGAGAACATAGGTGTATATCTACAAACTGGAAAAATGACATGTGGAAGGTAGGAACTGCAGAGAGTTGATTTGTGGGAGAGATTCAGGGGTGCTTCCCAGGGGAGGGAATGACCAGACAGGAGGAGAGAGAGAGAGAAAGTACTTAAAGAAAAAAAGTGAAAACATGTGCAGGGGAATGCACAAGAAAACAATTCCCTAAAACCACTGATGGGGATAAAAGGTAAGGTTTGCAATCCCACCAAATTTCTATATATAGTTGAGTGCAGAGTCTGAATCTTTGGAGGTATGAGCACTGCCAGGTTTGCTCCTGGGGAACTGAGTGGTTCTCCTGTGGAAGACCAGGGTGGAGCTCCAGTACTGGGCAGTCTGAGGCTATCCAGGGTCCTATGGGGAGTAGTTGTTTCCCTGCTTGGAGTGCATTTGGTAGAAGTGATAGGGCCTGTCTGTGGCAAAGGACCCTGCGGGCTCATCAAGCTGCCCAGGTCATCAGTATAAGAACAGTGCTGCTGTCTGAGGGCAGCAGTCCCTGGTGCAGTCTGTGTCTTGTTATTTACCTTAAACTGTGAACTGCTGCACAGACCTGCCACTGTCTTCAGGGACAAGGTGGCACTGGCCACAGTACAGGGGGAGCGTCCCCTAGAGGATCAGTGTCAGTACATGCTGTGGGGGTCCCTGTAATGTGGGGTTTTCAAACACAGCTGTGGGTGAGATCAAACACAGAAGACCTGTGCCATTTCGTAGGCAGACAGTTTGGACCCAGGGTGAAGGTGGGGATCTGACAGAAAAAAGGGACATAGAAGGGGTCATTGTCTGCACATACTGAGGGCTTACTGAGGAGGGGTGGCCCTCAATTCCTGCTCCAGAGACAAGAGAAAGGGGCAAAGCCATTGTCTCCTAGAGCCTCCTCACCTCAGTGAGCTAAACAGTGCCACCAAGTGGAGAACAGAGCAGCTACACCAAGCCCTGACCCCCTGCACCTTTCAGGCACATCTGTACTAAGGCAATTCCACCCCAGAATCAGAGGGACAGGCCCCTTCCCCACAGCCCCCAGAAGACAGGAACAGACTCCTCACCCACACCAAGTCTAATGATCAGAGAGTGCTACTCTCTGTAGCTTCAGTTCTACAGGGAAACAGAATCTAGAGTCCACTGAGTTTTTGAAAATTTGGGTTTTTTTTGGTTTTGTTTTGTTTTCTGCTATTTTTGGATACAGAAAGAACAGTTTTATTTTATTTCATATATTAGAAAATTTTTTCTCTTTCTTTTCTACGTTTTTTCTATCAAGTTTCTTTTTTTTTAAATTTCTTATTTTTTATAAACATATAATGTATTTTTAGCCCCGGGGTACAGGTCTGTGAATTGCCAGGTTTACACACTTCACAGCACTCACCACAGCACACACCCCACCCCAATGTCCATAACCCCACCATCCTCTCCCAACCCCCCTCCCCCTGGCAATCCTCAGTTTGTTTTGCAAGATTAAGACTCTCTTATGGTTTGTCTCCCTCCCAATCCCATCTTGTTTTATTTATTCTTTTCCTACCCCCCAAACCCCCCATATTGCATCTCCACTTCCTCATATCAGGGAGATCATATGATAGTTGTCTTTCTCAGATTCACTTATTTCATTAAGCATAATATAGTTTCATCCACATCATCACAATTGGCAAGATTTCATTTCTTTTGATGGCTGCATAGTATTCCATTGTCTTTATATACCACCTCTTCTTTATCCATTCATCTGTTGATGGACATCTAGGTTCTTTCCATAGTCTGGCTATTGTAGACATTGCTGCTATAAACATTCGGGTACACGTGCTCCTTCGGATCACTATGTTTGTATCTTTAGGGTAAATACCCAGTAGTGCAATTGCTGGATTGTAAGGTAGCTCTATTTTCAACTTTTTGAGGAAACTCCATGCTGTTTTCCTGAGTGGTTGCACCACCTTGCATTCCCACCAACAGTGTAGGAGGGTTCCCCTTTCTCCGCATCCTCGCCAGCATCTGTCATTTCCTGACTTGTTAATTTTAGCCATTCTGACTGGTGTGAGGTGATATCTCATTGTGGTTCTGATTTGTATTTCCCTGATGCCAAGTGATGTGAAGCATTTTTTCATGTGTCTGTTGGCCATCTGGATGTCTTCTTTGCAGAAATGTCTGTTCATGTTCTCTGCCCATTTCTTGATTGGATTATTTGTTCTTTGGGTGTTGAGTTTGCTAAGTTCCATATAGATTTTGGATACTAGCCCTTTATCTGATATGTCATTTGAAAATATCTTCTCCCATTCTGTCAGTTGTCTTTTGGTTTTGTTAACTGTTTCCTTTGCTGTGCAAAATATTTGATCTTGTTGAAGTCCCAGTAGTTCATTTTTGCTCTTGCTTCCCTTGCCTTAGGTGATGTTCCTAGGAAGATGTTGCTGCCGCTGAGGTTGAAGAGGTTGCTGCCTGTGTTCTCCTCAGGGATTTTGATGGATTGCTTTCTCATATTGAGGTCCTCCATCCATTTTGAGTCTATTTTTGTGTGTGGTGTAAGGAAATGGTCCAATTTCATTTTTCTGCATGTGGCTGTCCAATTTTACCAGCACCATTTGTTGAAGAGTCTATCTTTTTTTCCATTGGACATTCTTTCCTGCTTTGTTGAAGATTAGTTGGCCATAGAGTTGAGGGTCTATTACTACTGAGGGCTCTCTATTCTGTTCTGTTGATCTATGTGTCTGTTTTTGTGCCAGTAGCAGCATACTGTCTTGATGATGACAGCACTGTAATAGAGCTTGAAGTCTGGAATTGTGATGCCACCAATGTTGGCTTTCTTTTTCAGCATTCCTTTGGCTATTCAAGGTCTTTTCTGGCTCCATATAAATTTTAGGATTATTTGTTCCATTTCTTTGAAAAAAAAAATGGATGGGATTTTGATAGAGATTGTATTAAATGTGTAGATTGCTTTAGTTAGCACAGACGTTTTCAAAATATTTGTTCTTCCAATCCATGAACATGGAACATTTTTCCATTTTTTTGTGTCCTCCTCAATTTCTTTCACGAGTATTTTATAGTTTCTGAGAATAGATTCTTTTCCTCCTTGGTTAGGTTTATTCTTAGGTATCTTATGGTTTTGGGTGCAATTATAAATGGGATTGACTCCTTAATTTCTCTTTCTTCTGTCCTGTTGTTGGTGTAAAGAAATGCTACTGTTTTCTGTGCATTGATTTTTTTTAAAGATTTTATTTATTAATTTGACAGACAGATTAACAAGCAGGCAGAGAGAGAGAAGGAAACAGCCTCCCTGCTGAGCAGAGAGCCCAATGCGGGGCTCAATCCCAGGATCCTGGGATCATGACCTGAGCTGAAGGCAGAGGCTTTAACCCACTGAGCCACCCAGGCACCCCTGTGCATTTATTTTATATCCTGACATTTTACTGAATTCCTGTACAAGTTATAGCAGTTTTGGAGTGGAGTCTTTTAGGTTCTCTACATATAGGATCATATCATCTGCAAAGAGTGATAGTTTGACTTCTACTTTGCCAATTTGGATGCCTTTAATTTCTTTTTGTTGTCTGATTGCTGAGGCTAGGACTTCTAGTACTATGTTGAATAGCAGTGGTGATAAGGGACATCCCTGCCGTGTTCCTGACCTTAGCGGAAAAGCTCTCAGTTTTTCTCCATTGAGAATGATATTTGCGGTGGGTTTTTCATAGATGGCTTTGATAATATTGAGGTATGTGTCTTCTATCCCTACACTTTGAAGAGTTCAGATCAGGAAGGGATGCTGTACTTTGTCAAATGCTTTTTCAGCATCTATTGAGAGTATCATACGGTTCTTGTTCTTTCTTTTATTGATGTATTGTATCACATTGATTGATTTGCGGATGTTGAACCAAACTTGCAGCCCTGGAATAAAACCCACTTGGTCGAGATGAATCATCCTTTTAACGTACTGGTTGAATCCTATTGGCTGGTATTTTGCTGAGAGTTTTTGCATCTGTGTTCATCAAGGATATTGGTCATTAATTCTCTCTTTTTTTTCTTTCTTTTAGAAAGAGAGCACAAATAAGCAGAGCAGCAGGCAGAGGAAGAGTGAGAAGCAGGCTCTCTGCTGAGCAGGGAGTCCTATGTGGGGCTTGATCCCAGGACCCTGTAATCATGACCTGAGCTGAAGGCAGCCACTAAACCAACTGAGCCACCCAGATGCCACAGTAATTCTCTTTTTTAATGGGATCCTTGTCTGGTTTTGGGATCAAGGTGATGCTGGCCTCATAAAATGAGTTTGGAAGTTTTCCTTCCATATCTCATTTTTGGAAGTTTCAGGAGAATAGGAATTAATTCTTCTTAAAATGTTTGGTAGAATTCCCCTGGGAAGCCATCTGGCCCTCGGCTTTTGATTGCTTGGAGATTTTTTTTTAATTTGTTTATTTACAGCATAACAGTGTTCATTGTTTTGGCATCACACCCAGTGCTCCAGGCAGTACATGCCCTCCCTATTACCCACCACCTGGATCCTCAACCTCCCACCCCCCCACCCCCCCGCCCCTTCAAAACCCTCTGGTTGTTTTTCAGAGTCCATAGTCTCTCATGGTTCATCTCCCCTTCCAGTTTCCCTCAACTCCCTCTCCTCTCCATCTCCCCATGTCCTCCAGGTTATTTGTTATGCTCCACAAATAAGTGAGACCATATGATACTTGACTCTCTCTGCTTGACTTATTTCGCTCAGCATAATCTCTTCCAGTCCCGTCCATGTTGCTACAAAAGTTGGGTATTCATCCTTTCTGATGGAGGCATAATACGCCATTGTGTATATGGACCACATCTCCCTTATCCATTCATCCATTGAAGGGCATCTTGGTTCTTTCCACAGTTTGGCGACCGTAGCCATTGCTGCAATAAACATTGGGGTACAGATGGCCCTTCTTTTCACATCTGTATCTTTGGGGTAAATACCAAGCAGTGCAATTGCAGGGTCATAGGGAAGCTCTCTTCTTCGTTTCTTCAGGAATCTCCACACTGTTCTCCAAAGTGGCTACACTAACTTGCATTCCCACCAACAGTGGAAGAGGGTTCCCTTTCTCCACATCATCTCCAACACACGTTGTTTCCTGTCTTGCTAATTTTGGCCATTCTAACTGGTGTCAGTTGGTATCTCAATGTGGTTTTAATTTGAATCTCCCTAATGGCTAGTGATGATGAACATTTTTTCATGTGTCTGATAGCCATTTGTATGTCTTCGTTGGAGAAGTGTCTGTTCCTATCTTCTGCCCATTTTTTGATAGGATTATCTGTTTTGTGTGTGTTGAGTTTGAGAAGTTCTTTATAGATCCTGTATATCAACCTTTTGTCTGTACTGTCATTTGCAAATATCTTCTCCCATTCCGTGGGTTGCCTTTTTGTTCTCTGGACTGTTTCCTTTGCTGTGCAGAAGCTTTTGATCTTGATGAAGTCCCAAAAGTTCATTTTCGCTTTTGTTTCCTTGGCCTTTGGATACATATCTTGAAAGAATTTGCTGTGGCTGATACCGAAGAGGTTACTTCCTATGTTCTCCTCTAGGATTCTGATGGATTCCTGTCTCACGTTGAGGTCTTTTATCCATTTCGAGTTTATCTTTGTGTACGGTGAAGAGAATGGTCGAGTTTCATTCTTCTACATATCGCTGTCCAGTTTTCCCAGCACCATTTCTTGAAGAGGCTGTCTTTTTTATATTGAATATTTTTTCCTGTTTTGTCGAAGATTATTTCACCATAGAGTTGAGGGTCCATATCTTGGCTCTCCACTCTGTTCCACTGGTCTATGTATCTGTTTTTATGCCAGTACCATGCTGTCTTGGTGATCACAGCTTTGTAGTAAAGCTTGAAATCGGGTAACGTGATGGCGCCAGGTTTGTTTTTGTTTTTCAACATTTCCTTACAAATTCGGGGTCTCTTTTGATTCCATACAAATTTTAGGATTATTTGCTCCAGCTCTTTGAAAAATACTGGTGGAATTTTGATCGGAATGGCATTAAAAGTATAGATTGCTCTAGGCAGTATAGACATTTTAACAATGTTTATTCTTCCAATCCAAGAGCATGGAAGAATCTTCCATCTTTTTGTGTCTTCTTCAATTTCTTTCATGAGTGTTCTGTAGTTCCTCGCGTACAGGTCCTTTACCTCTTTTGTTAGGTTTATTCCCAGGTATCTTATGGTTCTTGGTGCTATAGTAAATATAATTAATTCTCTAATTTCCCTTTCTGTATTTTCCTTGTTAGTGTATAAGAAAGCCACTGATTTCTGTACATGGACTTTGTATCCTGCCACATTACTGAATTGCTGTATCAGGTCTAGTAGTTTGGGGGTGGAGTCTTTGGGGTTTTCCATATAAAGAATCATGTCATGTGCGAAGAGAGAGAGTTTGACTTCTTCCTTGCCAAATTGGATAACTTTTATTTCTCTTTGTTGTCTGACTGCCGTTGCTAGGACTTCTAATACTATGTTGAACAAGTGGTGAGATTGGGCATCCTTGTGTTCCTGATCTCAATGGTAAGGCTGCAAGCTTTTTCCCATTGAGGATGATATTTGCTGTGGGTCTTTCATAGATAGATTTTATGAGGTTCAGGAATGTTCCCTCTATCCCATTACTATCGGTTGAGTCCTGCTTTGTGACCCAGTATGTGGTCTATTCTGGAGAAGGTTCCATGTGCACTTGAGAAGAATGAGTATTCTGTTGTTTTACGGTGGAATGTTCTGTTTATGTCTATTAGGTCCATCTGGTCCAATGTTTCATTCAATATCTTATTTCTTTATTAATTTCCTACTTTACTGATCTGTCTATTTCTGAGAGAGGCATATTAAGATCTCTTACTATTATTGTATTCATATCAATATGACTCTTTATCTTGATTAATAGTTTTCTTATGTAATTGGGTGCTCCCATATTGGGGGCATAGATATTCACAATTGTTAGATCGTCTTGGCGGATAGTCCCTTTAAGAATTATGTAGTGTCCTTCTGTATCTCTGACTACAGTCTTTAGTTTAAAATCTAATTTATCTGATATGAGAATCGCTACCCCCGGCCTTCTTTTGAGGCCCATTGGCATGAAAGATGCTTCTCCATCCCTTCACTTTCAGTCTGGGTGTATCCTTAGGTTCAAAATGGGTCTCTTGTAGACAACATATGGATGGGTCCTGTCGTTTTATCCAATCTGCAACCCTGTGTCGTTTTATGGGCGTCTTTAGGCCATTCACATTGAGAGTGATTATTGAGAGATAGGTTTTTATTGACATCGTGCTGCTTTTGAAGTCTTTCTGTCTGTACATTGTTTCTATATTTCTGTTCAATGATATTCTTAGGATTTTTTCTCTTTTATATGACCCCCCTTAATATTTACTGCAATGTCAGCTTGGTGGTTGCATAGTCTTTTAAGTCTTGCCGGTCTTGGAAACTCTTGATCTCTCAATCCATTTTAAATGTCAACCTTGCTGGATAGAGTATTCTTGGTTGCATGTACTTTTCATTTAGTACTCTGAATATATTTTGCCAGCCCTTCCTGGCTTGCCAGGTCTCTGTGGAAAGGTCTGACGTTATTCTAATGTGCTTTCCTCTGTATGTAAGGAGCTTCTTTGTCCTAGCTGCTTTTAAGAGTGTCTGTCGTGAAACATAATTCCCATTTTAACAATACGGTGTCCTGAGGACTTTCGAGAATCTAAAATCTTGGGAGGAAATCTCTCTGCCTCTAGTACATGAACATTGTTTCCATTCGTGAGATTGGGAAAATTTTCATAGACAACTTCTTCCACTATATCTTCTAGACTTCTTTCTTTTTCCTCCCCTTCAGGGATTCCAATAATTCTGACGCTGGAACATTTCATGGCATCCTTTATTTCCATGATTCTGTTTTCATGGCTTCTGAGCTGTTTGTTCCAGGCTTCCTCCTGATCCTTTCTCTCTATCTGTTTGTCCTCCAGATCACTAATTCTATCTTCTGTCTCAGTTACCCTAGCTTTTAGAGAATTTAGATTAGATTGGAACTCACTGAGAGCATTTTGAACATCATCCCTGGTGGCTTTCAGTTCTGCCCTAACAATGTGAACATCATCCCTGGTGGCTTTCAGTTCTGCCCTAATCAATTCTGTTTGGTCATCCATGGCTTTCTCAAACCTAGCTATTGCCTGGATAATTGTTAGTCTGAATTCCTTTTCTGACATATTGTCTATGTCGATAGCCATTAGCTCTGTTGCAGAACGTCCATCCTCTGTATTTTTCTTCTGTTGGGTATTCCTCCTCCTAGTCATTTTTGTAAGAGATGACTGAACAGATGCAGCTGGACTTATCCGTTGTGGTGCAGTCAAGGTGCACCCTGCAACGTTTCTGTGCAATCAGGATTCCCCACAAAAATGAGAGAAAAAAGAAAAGAAAAAAAAAATAGAGAAGAAGAAAGAAAAAAAAAGGGAAAAGAAAAAAGGAAAATAAAAAGAGAGAGAGAGAGAGGAAGAAAAGGGAAGATAAAAGAGAAGGTTCAGCCCAAATGGGCCACAAGGTAAGATTTATGAAGTATACAAACAAAAACAGACAAACAAAAAGACTGATAAAAGTATATGACAATCTAAAACCTTGGGAGGAAATCTCTCTGCCTCTAGTACATGACCGTTGTTTCCATTCGTGAGATTGTGAAAATTTTCATAGACAACTTCTTCCACTATATCTTCTAGACTTCTTTCTTTTTCTTCCCCTTCAGGGATTCCAATAATTCTGACGTTGGAACGTTTCATGGCATCGTTTATTTCCCTGATTCTGTTTTCGTGGCTTCTGAGCTGTTTGTTCCAGGCTTCCTCCTGATCCTTTCTCTCTATCTGTTTGTCCTCCAGATCACTAATTCTGTCTTCTGTCTCAGTTACCCTAGCTTTTAGAGAATTTAGATTAGATTGGAACTCATTGAGGGCATTTTGAACATCATCCCTGGTGGCTTTCAGTTCTGCCCTAACAATGTGAACATCATCCCTGGTGGCTTTCAGTTCTGCCCTAATCAATTCTGTTTGGTCATCCATGGCTTTCTCCAATCTAGCTATTGCCTGGATAATTGTTAGTCTGAATTCCTTTTCTGACATATTGTCTATGTCGATAGACATTAGCTCTGTTGCAGAACGTCCATCCTCTGTATTTTTCTTCTGTTGGGTATTCCTCCTCCTAGTCATTTTGGTAAGAGATGACTGAACAGATGTAGCTGAACTTATCGATTGTGGTGCAGTCAATGTGCACCGTGGAATGCTTTTGTGCAATCAGGATTCCCCACCCAAATGAGAGAAAAAAAGAAAAGAAAAAGAAATAGAGAAGAAAAAAGAAAAAAAAGAGAAAAGAAAAAAGGAAAAAAATAGAGAGAGAGAGAGAGAGAGAGAGAGATAGGAAAAAAAGGGAAGACAAAAGAAAAGCCTAAACCCAAGCGGGCCAGAAGGTAAGATTTGTGAAGTATACAAACAAAAACAGACAAACAAAAAGACTGATAAAAGTATATGACAAGAGAAAAAAATATATATATAAGCAAAAAAAAGGGAAGAACTTCATCAGAAAGAACCCCAAGTATAAGATTTATATATTATCAGGAAAAACACAAATTCACAGAAACACTGACAGAAGGAAAAATTGGGAGAGTGGTTATAAATTCTCAGTGTGGGTGAGGAAGGTTATTTTGATTCTTCCTGAAGGTATCTTGATGTTTTTGTTAAGGACTCAACTTTCCTAAGTTACAGGGGGATTAGAAACTGGTTTGCCTATAGGGGTAGCATTGATTGGGGAAAGGGGATTACCTTGAAGTTTAACTCTATATGTATAGTAGAAAATAAAAATTAAAAAAGAATAAACTAGACTAAACTAAGTTAAAATTAAAAAAGAATTAAAAAAATAGAAAAGCAAAAGAAACACACGGGTGTATGTATCAAAGAGTTCAGGTTAGAAGGTTATTAAATAATTTGATGTACTGGACATCTCAGTGTGATGGTAAATAGGTTAAAATATTATCTGTATGTATAAAAAAAAAGAACCAGAATATTGGTAAAGAGTTAAAAATAAACAAATAAATGAATAAATTTTAAAAAATGCAAAAGAAAAAAAACAAGTTGTATTTATGAAGTAGCGGTTGTTGTTCTCTTGTAGTCTTTTTTTTTTTTTCTTCTTTCCTGGTTGGTTTTCTGGGGGAGGGGCCTGCCACGTGGGTTTTCAGACAATGATGTTCTGAGTTAGGTCCTCCCGCTCCCCTCAAGGGGGTGGGCTCTGAGGAAACAGTTTTTTTCAGACTTTTGTTCTCTGGGGCTTTTTATGTTCTTTCATCTGTTTTCTCTCACCTTGACAGCTTTTGATGATTTTTGGAGGTTTAGAGGAGAGCAAACTGCACCCCGACCTCCCTCTCAGAGAGAAGCCTCAGTATATTCTGCAGAGATGCTGGCAGAGTCGGTTCTGAGTCACTGTCCCTGGGGATGCAGAAGCTCCTCCTTGTACCCAATACCAGGGCAGCGGTGGCTGTCTAGGCAGCTCTAGACTGCCAGAGATGTTCCCAAGCAGAGATCGCACACTGAGATTTTCCCGCTGTCCCGGGCTGGGAATGTCTGGTTTTTCCAGATGCCAGGGCTTCAGGCTAGTGCCTATGAGCACCTCTCCCAAGGGAGGGTGTGGGACACGCGTGTTTCTGGATTGCCTTCTGGCCAGGCTCCCAGACCCTCAGGGGAGCCAGACCCCACTCGTTCTTGGGTGTGCTGGTGGGTCAGGTGCACTGGCGGCTCAGTGATGGAGACCTGATTTCTCCGCAGTACTCTCTCTGGCACAGCACCAGGGGAGGCTGTCTTGGGTCTGGGGACTTAGGTCACTGACCCTAACAGCCCAGGTTCCCACTATTTCCCACCCGCAATCCTTTGCTCTCTGTTTTTTGAGTGCTTTCAACCAGACTCCAAGTTTATGCTGGTCCCCAGATGCAGGGCACTCTCGTATTGGGGTATTACTTTCCAATCGGTCACCTCTGGTGGCTCCCTCCCCCTTTTGTTTATCTTCTGATATCAGTCCAACACTCCCAGTTGGCTTTACCTGCCACTGGCGTCTTCTGCTCCTGTAGAGATCCAGACGTGTATAATTCTGATCTCAGGCTGATTTCATGGGTGGTCGGAGTTCTTTGGTAGGTAATCAGCTCACTTTAGGGTACAGATTGAAAGGGTGCCTCCTCCTACTTCCCCACCATCTTGACTCCCCTGAGACCTTTCTTGTTTCTTGAGAAAGGCTTGTATTGCTATAGATTTTCCTCTCAGGACTGCCTTTGCTGTGTCCCACAAATGTTGAACCATTGTGATTTCATTATCATTTGTTTCCATGAATTTTTTCAGTTCTTCTTTAATTTCTTGATTGATCCATTCATTCTTTAGAAGGATGCTGTTTAGTCTCCGTGTATTTGGGTTCTTTCCAAATTTCCTCTTGTGATTGAGTTCTAGCTTCAGAGCATTGTGGTCTGACAATATGCAGGGAATGATCCCAATCTTTTGATACAGGTTAAGCCTGATTTATGACCTAGGATGTGATCTCTTCTGGAGATTATTACATGTGCACTAGAGAAGAATGTGTATTCTGTTGCTTTGGGATGGAATGTTCTGAATATATCTGTGATGTCCATCTGGTCCAGTGTGTCATTTAAGGCTTTATTTCCTTGTTGATCTTTTGCTTGGATGATCTCTCCATTTCAGTGAAGGGAATGTTAAAGTTCCCTACTATTATTGTATTATTGTTGATGTGTTTCTTTGATTTTGTTATTAATTGGTTTATATAGTTGGCTGCTCCCATATTAGGGGCATAGATATTTAAAATTGTTAGATCTTGTTTGACAGACCCTTTGAGTATGATATAGTGTCCTTTCTCATCTCTCATTATAGTCTTTGGCTTAAAATCTAATTGATCTTGTATGACAATTGCCACCCCAGCTTTCTTCTGATGTCCATTAGCATGGTAATTGATTTCCACCCCCTCACTTTAAATCTGGAAGTGTGTTCGGATCTAAAATGATTTTCTTGTAGGCAGTATATTGATGAGTTGTTTTTTTTATCAATTCTGATACCCCGTGTCTTTTGATTGGGGGTATTTAGCCATTTATATTCAGGGTAACTATTGAGAAATATGAATTTAGAGCCATTATATGGATTGTAAGGTGACTGTTACTGTATATTGTCTTTGTTCCTTTCTGATTTAATACTTTTAGGGTCTATCTTTGCTTAGAGGACCCCTTTCAATATTTCCTGTAGATCTGGTTTGATGCTTGCCAATGCTTTCAGTTTTTGTTTGTCCTGGAAGCTTTTTATCTCTCCTTCTATTTTCAATGATAGCCTAGCTGGATATAGTATTCTTGGCTGCATGTTTTTCTCATTTAGTGCTCTGAATATATCATGCCTGTTCTTTCTGGTCTGCTCAGTCTCTGTGGATAAGTACACTGCCAATCTAATATTTTTACGATTGTATGTTACAGACTTCTTGTCCCACGGTGTTTTCAGGATTTTCTCTTTGTCACTAAGACTTGTAAATTTTACTATTAGATGACAGTGTGTGGACCTATTCTTATTGATTTTGAGGGGGGTTCTCTGTACCTCCTGGATTTTGATGCTTGTTCCCTTTGTGATATTAGGGAAATTCTCTACAATAATTCCCTCCAATATACCTTCTGCTCTCCTCTCTCTTTCTTCTTCTTCTGGAATCCCAATTATTCTAATGTTGTTCTGTTTTATGGTATCACTTATCTCTGGAATTCTCCCCTCATGGCCCAGTAGTTGTCTCTCTTTTGCTCAGCTTCTTTATTCTATATCATTGGGTCTTCTATATCATTAATTCTTTCTTCTGCCTCATTTATCCTAGCAGTGAGAGCCTCCATTATTGATTGCACCTCATTAATAGCTTTTTTGATTTCAACTTGGTTAGATTTTAGTTCTTTTATTTCTCCAGAAAGGGCTTTTACCTCTCTGGAGAGGGTTTCTCTAATATCTTCCATGTCTTTTTTGAGCCCAGCTAGAACCTTGAGAATTGTCATTCTGAACTCTAGATCTGACATATTACCAATGTTGTACTGATTAAGTCCCTATCCTTTGGGACTGCCTCTTGTTGTTGTTGTTGATTTTTTTTTTTTTTGTGGTGAGTTTTTCTGTCTTCTCATTTTGTCCAGATAAGAATATATGAAGGAGCAAATAAAATACTAAAAGTGTGGCAAAGACCCCAGGAAAATGTGCTTTAACCAAATCAGAAGGGACCCCAAATCATGGTGGGGGGGAGAAAGGGGATAAAAAGAAGTTCAGGGAAAAAATTAGAAAAAGAAAACAAATAAAGGAAAAATATAAAAAAGAAAAAAATATATATTAAACTGGTGACTAGAACAGGTCACCCACCTAATTTTGGGAGTATTTTGGTCTCTGAGAAGAAAGTACCTCCCCAAATTTTAAAGAATGAAAAACTTATATAAGGGTAAACACAATGAAGGGACAGTATATGCCTTTAAAGAAGAAAAAAAAATAATAAATTTATAAAAAAGGTACATATACACGATGGAGTATTATGCCTCCATTAGAAAGGATGAATACCCAACTTTTGTAGCAACATGGATGGGACTGGAAGAGATTATGCTGAGCGAAATAAGTCAAGCAGAGAGAGTCAAGCATCATATAGTTTCACTTATTTGTGGAGCATAACAAAGAACATGGAGGACATGGGGAGATGGAGAGGAAAAGGGAGTTGTGGGAAATTGGAAGGGGAGATGAACCATGAGAGACTATGGACTCTGAAATTGAACCTGAGGGTTTTGAAGGGGCGGGGGGTGGGAGGTTGGGGAACCAGGTGGAGGGTAATAGAGAGGGCACATATTGCATGGAGCACTGGGTGTGGTGCAAAAACAATGAGTACTGTTAGGCTGAAAATAAATAAATTAATTAAAAGAAAAAGGAGTTGATAAAGTAAGTTGGTTGAGAGAATAAAAAAAAAGAAAGTGGAGAGAATTTGATTGGGCTGAAGACTAGAACAAGGCCGGAGCTAGATTTAGGGTATATTTTGATCTATTAGAAGAAGTTGTACCCCAAATTTTTTAGAGGAAAAAACCCTATGTGTATACAAAAAATAAAGTTAGATACATGAAGGATAAATATGACTATAATAATGAAGGTTCAAAAAGATTATTTTTTTATGAAAAGTACTGTTAAAATAAACTAGTTAAAATGTTAAAAGAGGAAAGGGTAAAAGTTAAAAATAATTTAGCAGAAGAAAAAAAAATAATTAACTGCAAGACTAAAGAATCATGGGGAGAAATCCATGAATTCAATGCTTTGCTTTCTCCTCCTCTGGAATTCTGCTGTTGTCCTTGGTAAGTGAACTTGGTCTTGTCTGGATTTTTTTTTTGATCTTATGAGGGAGGGGCCTATTGTATTCTCAAGTGTCTTTGCCTGAGGTGGAATTGCACCGCCCTTACCAAGGGCCAGGCTAAATAATCTGCTTGGGTTCAGTTTCAGGAGCTTTTATTCCCTGAATGCTTTCTGTAGAGTTCCAGAAAATGGCAATGAAAATGGGGGCCTCCAAATCTTGGGCCAGGAGGAGCCAAGAGCTCAGGGTCTCACTCCTCAGTGCACCCTCAGAGAAAAGCGCTCAATCACTCCCGGCTCCCTGGCCTCCGGCCATGCTCCAAGCTCACCCAGCTGTGACGAAGCATCTCTCTCTCTGGCACACAGCTCCCCGTGGAGTCTCCAAACCCCGCAGATTCCAGAGCTCTTCCAGGGGGTGTCCCCCCGGATATTGTGGGGACCCCACTCACAGAGCAGTGGCCTGTGCCATGGATTATGGTTCAAGGCAACCCCGAGTTGAGCACTCACTCCTCAGCTCTGTCTCTGTAGCTGGCTCCCCGCTCTAATACCTGCAAGCTCTGTGACACTCAGATACCCCTGATCCTTCTGACCCCTGACCCGCGGGACCTGGGGCCACACTGTCCCTGCAAGGGCTTCACTCCCGTTTAGCCTCTGGAGTGATGTCCCTCAGTGGGGCAGACTTTTAAAAGTCCTGATATTGTGCTCTGTTGTTTTGTCACTTGCCGGGAGCTGGCCCCTCCCCCCGCGGGCTATCTTCCCATCATTTTGGGTTACTTCTCCGCTGGTCCTACCTTTCAGAAAGTGGTCAATTTTCTGTTTCTAGAATTGTTGCTCTTCATTTCTTCGATCTCCTGTTGGATTTGTAGGTGTTCACAGTGGTTTGATAAGCTATCTAGCTGATCTCCTGCTACCTTATGTTGTCTCAGCCTGCTACTTCTCCTCCATCTTGACTCCTCCCTCTCTATCAAGTTTCTTGTGACAAGACCAAAACACACCTAGTATAGCTTCCTTTATGTATTTTATTATATTTTATCTTAAATTTTTAAATCTTTAAAAAAGGATTTTATTTATTTATTTGACAGAGATCACATGTAGGCAGAGAGGCAGGCAGAGAGAGAGGAGGAAAAAGCTTTTTATTTATTTATTTTTAAAGACTTAATTAATTAATTTATTTGACAGAGAGATCACAAGTAGGCAGAGAGGCAGGCAGAGAGGGAAGAGGAAGCAGGCTCCCTGCTGAGCAGAAAGCCCAATTTGGGGCTCAATCCCAGGACCCTGGGATCATGACCTAAGCTGAAGGCAGAGGCTTTAACCCATTGAGCCACCCAGGCACTCCATTTATTCATTTTTAAGATTTAATTTATTTATTTTAAATTTAAACTTTTTTTATTTTGCTCCCCCCCCCAAATGACAAAACAGAGGAATTCACCCCAAAAGAAAGAACTGGAAAAAATAATGGCTGGAGATTTAATCAGTAAGTAAGATGTCTGAATTAGAATTTAAAACAGCAATTATAACAGAATTAGGTGGGCTTGAAAAAAGCATAGAAGACAGTAGAGAGGGGCGCCTGGGTGGCTCAGTGGGTTAAAACCTCTGCCTTCGGCTCAGGTCATGATCCCAAGGTCCTGGATCAAGCCCCTCATCAGGCTCTCTGCTTGGCAGGGAGCCTGCCTCCCCCTCTCTCTGTGTCTGCCTCTCTGCCTACTTGTGATTTCTGTCTGTCAAATAAATAAAATCTTAAAAAAAAAGAAGACAGTAGAGAATCCCTTACTGCACAGGTAAAAACTAAATCTAGCCAGGCTAAAATTCAAAATGCTTTAACAGAAATGCAGAATGATAAAACAGACAAATGAATTTGTGATGAAGAAGATAAAATTATGGAAAATAATGAAGCTGAAGAGAAGATGGAAACAAAGATAATGGGACATGAAGGTAGACTTAGGGAATTCAGTGAGTTATTAAAATGGAATAACATTTATATCACAGGAGTTCCAGAGGATGAAGAGAGAGAAAAGGGGCTAGAAAATTTATCTGAGCAAATTATAGCTGAAAATTTAGCTAATCTAAGGAAGGATAGAGGCATCAATATCCAAGAAACAGAGAACTACCATTAAATTCAACAAAAGCCAACCACTATCAGGGCACATCATAGTCAAATTCACAATATACACAGACAAGGAAAAAATAAAGTCCTTAACTGACAAGGGCAGACAGATTAGGGTCACAGCAGATCTATCCACAGAAACATGGCAGGACAGAAGAAAGCATCAGGATATATTTAACATGCTAAATAGGAAGAATATGCAGCCAGGAACATTTTATCCAGCAAAGCGTCATTTTGAGGTCATTTAGAATAGAAGATGAGATAAAGAACTTCCCGGACAAACAAAAACTAAAGAAGTTCATGGTCACTAAACCAGCCCCGCAAGGAATTTAAGGGGATGTCTTTCAGTGGGAAAGACTAAAAGCAACAAAGACTACAAGAGAATATCACCAGAAATACCAGCTTTACAGATAACACAATGGCTCTAAATTTCTGTCTATCAGTAATCACTCAGAAAGTAAGTGGACTAAATGGTCCAATCAAAAGACATAGGGTATCAGAATGGATTAAAAGGTTATTCATATGCTGCCTACAAGAGACTCATTTTAGATCTAAAGTCACCTGTGAGGGGAAGGATAAACATCTATCATGCTAATGGGTGTCAAAAGAAAGCCAGAGTAGACATACTTACATCAGACAAACTAGATTTTAAATCAAAGACTGTAAGAAGAATGAAGGGCACTATATCATAATTAAGGGGTCTATCCATCAGGAAGATCTAGTAATTGTAAATATGTGCCTAACTTGGGAGAACCCGACTATATAAATCAATTAATAAAAAAATAAAGATACTCATGGATAATAATACAATAATAGTAGGGAACTTTAACCCCCCACTTACAGCAATGGACAGACCAGAAAATCAACAAGGAAACAATGGCTTTGAATGACACACTGGAGCAGATGGACTTAACAGATATATTCAGAACACTCCATCCTAAAACCACAAAACACATTCAAGTGCTTACAAACATCCTCCAGAATAGATCACATATTAGCACACAGAACAAACCTCAACAAATTCAAGAAGATCAAAAATCATATCATGCACTTTTTCTGACCACAACTCTATGAAACTAAAAGTCATACACAAGAAAAAATCTCGACCACAAATACATGGAGGTTAAACAGCATGCTACCAAACAATTAATGGGTCAACCAAGAAATCAAAGAAGAAATAAAAGTGCACATAAAAACAAATGAAAATGAAAACACAACAGTCCAAAACTCTGGGTTTCAGGAAAACTGGTTCCAACAAGGAAATTTATAGCAGTACAGGCCTACCTCAAAAAACAAGAAAAATCTCAAATCAACAACCTAAACTTATGCCTGAAGGAGCTAGAAAAAGAACAACAACAATAAAACCCTAAAACCAGCAGAAGGAAGGAAATAATAAAGATTAGAGCAGAAATAATGATATAAAAACTAAAAAAAAAAAAGAAGTGGTCAATAAAACCAGTAGCTAGTTCTTTGAAAAAAAATTGATAATCAAATTTTTGAAAAAAATTGATAATCCCCTAGCCAGACTTACAAAAAAGAAAAGAGAAAGGATCCAAATAAGTAAAAGTGCAAATGAGAGAGGAGAAATAACAACCAACACCACAGAAACAGAAAAAAAACACAAGGGAATATTATGAAAAACCATACGCCAATGCCCTGGAAGAAATAGATAAATTCCTCCAAACATATAAACAACCAAAACTGATCAGAAGGAAATAGGAAACTTGAACAGACTGATAACCAGCAAAGACATTGATTCAGTAATCAAAAAACTCCCAAAAAAGAAAAAAGTCTAGGACCAGACAGCTTCCCAGAGGAATTCTACAAATATTCTACTAAACATTTAAAGAGTTAATACCTATTCTTAAACTAGTCCAAAAAGTAGAAAAGGAAAGAAAACTTTCCAATTCATTCTATGAGGGCAGCATAACCCTGATACCAAAATCAGATAAATACACCACTAAAAAAGAGAACTACAGGCCATTGTCCCTGATAAATACAGATACAAAAAATTTCAACAAATTATGAGCACACTAATCCAACAATACATTAAGAAAAAAATAATTCACCACAATCAAGTGGGCAAATTTGAAAATCAAATGTGGTACCTTTATGAGTTAGAGAAAGAATAAAAAACATACGATCATTTCAACAGATGTAGAAAAAACACTTGACAAAGTACATCCATTCATGAAAAAAAAAAAACCTCAAAAAAATAGGCTTAGAGGGAACTTACTTCAACATTATAAATATCATCTATGAAAACACTACAGCTAACATCACCCTTAGTGGGTTTCTCATCAGGTCAAGAACAAGATATGGATGCTCACTCTTACTGTTATTTAATATAGTACTGAAATTCCCAGCCTCAGCAACCAGAGTACAAAAAGAAATAAAACACATGCAATTTGGCAAGGAAGAAGTAAAACTTTCATTCTTTTCAGATGACATAATACTCTATGTAGAAAACCCAAAAGACTCCACCAAAAAAACTGCTTAGAACTGATAGAAGAATTCAGTGAAGTTGCATATACAAAATTGACATACAGAAATTGGTAATAATAATAAGCAGCAGAAAAAAAAAGTTAAGAAAGCAATCCCGTTTACAACTGCACCCAAAATAATAAGATACCTAGGAACTAACCTAATTAAAGAGGTGAAAACCTATATTTTGGAAACTATAAACCACTGATGAAAGACATTAAAGATGACACAAAGTAATGGAAAGACATTCAGTGCTCATGGAATGGAAGAACAAATATTATTAAAATGTCCATACTACCCAAAGCAATCTTACATTTAATGCAATTCCTATAAAAATACTAAGAGCATTTTTAACAAAGCTAAAACGATCAATCCTAAAATTTGTATGGAATGACAAAATATGCTGAATAGTCAAAGCAACCTGCATAAAGAAGAATAAAGTTGGAAGCATCACAATTCTGGAGTTCAAGCTATATTTCAAAGCTGTAGTACTCTAAACAGTATCATACTGGCACAAAAATAGACACATAGATCAATGAAAAAGAACAGAAAACTCAGAAATGAATCCACAACTATAAAATCAATTAATTTTTGATAAAGCAAGATTGTCCAATGGAAAAAGACAGTCTCTTTAACAAATGGTGTTGGGAAAACTGGACAGCAACATGCAAAAGAATGAAAACGGACCACTTTCTTACACCATACACAAAAACAAATTCTATATGGATTAAAGACTTGAAATCCTAGAGAACACAGGTGGTAACTTCTTTGACATTGGTCACAGCAGCTTTCTTCTAGATATGTTTCTTTAGGCAAGGGAAAAAAGCAAAAATGAACTATTGGGACTACATCAAAATAAAAAGCTTGTGCACAGCAAAAGAAACAACCAAGAAAACTAAAAGGCAACCTTTGGAAATGGGAGAAGATATTTGCAAATCACACATCTGATAAAGGACTAGTATCCAAAATACATAAAGAACTTCTAACACTTGGGGCACCTGGGTGGCTCAGTCAGTTAAGTGTCTGCCTTCAGCTCAGATCATGGTCCCAGGGTTCTGGGATCAAGGCCTGTGTTAGACTCCTTGCTCCGCTTCTCCCTCTCCCTCAGCCTGCCACTCAGCCATGTCTTGTGTTCTCTGTCAAATAAATAAATAAAATCTTAAAAAAAAACTGTAACACTCAGCATAAACATAAAACAAACCCCCCCCCCAAATAGAACATAAAATCCAATTAAAAAATGGACAGGAGACATGAATAGACATTTCTCCAAAGAAGAAATCCAGATGGGACAACAGACACAAGAAAAGATGCTCATCATCACTTACCAGCAGGAAAATGAAAAACAAAACAACTATGAGATATCACCTCATGCTTGTCAGAATGGCTAAAATCAACAGCACAAGAAATAACAGGTGTTGCCAAGGATGTGGAGGAAAGGGAACCCTCTTATACTGTTGATGGGAATGCAAACTGGTGCAGCCACTCTGGAAAACAGTATGGAGATTCCCTGTAAAGTTAAAAATAGAACTAACTTATGATTCAGTAATCACACTACCAGGTATTTACCCAAAAGAATATAAGAATACTAATCTAAAGGGTTACATATACCCCTGTATTTATAGCAACATTATTTACAATAACTAAGATATGGATGCTGCCCATGTGTCCATTGATAGATGAATGGGTAAAGAAGAGGTGGTATGTACATATATGATGGAATATTACTCGTCTATAAAAAAAGCAAAAAACGGTGCCATTTTTTAATGACATGGCTGGAACAAGAGAGTATAAAGGTAAGTGAAGTCAGTCAGTCAGAGAAAGACAAATATTGTATGATCTCACTCATATGGGAAAATTAAGAAACAAGCAAGTGGAAAGTCAGAGAGAGAGAGAGAGAGAGAGAAATGAGACCGTTAACTATAGAGAACAAACTGATGGTTATGAGGGAAGGGGGGCATGGGTGAAATAAGTGATGCAGATTAAGGAGGGCACTTGTGATGAACACAGGGTGATGTATGGAAGTGTTGAATCTTTTTATTGCATACCCAAAACTAATGTAACATTGTCTATTAACTAAATAGAATAAAAATAAGAAGTTTAGTAAACAACAACAACAAAGCAACAACAACAACAAAACAAAGACAGTAGGTAATTGTAATGAGCTGTCATGGGTGAGAACCACAGAGAGAAATCATCCTTTAGACCATGTCTTCAGTGGACTGACAGGAACAGCTTCTTGGCATTGTGGGAGCAGGGCTGCACTTTGTTCAATGATTCCATTGTGTTTTCCCATTTGTGGTACCTTCTGTCATTCACAGAAAGAGGTTTCCTGCCAGAACCACATACATACTGATATCTTTCTCCCCCTCAATGTCCCTTAACCTCAGCTGATGCACTTGCATCTTCCCACTCCCCCCACCCCATGCACCAGTGCACATTATTTCTGCTGCCAAATACTACATACCTCCTCAAAATTCATCTAAAACCTTAAGATTTCCCTAGTGGAATCCATACTCTTCCACGTCTACCTTGCATCTAAAGCAATCTCTTTGGGTTACTTGAGCTGAGGCATCACTCTTATTCTTGCTTCTTGTATTGCTATTGAAGCATTTCACCTATGCATGTCCTCATTCTCTAAATGCCCTGGGATCTTCTAAAAGGCAGGGAGCCAACACTGACTGACTCTCATCCCTACCCACTTTGTGTGAGATTGGGCACACAATAAGTAAACCTTGCTAAATGAGTAAAGAAATGGACAGCTTTATATATTTATCAAATTAATAAACATGAAAGAAAATGTAAACCAAAAAAAAAAAACCACCAAAAACCCCAAACCATAAACAAAACAAAACAAAACCCACCCCCACATTTAATTCATAAATGGAGAGGACTGGGCACTTGCAGGAGCTCAATGAAGCATCTTCTCCAGGAAGAGAACAAAGAAGACAGAAGTTGGGGGTCTGACTCTGGCCCCATTTCTGATGGCAGATCTGCAATTTTTACTCTCATTAGCAATTGGGAAGCCCATATAAGTTATTATCTCTTTGCATAGGTCTGGTCGTATGCATTTCTTCATTTCAATAGCAATGTCTTTAAGGCCTGCATAAAGTCATAAAAAAAGATTAGCACTCTACTCCTTCATTATATACCCATTTTACCCACCCAGGTTGGACTAGGATAAAATATAAACCAGGCCATACTCGTGTGTGACTCATCTAATACCACTCTTTCTGGCAGAGATAATGGGCTGAAATGCATCCTTCAAACACAGAGGCTCCGGGTGCCTAAATCCCCTCACAGCCCATCTCGAATATTGTTATATCTTCCAAACCTTCTTAAAGTAAAAATTTTTCCAATCCATATTATCACTGGGGGGTCTAGCATGTTTTTATAGACATTTTATGCAGATGGTAGTATGAGCTTGCTCTCAGTCCTTAGGTTTTACTAGTCTTCAAATGACTTGTGAGGAACTGCATGTATCTGTGTTTCCATTATGTATACCCTCCATGATGAGACATAAATCTAATCTCCTCTTATGCTTGGTTTGAGTCATCTTTTAAGAAATAACATAGCCATAAAAAAGCTATCATTCTGATTATGTTCCCTATCTTTCAAAGTTCCTCTGGATACGTTCTAACAAATGGCTGTTGCTCTATGTTCTTGGTAGTTTCACCTTGCCTCCTCTGGGCATCACATCCAGTGACTGCTATTTTAAAGCAAAGAATCACTGTTAGGGAAATTATAGAAAGTAGAAACATAAGAATCCAAGAGACCAACTGACATGATTAGCCCCTTGAAGTATCTCACAGAGGATGAACTCTAAAAAGGCTGAACTCCCAGAGTTAGCTGGAGAAAGTGAGAAAGTATAGAATAACCATGCAAAGAACCCAGTCCTCATGGAACTCTGCCCACTGCTCTTCATGCTACAGTATATTACTGCTTCCAATTTATTTCTAATTTGTGTCTTAAGCAGAATTTTGTGTTGGATTTCCTCAAAGCAAGTATAGTAAATTATGTTTTACATTCTCTTTGAAGAAAGTTTACATTTTAGTCATTGCTTTTCTCCAAAGCTTTTACTTTGAAAATTAAAAACCCCAGTGATAGTGGGGAACACAAATTATGCATGTTTAAAAAAAAATAGGGGCACCTGGGTGGCTCAGGGGGTTAAGCCTCTGTCTTCAGCTCAGGTCTTGAACTCAGGGTCCTGGGATTGAGCCCTGCATTGGGCTCTCTGCTCAGCAGGGAGCCTGCTTCCCCCTCTCTCTCTGCCTGCCTCTCTGCCTACTTGTGATCTCTGTCAAATAAATAAATAAAATATTTTAAAAAAGGTAAGTTTGAGGAGGTTGAAGGTTCATCCAAAATGCTGAATCAACTTCCTCAAAGCTAGCAGAATTTGTTGATAAAAGCATTTAAAAATTTATAAATAAAAAAATGTGAGAAAGCCAGTTAGATATATTTTCAGAGAGAGACTAACTACGGTATCTTCATTTCTAAGAAATTTGGGCAAAAGCTGGTTTCTCCTCAACACTACCATTGGAGCACATACCCTTTTAAGCATGTGAGAGAGTACCATTTGTACTGTGTACAATACTGCATACTACAAAAGTACCTGTGTTTATGATGCCAGAAAATTCAACACACTTTATTTTATCAGCTGTGCACCACTTGAGCTCATTGTCACACTTTCTTCCCATCACTGCAAAGCATGTTGGGCACTTAAAACCATTAGACTTGAATTCATCAACATCTTTCTCATCGAGGTCATTCATCTTAATCTCCCAGGAAGCTGTTTAAAAAAAAAAAAAAACAAAAAAAACAAAAAGCAAACAAAACTGGCTGGCTATTTGCCATGGGCAGACCAACATAGTCATGTTCATGAAAGCAGACTTAGAACTTGGTCTGCCCCCTTCAACCTCCCCACACATCACCCCAGCACTCCACAGGTGACACTCAACAGAGGAGTTACCACAAAAGAGTTACCACTGCCCTCATAAAGCTTAATTTCTGGTGGGGGAGGTGGACAAAAAGAAAGAAGAAAAATACATGGTATGTTAGAAAAATCACAAATCGCAGAAAGAAACAGAAAGGACAGGATGTGCAGGGTTTGATTACAGTTTATAAGGTGCTCAGGAAAGGCCTCACTGAAGGGGTAACTTTTATTTATTTATTTATTTAAAGATTTTATTTATTTACTTGACAGAGATCACAAGCAGGCAGAGAGGCAAGCAGAGAGAGAGAGGTGGAAGCAGGCTCCCTGCTGAGCAGAGATTCCCCACATGGGGCTTGATCTCAGGACCCTGGGATCATGACCTGAGCCGAAGGCAGAGGCTTTAACCCACTGAGCCACCCAGGCGCCCCTTATTTATTAAAACAAAAACAAAAAAACAACAAGAAACCCACATTTATTTATTTATTTAATAGAAAGAGAGTGAGTGAGAGAGAGCACGAGTGGGAGAAAGGGCAGAGGGAAAGGCAGAGGGAGAGAGAATTCTAACCAGACTCCCCACCAAGTGTGAAGACTGAGGTGGGGCTAGAGCTCATGACCCAGAGACCATGACCTGACCTGAAATCAAGAGTTGGATGCTCAAGCGACTGAGCGATCCAGGGCTCAAGCCAAAGGGGTAATTTTTAAAAAGGAGGTCATGAAACTTTAGGGGGAAGGGTAAAGATAGCAGCAGAGTAGGGGTCCTCGCTTCATCTGGTCCCTCAAATTTAGCTGGGTATATAACAAACCATTCTGAACACATACAAATTCAACCTGAGATGTAAGAAAATATACCTGGATCTCTACAAGCAGAAAAATGACTATTTTTTGCAAGGTAGGAGGTGCAGATACTTGAACCTTCTGGGGAAATATCAGAAGATAAATGGAGGAGGGGAGGGAGCTTCCACTGGATAGTGATATAACAATAGAGTGCAAAAAATCTCGACCTTTAGAAATCTGCTCCAGTGAGAGACATCCTTTCCTGAGCATAGGGGATGAATAGGGCATAAGCCTAGGTGGATAACTGTGGTCTCAGGATTCCAGGACACTCAGTAAGAATGGGGGAGCATGAATGGATACAGTGCCCAAGTAGTGGGGTGGGGAGACTGGTGATGGTCAGTGAGCCCCGAAGAGACTCCCAGCTCTGGTCACCATAAACCATGGGCTAGACCAGTAGGGAGACCGCTGTTTGCCCAAGCACCCTGAAAAGGACTGGAAGGTTCAAGCTATTTAACATTCCCAGGGAGGTATAGAACGGCTGTGCTCATGACTGGGCAATAGCCTTCAGGAGGCAGCAACCCAGGGAATGACACTAGGATGGCACCCAGTTATGACCCGAGAGCAGCAGAACCCGGTGAGCATGCAAGCCCATAACCGCTTGAGGTTGCAAAGACACAAAGCACAGAGATGCTCTGGATCATGGGAACACCTCCTGGGGCTGTGTCAGTGGGCATGAGATTCTGTGGGTTGGCACACAAAAAGGCTGTACTCATGACTAGGCAAAAGCTCTCAGGGCAGTGTGGACTCCTAAGGGACACTGGGGCAGCAGCAAGCCAAGACTTGGGAGCAGTGGAAGAGAGTACATGCACAAGCCTAGGTCTCTCCCAACGGCAAAGACACAGAGCACAGAAAAGCTTGAGAGTACTCTGCACTCCCCCTGGGAGAACTGCAGAATGCGCTAATAACACGAGTCTGTGGAAATGGTACACACAGAAGTGGAGACAGTTCATTCCTGGAGGGTTTATTGAAGAAAGGGGACAATGACCTTGAGGCTCTAGGCCATAGATTCCTGTGTGATTATATTTGTTCTGACCCTCTAAAGAGGCATGGAAAGCTGCAGGGAACAAAAGCCACACAGACCACCAGCTAACATTAAGCCCATCCCTCTCACACAGGGTCAGGCGACTCCACCCAGACAAAGAAGCCTGAGAAGCCAAGCCACAGGCCCCTCCCCCAGAATAGACTGGAAGACCAGGTGAATGGTAAGTTTATATGCCACAGCACTGTAAAATTCCAGTGCAAGGGGAAAACAACATTGAGCTGCAGGTGATCACTCACAAATCGCTTGTGCTTCAGGCTACAATTTTTTTTTTAAATTGCCTTTATTTTTAAAATTTCTTTTCAGTGTTCCAGAATTCATTGTTTATGCACCACACCCAGTGCTCCATGTAATATGTGCCCTCCATAATACCCACCACCAGGCTCACCCAACCTCAAGCCCCTGCCCCTCCAAAATCCTCAGTTTGTTCCTCAGAGTCCATAGTCTCTCATGGTTCATCTCCCCTTCCAATTTCCCCCAACTCCTTTCTCCTCTCCATCTCCCCATGTCCTCTGTGCTACTCCTTATGTTCCACAAGTAAGTGAAACCATATAATTGACTCTCTCTGCTTGACTTATTTCACTCAGCATAATCTCTTCCAGTCCCATCCATGTTGATAAAAAGTTGGGTATTCATCCTTTCTGATGGGGGCATAATAATACACCACAGTATATATGGACTGTATCTTTATCTGTTCGTCCGTTGAAGGGCATCTTGTCTCTTTCCACAGTTTGGCAACTGTGGCCATTGCTGCTATGAACATTGGGGTACAGATGGCCCCTCTTTTCACTACATCTGTATCATTGGGGCAAATACCCAGTAGTTCAATTGCAGGGTCACAGGGTAGCTCTATTTTTAATTTCTTAAGGAATCTCCACACTGTTTTCCAAAGTGGCTGCACCAACTTGCATTCCCACCAACAGTGGAAGAGAGTTCCCCTTTCTCCACATCCTCTCCAACACATGTTGTTTCCTGTCTTGTTAATTTCAGCCATTCTAATTCGTATGAGGTGGTATCTCAATGTGGTTTTGATTTGAATCTCCCTGATGGCTAGTGATGATGAAACTTTTCATATGCCTGTTAGCCATTTGTATGTCTTCTTTGGAGAAGTTTTATTCATGTCTTCTGCCCATTTTTTTTGACATGATTAGCTGTTTTGAGTGTGTTGAGTTTGAGGAGTTGAGTTTGAGTTCTTTATAGATATTGGATATAAGCCCTTTGTCTGTACTGTCATTTGTGAATGTCTTCTCCCATTCCTTGGGTTGCTTCTTTGTTTGTTGACTGTTTCCTTTGCTGTGCAGAAGCTTTGGATCTTGATGAAGTCCCAAAAGTTCATTTTTGCTTTTGTTTCCTTTGCCTTCGGAGACACATCTTGAAAGAAGTTGCTGTGGCTGATATTGAAGAGGTTACTGCCTATATTCTCCTCTAGGATTCTGGTGGATTCCTGCCTCACATTGAGGTCTTTTATCCATTTCAAGTTTATCTTTGTGTATGGTGTAAGAAAATGGTCCAGTTTCATTTTCTCTACATAGCTGTCCAATTTTTCAAGCACCATTTATTGAAGAGAGTGCCTTTTTTCCACTGTATATTTTTTCCTGCTTTGTTGAAGATTAGTTGACCATAAAATTGAGGGTCCGTATCAGGGCTCTCTACTCTGTTTCACTGGTCTATGTGTCTGTTTTCGTGTTCAGGCTACAATTTTACATTTCTTTTTACTTTTTTCTTTTCTTTTCTTCTTTCTCTTTCTTTCTTTCTTTCTTTCTTTCTTTCTTTCTTTCTTTCTTTCTTTCTTTCTTCTCTTTCTTTCTTTTCTTTCTTTTTCTTCCCTACCCTGTTCCCATTTCAAATAGATTCTTATTTCCCAATTTAGGTTTTTAAGTCACTTTTTCACATCTACGTTTTAGATTTATACCCTATACTACTCTGTTTTTCACTCTATTCAATTTTATCTTGAGGATACACACACACACACACACACACACACACACACACACACACACACAATGTATTTTCTGATTTCTTTGAAATTTTGCGATATAGTGTCTTCTAACACACCGACCAAAAATCAATCAGGAATGGACAGATCACCCTGCTTTGTCCATTCTGGGAGATTATAGTCACTCTTCCCCCCCACCCCTTTTAAAAATTATTTCGGATCATCTTGGCTTTGGTGGCATATCTGTCTTAAGAATTCTTTCTTGGTCGTTGGCTCCAGATCTCATCCCACTGAACCTCACTTATATTCCAAAACCTCATCATAGCCACTAAGTACAAACCAAATTATCATCCCAAGACTCAAACGCCAGGAAAAGAAAAAAAAAAAAAAAAGAGGATGATGACTTAAAAATTGTGAACCTGAAGTAACCTGTGAAGGCAAAAATGTCATGACCTGTGAATATCACATAAAGGATCAATAAAAACTGTGATGACTAGAGTGGTACCTAAGAGTGGCACTAAATCCATAAATTTTGATCACAAATCTCAGTTAAGCTCAGAGATCAAAATGAAGGAATTTTATTTTTTTAAAAGGTTTCATTTATTTACTTGACAGAGAGAGATACAGTGAGAGAGGGAACACAAGCAGGGGGAGTGGGAAAGGGAGAAGCAGGCCTCCCACCAAGGAGAGAGCCTGATGCAGAGCCTGATCCCCAGGACTCTGGGATCATGACCTGAGCTGAAGGCAGATGCTTAATGACTGAGGCACTCAGGCACCCCAAAAGGAAGGAACTTAAAACAAACAAACAAACAAAAACCCAAACCCCAAAACAACAACAAAAAAACCAGACTGATGGGGTTCTGGGATACAGGTGAGGTTCAGAGTCCATGACTAAGAAAGAACTCTTGAGAAGGCTTTGGTGCAAATAAGTGGTTTATTAAAGGAGGGGGACAGTACCTGTGGGCAGAAAGAGCTGCTGCAGGGGTTTGTGAGTCATGGCTGATTATATACTCAGGTTGGGGAGGTAAGGAAAAGGGAGGTTTCAAAAGGATTTTCATATGTTAAAGAAGACACACTGAATACCTGAGGCCTTGCCATTTTCAAGGTTGTTTTTTGCTCTAGCAAGGCATTAAGATAGTTGGGAATGGAAGGTCCCACCCAGGAGTGGGGGTGGGGGAAAGTTTCAGGGGTCAGCTTATGCTTTGTCCTCAGTTTGTCTTCTGTTCCCTCATCATGAACTACAGGCATGTTAAAGCAAGATTTAACACCTAACCTAACTACAGTTTCAACCCTTCAGCAATATAACCTATAGCTAGCCAAAATAATTTCCTGGTCAACACTAGGAGGCAATCCTGAGGAGACTCTTTCTTTCCCCCTTAGGAAGGGGACCTTGCCTAAATACAGTCTTTGCTAATAAATTCCCCTTTTTAAAAATGCATTTACCCCACCCTTAAAAATCTTTCTTTTTCTGCAGCTGAGCCAAGATCCCAACTGCTTGCTGGAATGAATGCTGCCAAATTCACGAAACACTTAATAAAACCAATTAGATCTTAAAATGTCTTTTTTTTTTTTTTAACACTGCCATACTGATGAAGGAGCAGAAGGCAAACTAAGGACAAACTAAGGACAAGCTGACTCCCCACACCTCCCTCCACACCCCTTCCCCCCATCCCCGCCAAAACCGACTCTAGGCTGGGATCTGTGTGATATTCCCCAGGCACTCCTGGCTACCCTAAAACTATGGAAAAGGAAAAACAAATGGTTAACTGATAAAGATCACAGTCCTGAACTGCAGGAGCCTGTATCAGTTTACAAATGTCTTAGTGATTTACAAGAAAAAAAGCAATCTTATCAACAGCCTATCTTCTACAGACCCATAGACTCAATTTCCTGGAGCCCCTCCACAGAGAAGTGGGAAACAAAGAATGGAATGTAGATAAAGTTAAATTTCATAAATAAATAATTTTCATAACCTGCAGTCCTTTTACAAATACTTGAGACAGGCAGAACATAACTTTCCTCTAAGGAACTCTCAATTGACTAACATTAATTCCTAGCTAGAGGGAAAAACATTAGCTTGGCAAAGGCAGGCCTCCAGTACCCTGAGAGTCTTCTTTAGCATATGAAAGTCCTTTTGGACATCTCCCATTGTCCTTACCTCCCCCAACCCCTAAGTATATAATTAGCCATTTCTTACAGCCCCAGTCCAGCTTTTTCTGCCCAAGGGTCCCTGTTATTTAATAAAACTACCTTTTTTTGCACAAAAGATGTCTCAAGAATTCTTTCTTGGCTGTGGGCTCTGAACCCCAACACTAAGCCACAAGAATACAATCCAGCGATTTCACTTCTGGGAATATATGCATATCCTAAGGAAACCAAAATTCTAACTTGAAAGGCTATCTGCACCCCCATGTTCACAGCAACATTTGTATAAGAGCCAAGACATGGAAATAACTTGTGTCCATCAACACATGAAGAGCTAAATAAATTGTAAGATACACACACACACACACCACAGAATATTACTCAGTCATTGAAAAATAACAACAAGGAAAACTTGTCATCTATGACTACATGGATTGACCTTGAAGCCACTACACTAAATGAGGTAAATCAGTATGGGGGGGCAAAATTTGCCTCCCCCAAATATGTCTCTTTTGGGATGCCTGCCTGGCTGGCCCAGGTGGTAGAGCATGCGACTCTTGATCTCAGGGTCATGAGTTCAAGCGTCACATTGGTATACAGTTTATTTAAAAAAAAAGTGTCTTCTGCTTAAATAATATTTTAGGTTGATTATTTTTTAAGAAACTGCAAACACAGGAGAAGCTCTAAAAATCAAGTAGAATTTATTCTTTTTTAAAAGACATTTAGCAGGGAAATACATAAAATTATAAGGGGCAGTTTCCATTTGTTAGGGTGTCTCCCAGCTATCAGAAAGAAGGAGACTATTCCAAATATCTAGAAATTCTTATCAAGGAATAAGATGACTTAAACCTGCATCACAACCTTATCCTTGTTTACCATGATTTTCCTGATAACTTCCTATAACTGACCCCATCCCCCCTCCCCCCAATTTTGTGTTTGGTGGACAGGGGTATTCAAGGTGATGGGTTTGGTCATTTCAGAGTTAGTTTCTGGGTTCCCAGGTATGGATGTTACTAAACTTTTGTTTTTCTCCTGTTAATCTGTTTTTTATCAATTTAATTATTAGGCCAGCCCCAAAACCTAAAGGGGATGAGACACTTTTTTTTCCCTAGAGGAAGACAAATACTGCATGTTTTTATTGATATGTGGAATCTTAAAAAATATCTATGTATGTATACACACACACACACACACACACACATATGCAGACAATATATGTCAATTATATCTCAATAAGGGGGGAAGGTTTATTATAGACAATTTTTAAGAAAACCTAACTACACCTCATAACCACAAGGCAAGCTCTGACCAGAAGAGTAAAGGAGTGCACTTTTGAGGAAACAGGTGGACACCCCGTAAAGTGTGGGAAGATCACTTCTTCTGCTTCCCTTAAGTTGCCTTTAAGCCTACCCCCAACCGTCGGGGCCTGGGGCAATGGTACCTGAACTGGAAACAAATTATCAGTGTTATCTTGGGCAGACTGACCAATCTCCCCACCCTCTCTCAACCAAAACTAAACTCAGGTCCTCTCTTGAGCAGTAAAAAGCTTTTTTTTTTGTTTTGTTCCAAGCCTTGCGTTCTGGTTTCTGTTAAAATGCTGAGCACCTCGGGCAGGTTAACAGCACCCAGTTCTTAACCGTGAGAGGAATGACAATTTTCTCTTCTCTTCTTGAAAATGAGCTTGGGTGGGAAAACGCAGTGAGACTGGCTTTGAGCTCTGGAGGAGAAAATACAGAATGAGGAGAAGAGGAACTGGGGGAAAGACAAGGAGTACTCCAGGTGGAAAGCTCACCATAAACTTCCACGCAGTACAAGGGATTTTTCTGAAATCTTTTATTAGGTACGGAAAGCAGAGGAGGAAAGCAATGGAGAAAGACCTGAAATTTACAATTATGCTGACCTTTCTTAGGCAATAGTCATAGAGAGGGGGAAGCCGGCTTCCCGCTGAGCAGAGAGCCCTATGCGGGGTTCTATCCCATGCGGGGTTCTATCCTGTGATCCTGAGATCACTACCTGAGCCAAAGGCAGAGGCTTAACAACTGAGCCACCCAGGCCCCCAGATTTTTTATTTGACAAGATTTTTATTTATTTGACAGAGATGACACGTAGGCAGAGAAGCAGTCAGCAGGGGGGTGGAGAGTGGGGGTGGGGTGGAGGGGGGTGGGTAGGGGGTAAGCAGACTCCCCACTCAGCAGAAACCCGGATGCGGGGCTCGATCCCAGGACCCTGGGGTCATGACCTGAGCCCAAGGCAGAGGCTTTAACCCACTGAGCCACCCAGGCGCCCCTTTACCCAACATTCTAAACTAACTCCTTTTTTCTAAGTAAGAACTTATTATGGTGATGGTCGGCCCACCTCTGCGGGTAGGCGGGAGGGGGAAGCAGGGGCTGTGATTCTGTTTCCGGTCAGCTGCACCCCCTTCCTATTCTACAAACCTGGGAACGCAAGGGGCTGAGGGAAGAAGGGGAGGCACAAAGGGCTGAGCGGGAGCAGGGAAAGCCTCCGGCCACCGGACCTGCGGACAATCCTGGACCTGCGGACAATCCTGATGATGAGAGGAGGGTCACCCAGCATCCCCTGACGATCGCCAGGTGAGGTTAAAGAAGATTCCGTGACACGAAGTGAATGACCCGGCCCCTGAGGTGATCCACACCACATCCCCGCGTCTGGGGAACAGCCAGGGGAGGGGCAAGGCGTTCACACACACCCGGCCAGGGCCCATGAGTCACATTTTCCGACAGCGCGTTTCGTCCCCTCCCTGCCCCCAAAAGGAGCAGGGCTCTGGAGCAAGGCGGGAAGGCAAGCACGAATGCGGGATACGGGGGTGATCCGCGCGGGAGTAGGGGCCCAGCCCTTCCTCTCACCTGTCAACACTGGGGCGAAAGCCAGGCTGCAGGCCAGGAAGAGACCACTTGGAGCTGCCGCGCTCATGGCAGAGGTCGCGGCGCGCTCTCTGTGAAAACCAAGAGCCAGTCAGTCAGGGCCCGCGGAAAGCAAAGCCAGGCCACCCGGGCTCCCCTCAGCCAAGGGGCCTTCTACCGCTCGGGAACCCTTCCCGCCCCCTCGAGCCAGGTGGGCTGCCTCACGATCCGGCTTTGGAAGCACCTGCGACGCGGAAATGGCGTCTGCTTGCAAGGCTGAGGCAGATTCCAGGCAGCCGACTACTCTCCACAGAACGCAGGCCCGCGGTGTGGCCAGTCTGGCCGGCACCCAAGGCCCACTCACCCCCTGCAGCGGAAATCCGGGACAGAGCTCTTCCCGCCTTGAACCGCAGGGCACTCGGCAAGCCCAGGAGCAGGACTTCCGCTTCCTGGTTGGCCCATCCCCGCCGGTCCCTCCTGTTCTTCCCGCCCTCTTAGAGTCCTGGCCAATGAGATTCTGGTGCCGCACAGCCCACGTGACAGGAAAAAGCCTGGTGGGCTGTTTCCTTCGTTTGGAGAGTGGTTCTGTGCGGTTCACCTGCCGTTCACCCACCCTACCCGACCCCTTTATATATGTCTTGCCCTGACTGATGCCCTTCCCTACCTACTCTAGAAACCTCTGAGAAGAAGGTACCTAAATGTTTCAATCTCTGTCCTGTCCTGCCACTCTCTGCCCCAGGAGGACAGTATGTTTACAGTGACTGGGCACCTCAGAGCGTTTTCTAACACGCGCCTCACCTCCTTGACAGAAACCCTGCCCTGAGCGCTCCAAGGGTCGGGGATCTCGCGCACATGCATGAGTCAGTCACTGTACGCCCAGTCCCTGTGTCGCTCTCTAGGACAGGAGTGCACTGTCGGCAGGTGTTCACTAAATGAAGGCTGCCTTCTGTCTTTGAGGGAAAGAATTTTAGAATTCTTCCTGTCTTCCCATAGGTGTTTCCAGACCTTGCTTTTGCAGGACCTATAAAAACCCTGCTTTTCGCCATCAAAAGAAATAAAATTTTGCCATTTGCGGCGACATGGATGGAACTAGAGGGTATTAGGCTGATCGAAATAAGTCAGTCAGAGAAAGATGATTATCATATGATCTCCCTGATATGAGGAAGTTGAGAGGCAAAGTGGGGGGGGGGGTTGGGGGATAGGAAAAGAATAAATGAAACAAGATGAGATCAAGAGGGAGACAAGCCATTAGAGACTCTTAATCTCAGGAAACAAACAGGGGTCCGGGGTGAGGGGTAGGGAGAGGGTGGTTGGGTTATGGACACTGGGGAGGGTATGTGATATGGTGAGTGCTATGAAGTGTGTAAGCCTGATGATTCACAGGATTCACAGACCTGTACCCCTGGGGCTAATAATACATTATATGTTAATTAACAAATATAAAATCGCATTTTAGCTAAACAACAACAACAACAACAAACTGGGTTTTTGGGGAAGCAAACTAAATGCCTGATAAAGAATGAATGGATAGGCAAAATTTGGTATATATACACAACGGAGTATTATTCAGCTTTAAAAAAGAAAGATAGCCTGTTATAAGCAACAACATGCATAACTCTGAGGACATTATGCTAAGTGAAGTTAACCACTCACAAAAAGACAAATACAACTTGATATGAATGAAGTATTTGAAGTGGTCAGATTTTTAGGAACAAGATAGAATGGTGACTGCCAGGGACTAGGAGGGAGGGTGGGAAGAGTTATAGGTATAGAGTTTCAATTTTGAAAGATAAAAATGTTCTGGGTATCTGTTGCATAATGATGTGCATATAGTTAACAAGACTATATCAAAAACTTAAAAATGATTAAGATGGACAATTTTGTTATGTGTTTGTTTGTTTATTTTGCTGCAATGAAAAAACCTGGTCTTCTTTGACATTTGCCTCAACTGCCTTCATTCTTTGTGACAGATTCACCAGCTCCTGGGTTATTTCTGACCATTCATCAAGTGTTTTGACTCTTGTTTCATAACTTTCCTCTACACCCTTGTACAAACATATTTCTTCAATGATGAAAATGGCATATATTTGTGCCAATACATATTCTGATGGGTTAAATTGTGGCCCCAAAGATATGTCCACATCCAAATCCATAGAATCTGTGAATACTACTTAATACGGCAAAAGATGTGATAAGTTAAAGATCTCAAAGATGAATGTAGCCTAGATTATATAGGTGGGTCCTAAATGCAATTACATGTATCTTTATGAGAGAAACAGGGACAGTTTTGAGACAGAGGAGAAGACACAGAAAAGAGGAGGAGGATTTGAGACCATAGAGCCAGAAGTCAAGAAATACTGACAGCCACTAGAAGCTGGAAGAGGCAAGGAATACATTCTCCCTAAAGCCTAAGAGTGAATGTAACCCTGCCAACATCTGATTTCAAACTTCTGGCCCCCAGAACTATGAGAGTACATTTTTGTTGTTTTAAGTGATTCCATCTGTGGTCACTTTGTTACAGCAGCCCTAGGAAAATCATATAAGTTACCCACTTGTTTCTTGAAGTAATTGCACACTCGGAATGTGGTTAGATTGGGAAATGGAAAATTTAATTTTAAATAAATTTAAACTTAAATAGTCCAAGACTTGGAGCTATAATATTTAGTTGCTCTACTATGTCTTTTGCCTGCATTTGACTCTTACACATCACACAATAAACCTTCTAACTCCCAGACAACTGTCCCTGAACAGGACTTGCCATTACTAATGCTCTAATTCCTACTCCAGGTCTCTTCAACATTCTCACTCCTGTTGCCAACAGAGTATGTTTGAGCACGTGGATTCCTGGTTTCTTCTCTCTAGTAAGCAAAGAGAGCTTTTAACCTTGTTTTCAAAAAATTTTAAGAGTGACGGTACATAAAATGTTAAGTGAAGAGGTAGCATACCACCTTACAAGGGAGAAAATGTAAAATGTCTGAGGTAAATATCTCATCAGACTTTTGGTAATCTAGACAAGCACTGTCTGATAGAATTGCAATGTGAGCCACATTTGTATTTTAAAATTTTCTAGTAGCTTCACTAAGTAAAAAGAAACAAATGAAATTAACTTTAATAATGTATTTTATTTAACTCTATATATCTCAAATATTATTCCAACATGTAATCAAATAGAAAATATTAATGAAATAGTTTACATTTTCTTTCTTTTTGTGCTTCAAAAAAAGTCTTCAAAAGGGAGTATTTTACATTTAGAGAACATTTCAATTTTCAAGGGAACATTTAATTTTCAGGGTAAACCCTTAATCTGTATTTTGATCTTATAAAATTTATAGTTGGGGGCACCTAAGTGGCTCAGTAGGTTAAGTGTCCAACTCTTGCTCAGGTCATGATCTCAGGGTAGTGAGACTGAGTCCTACATCGGGCCCCACACTCAGTGGGGGGTCTGCTGGATCTCTCTCTCTCTCTCTCCCTCTACTTCTGCCCCTTTCCCCACTCACATGCTTGCTCTCTCTCTCTCAAATAAATAAATGAATATTTTTAAAAATTACATAAAATTTATAGTTGAAAGAGAGACTCAGATACCGAAGTTGCTTCAAACATACTAGAAATTTTTCCAACTACTAAGTAAAGTGTTAGTTTTTAAATTTAAAGTAATTAAAATAAAATAAAAATTCAGGTCCTCAGAAGTGATAGTCAAATGTGGCAAATAGCTACTCTATTGAAAAGAGTCTCTCTAGATTAGCATTTTGTGAGTAGAAATTCTATGTAATAAATGAAGAGAGGAAATACAAACATTTCAGGTGAGTCTACCTAGTAAGATTGGAATTAAATGATTTATTGAGATTGACAGGTCCCACATAGGGTAATGTGGGTGCAGGACAGTCATTGCCAGTCCAGAATTCAACTCCAGTAGGAGCCTGCTAGATTCACCCTCACTTCAAGAGACAAGGGACTGCCTCATTGCAACTTGGTATCTGAGCATTACATTGACTATGGTTGAAGAGTATGATGACTGGCTCTACTTGTCCCATTGGTTGTGTCTTCTCTTGACTCTGCCATCCTAACTTCTTTTTTTTTTTTTAAAGATTTTATTTATTTATTTGACAGAGAGAGAGATCACAAGTAGGCAGAGAGGCAGGCAGAGAGAGAGGGGGAAGCAGGCTCCCTGCTGAGTGGAGAGCCGGATGTGGGGCTCGATCCCAGGACCCTGAGATCATGACCTGAGCCGAAGGCAGCGGCTTAACCCACTGAGCCACCCAGGTGCCCCTGCCATCCTAACTTCTATTCCTAATACCCCAACAAATCTGAGATGAACTCTAAATTGAATTTTAGTGTCTTGGATCTCCATACCTCACACTTTTCATAGGTCTGGGTTTAACTCAGATAATCCACCAGGTGGTAGCTGGTACTCTGGGCACAGTTCTCTAATACACAGGTAATAAAGTGGAAAACTTCCCCTCTATCAGGTTATTAGGGGAAACCACTTGAAGCAGAAACACAGTTTTTGAAAATGGACTGCATTCTGACTTGCAAAACAGATAGTGTATCCAAGCTCAAGGTCTTTTAACACCACTTAGTTCAAATCCATATATTTCAAGATAACGCAAACAGATTTAACAGTAACTATACACAGGTATTTTAAAGATATGACTAACTGTTTCAGCAATTTTCTGTTTTCCAAACTCTGATCAATTTTGGCCAGTACTGTCCTATGACTAACTCCTATTAATAACTCTATTAATACTTCATCCTTAATCCATCATTTTTGAGACTTCCCATGGTCCTTTATGGTGACTGTTTTCCTTGTCGCGGAAAGTAATAAATAAGCCTTATTGGCTATGAATGCGTTCCTGGTGATCTTTGTCTGTAGGTGTCAAAGCAGATTTCCAATGTTTTGTCATGTTCTCCCTGAAATGCTCCTCTGAGCACACTTTTGCTGGAGTCTTTCTTCCTTCTCTTGCCTTGTCTTGCTCTCTTTCTCGCTTTCTCTTTTGAGAGCACACAAATACATGTGTGTACATGCAAGCCTAGTGGGAAGGGACAGAGAGAGAGAGGGAGAGAGAGAATCCCAGGCAGGCTCCACACTTAACACTGTGCTGAGGTGGATGAGTGGCTCGATCTTGTGATCTTGAGATCATGACTTGAGTTGAAACCAAGAGTTGGAAGTTTAAATGACTAAGCTTCCTAGGAGCCCTTGCTGGACACTTTATTTATTTATTTATTTATTTATTTATTTATTTATTTTCAGTGCAACAGTATTCATTGTTTCTGCACCCCACCCAGTGCTCCTTGCAATATGGGCCCTCTCTATTACCAACCACCTGGTTCCCCAACCTCCCACCCCCTGCCGCTTCAAAATCCTCAGGTTCTTTTTCAGAGTCCATAGTCTCTCATGGTTCATCTCCCCTTCCAATTTCCCTTAACTCCCTTCTCCTTTCCATCTCCCCATGTCCTCCATGTTCTTTGTTATGCTCCACAAATAAGTGAAACCATATGATGCTTGACTCTCTCTGCTTGACTTATTTCACTCAGCATAATCTCTTCCAGTCCCATCCATGTTGCTACAAAAGTTGGGTATTCATCCTTTCCTGCTGGACACTTTCTAATCACAAGTCATTTGATATTTAAATATCCTTACCTACATTCAGTTCAAGAACTATGACATCTATCATATTATAGGTAACATGTACTACATGCACATCTGAGGATATTTATTCTTTCAAAAGAGGACCAAGAAGGATTAGTGAACATCTCTACTGGTAAGTCAGGCAACATGGCACATAAGGAAAAAGGAGACTCTGTCCTTGGTAGATAAAGCCCATCACAAATTCAAGTCCCTAACCCCCCCCTCCCCTTTTTTCCCCAATCTATCCCAAAACTCTTAGGAGCTGAATAGAATATGTTAATCTCATTTAACAAACATGGATACCTAAAATTTGCCCAATTTGGAATGAATTTGCATCCCTTTGGTCTGATAATTATTAGATTTACAGCAATAATAATTTCAGTGGTCTGGTGCTGCCAAAATTAAATCATCATGTGTTAAGAATTCAAAGTTAACTGTCCCCTCCCCCTGCTTTCTCTCTCTTTCTCTCTAAAATAAATAAATAAATCTTTAAAAAGTAGTCTGTCAAAAAAAAAAAAAGAATTCAAAGTTAATTGAGAAAGTAGAGGTTGTTAACATATATAAAGTAGGGCTTCTCTACAGTGTACTAAAAGGGGGTTACAGGTAAGGGGAGATACCAAACATTCCCCTCCAAACCCCCACCAATGCCCCAACTCTGAATTTATTCAGAATAAAACTTAGATGTAAATCAGAATCACTTGAAGGGTTGTTGAACATAGACTGTTAGCCCTGATTCCAGAGTTTTATTCAATAGTTCTGAGATGGGACCCCAGATTTTGCATTTTTAAGAAGTTTCCAGGTAATGCTGATGTTTCTGGTCCTGGGAACACACATTGAGAACCACAGCTTTGGGGTGTGTGGTGCACTTAAACAAGTCATGTCTACCTGTAAGCAGTCTCACATGTTTATCTCAGTGTGCCAAACATATGCTACAATTTTATATACATATATCCCATAATGCGAAGATGTGGACTCTAGACTGCCCCAACTTTAGAAATCTTGACTGCATATTAAAGAAAAGGAAAAGGGGGGGCACCTGGGTGTCTCAGTGGGTTAAGCCTCTGCCTTCAGCTCAGGTCATGATCTCAGGGTCCTGGGATCGAGCTCCACATCAGGCTCTCTGCTCAGCGGGGAGCCTGCTTCCTCCTCTCTCTCTGCCTGCCTCTCTGCTTACTCGTGATCTCTCTTGGTCAAATAAATAAATATTAAAAAAAAAAAAAGAAAAGGAAAAGGGAAGAAACTGGATGGAAAAGTGGAATTGAAGGAGTTTGTGTTAAATGAAGAGAGATGGGGCCATATTTAAATACTTGTCTGAAAAAGCCTTATAAGGAGTATGAGAAGCATACCTCTTATTTTAATAGGATATGGGGACAGAGGAGAAAAGTGAAAGTTGAAAGTAAGTGTAAATAAGTTAAAAATATATTTCTAAAAAAAGGAAAATGTTCCTTTTGCTGGTTTATATTCCTATAAAGTAAAAGTTAAGTCTTTTCTACTGGTTTTCTATTGCTGTTTAGAAATCATTACAAATTTAGTGGCCTTAAACATTTATTATCTCAGAGTTTCTGTAAGCAAGAGTCCAGCACTGGCTAGCTGGAGTGAAGTCAAGGTATTGACACAGTTGCTGTCTCCTCTGAGGTTTGGGGTCCTCTGCCAAGCTAACTCAGGTTGTTGGCAGAATTTGGTTTCTTGCTAGGACTGGGGTCCCTGTTTTTTGGCTGCCTGGTGGCTGGGAGTTACTCTTAGTTCTTGGAAGTCACTTATGTCCTAGCTATTTGGGACTCTTAAACATGCCAATGACTTCTTCAGAGCCTCAGGACAATCTCTCTAGCCTGCTATGATGGAATCATGTACATCAGGTGATCATGGGAGCGACTATCTAATCACCTTTCTTAAAACCTAATTAAGGTGTTGACAATCTCATCAAACTCACAGTCCCTGTCCACCCTCATAGGGAGGGTATTATGCAGTTTGTATATACCAGGATGCAAGAATCTTAGGTCCAACTCAGAATTCTACACATCTAACAGGAACTGGGAAATGGTGGGGTTGGAGATTTGGGCTTTTGAGAATGGGAGAGAAAGCTTACTAGGAAAATCTAGAAGGTCTGTGAAGGAATGTTAACCTCACACTTGAAAGTTTATGCCATAGTATTTAAATGTTCTAGCCTTGGCTAGAAGGCTGCATAGCTTTTCTCTAGTGGAGTTTAGCAATCAGATGTAGCTGGGAGGAAGTTAGCACAGTTAGGTCCAGGGTTGTTTTGTTGTTGTTGTTGTTGTTGTTTTGTTTTTTAATAAGTATAACTTAAATAGCACAGAGCACAGTTGTTTTTGGTAGTACCTAGATAACTCAGAAAAAATGGGATATGGGCCTAACTGGAGTAGGTAGAGATAGATATGAAGTAAGCAGGGATTTATGGTAGCGAGGAGGGAGAAAGGTCCTAAAAACACCATTTCTTTAAAAAAGTACAGTATTTGAACATACTGTACACAAATCTACTTAAGAAAATGGATACTTCTACTGGTTTTATTTGAGGTCTCTGAGGGAAAGATTTGAGAAGGAAATAATTCTTGGTAATGGCATAATCTTTAGTATGATCATGGAAGGCAATGGCTGAAGTGATTATAAAAATCATTTGAGACTGGGGTTTTTAGTGGAGCACTCATAAGGATCCTAAATCATATATCCAGAATCACTGTAGGAATTTGGATGGGAAGAAAGACTGTAAGCAGGTACTATAACCCTCAGTAAATTAGGTCAATAGCTGATATTGACAAGGGCATGCAGAAGGTGAACAGCCAATAGTTAGAGCCTCAAAAAGAACAGTTTATGACAGGGAATAGGAGAAGTTATGGTTGAAGAGTAGTCCTGGGCAGCAAGATAGAAACATATATATAACTGAAACACAAACCAACTCATATGAGTGTCCTGGGTTGTAAGGTAAAGTGTATTTACTGTGGATCAGTTCAAAAAAGTTTGAAAAACACTGATCTTTGACATGGGACATAGATGCTAACCACAAGCCAGCTGAATATTTAAGATGAGTGAAAAATAAAATTTGATCATTTCTAGAACTTATGAGCCAAAGAATCTCACACACAGACACACACACAGACACACACACACACACACACACACACACACACACACACACACACACACACACACACAGTAAGGGAATGATTAAAGAACAACAATAGTGTCCTCAGGGCTGGGATGGATGATTCTGTGATGTGCTCCAAATGTGAGAATGGCCTACATCTCTTCATCACCACTGTAAAAGGCTAATCTTGTATGTCTTGGAAAAATTCTTCACAATCCTTTTTAGCATCCTATCACTGTAAGTAATATTTGACATATCCCTGCTTCCAGAGACAGAGAAAAAAAAAACCCTTCTGAGAGTTCCCTACCTAAAAAGTCCTCTTCTCTATAGTAGAGTCTTTATGAAAGTCTACCCAGAACCTCCCAGCAGCAGAGAAGGTAATGCTTCCTTGCTAGAGGGAAGTCATACATGTAAAATATTTGGAGTTTCCTAAAATCTCCAAGTGGCTCTAGAACCCCTACTGAAATCTATCTCAATACTTCTTGGGTCTCCTTGAGGGGTTGCTGATTGTTTAGGTTTAAAACTATCTCTTCTATGTAACAACAATTCTTATGATAAGGATTGCTACAGGGATTTCAGGGGAGGTTAGGAGGTAGAGTTGGTGGCATGAGATTAGATTTGTGTTTAGAGACACATCCTGGAAAAACAAGCTGTGGTTGTTCACGTGGGGTAGGGTGAGAAAGAAGGCAGGGACCTCTGTTTGGAAATTCCTGCATCATTCAATTAAAGAATGACTGTATCTTTGGAATATAATGGTAGTAGTTGCATGCCCAAGGATTGCATCTCATGGAATCCATAAGCAGTGATGTTCAAATGGACAGCATTTAGTGAGAGATTAGATGTGGGTGGTGACAGAAACCGGATGACCTGGTGAAGTGTTCATTTAGTTAGCAGCCCTGAAGGGGATATCATGACTTTGTTTGTTTACATGATGAATTTGAGACTAACATCCAGTGTAGGTTTTGAGGTGGAGTTGAGTGGTGAAGAGCTTGGAGGAGACATGTCATGGCCTATAATATGTATGACAGACTTTGGTGTTAGGTAGTAACTTGATACAATGACTGTGAATGAGAGAGACTTGAGAGACTGTAGACTGAGAAAAGAAGGGTCTAGCACCAGGTTATCACTTAATGTGAAAGAGTGAGCCAGAGTAGGAGAAAAACCAGAAATGTGGTGTCAGTACCAAAGGAAGAAAGATTTTCAAGGAGGAACTAATAACAGTGCCAGTGCTGTTGGGATTAGGTAAGAAATGTTCTTTGGGATTGTTCATTCATTCAATAAATATTTATTGATGAGGGCACAATACTAAAAGTTAAAGCCACAAATCCCTTGAATTGTACATTCTAAGAGGAAAAAGAAACAGGAGTATGCAAACTGATTTAGAAAGAAATGGTGAAATGGGGTGAGGATATATTTTGGACAGGGTGGCCAATTGCAGGCATCTCTGATATAATCACATTTGAAAGTTTCTAAATGTAGTGCAGGAGAAAGCCATGCAAAAATGTGGAGGAAAGCACCCAGGCATCAGGAAACCTGTGTTGAAGAACCACAAGCTAGAATTGTGCTTAGATATTCTGATCAACAGCAAGAGGGCTGGTGTAGCTGGAGGAGATGGATGAAGGAGAAGTCTGGGAAAAGAGCTGAAGATGAAGGACTTTGGGGATATTTTGGAGAGAAGAGATGCCTTTGGACATTCAGTGACACAGAGATCATGAGGGATTGCTACTTTGAGCAAGGGATGGCTGGAACAGAAGCCAGATTGGAGTTTGTTGAGGTGGGGGATAGGAGTGAGAAGTGGACACTGACAGTCTGGACAACTCTCCGAAGAGGAGGGCAGCAGCTGTAAGGGAATGAGGGGCAGCCTCTCTCACTTGCCTTCATGTAGATTTGGGACTCTTGACTACTCATCTCAGAAGGAAATCCTAGAATGGACTCCTGGAGCCACAGTGACATCCTAAAGGAGAGGACTCCCTCTCCTCAGTCTTAAGCAGTCCCACCCACCCCACACTTCCCTATCACCTTCTTCATTGCTCCTGTCACTTCCTTGTTCCTGAGACTGTAGATGACAGGGTTCAGCATGGGTGTGAGGACTGTATAAAAGACGGACACTACATCATCCTGGCCAGGAGAGTGGTAAGATGCGGGTAACATATAGGTATACACGAGGGGCCCATAGAAGAGGTTGACAACTGTTAAGTGGGAGGAGCAGGTGGCTAGGGCCTTCTGACGCCCCTCCACGGAATGCATCCTAAGCACTGCTGCCAGAATGAGGGCATAGGAGGTGGTGATGAAGGCAATGGGCACCAGAAGGACCACCACACCTGTCACAAAGAGGACTCGCTCATAGGCAGCTGTGTCAGCACAGGCCAGCCTCAGCAGTGAAGGTACCTCACAGAAAAAGTGTGCAATCCTCCTTGAGCCACAATAGGGGAACTGCAGGGTCATTGCTGTCTGGATAGAGGCATTGAGGGACCCTCCCACCCAGGAGGCGGCCACCATGAGCAGACAGGTCTGGTGACTCATGAGTGATGGGTAGCGCAGTGGGTTGCAGATGGCCACGTAGCGGTCATAGGCCATGAGGGCCAGCAGGAGGCACTCAGCAGCCCCAAGGAACATGAAGAAAAACATTTGTGCTCCACAGCCCACAAATGAGATGCTAGTCCAGCCAAAGAGGAAGCCTGCTATCATCTTGGGGACGGTGACTGAGGTGAAGAAGATGTCCAGGAATGACAGCTGGCTGAGGAGGAAATACATGGGCGTGTGGAGCTGGGCATCAGCCCAGATCAGGAAGACCATGGCAGCGTTGCCAGCCATGGCTAGTGTGTAGATTATCACAACCATGCTGAATAGGAACAGGTGAATCGGACTCTCATTAAAAAGGCTCGTGAGGACAAAGCCGATGGTGGAGGAGTGGTTCCAGGGCCTTCTGCCTGCCTCCTGCCAAGACTCACTGTGGGGAGGAAGGAAACAAAATCACCAATGGCTCAGAAGCATCCATTCTGAGTTAGAGAAGGGTGATGGATGAAAACAGCAAAGGGCAACAATTAAGTAAAGTTGGCACAGGGGTTGTGGGAATTCTTCCTCATATTCTTGCAAATTTTTATAGGCTTGACATTATTTCATGATGAAAAACCACTATAAAAGACTTGGCATGTAGCCAAAACAATGCTCAGAAGGGAACTTCTAACACCAAATACCTGTGTTAAAAAAGGAGGAAAGACTGAAAACCAATGATTAAAGTTTCCATCTTAAAAAGCTAGAAAAAGAACCACAGCACATTAGAACACCCCATGTTTTGTGGAATACACACGCTTAGCAGTGTTTCCAATAATTAAATAAACAAGTAAATATGCACACAGGACAAATTTTCAAAAACAAACACTTTCATGCCAAGTCTAAGCACTAGATCCACAAATATGTGAGTATTGTGGTTCAAAATTCTCATTGTAGATACGTGAGGATCCATGTAATGAATTTTTCTTAGAAACAGCTGAGAGCCTGTGATGGTGGCTGACAGGGTACATTTTATCAGTTAGCATGGCTGTGCAGTGCCATCTTGACCTTGTCGTCTTGACCCCCAGGCGTCCTAAACATGCCCTTTGTGCTCAGATGCAGTAACTGCTCTTAGGAAGATTTTTGGCAATATGTTGTCCTTATCCTCATGCTATGACCTCATTTCAATGGATTTGCTATAACAGTCTCTTACCTTAGTAAGAAGATCCCTTATGAACTGGTTTGATAGAGAATAGGCCTCTTTGTGAGCATTACCTATGAACTTCATAATATGAGTACGTGAGCCAGTTTCGGTAGTTACCCCTGGAAGAAACTTCCTTAAAGTTCCCCTTTTTCAAATTACTTTTGTTGGGGTCAAGTCAATTTCAATGGATGTCAAATTAAGCTATGATGAGAAAGAAGTCACCCAAAGGCAGTTTTAAGAAAGTATGGATGAGGGGACGAGCTCAGACCAAATACACCACTGCAAGAGAGCCAGCAGAGATCTGCCCACCAGGCAAATTCCCAGATTTTGTGGCCTGCTGGCTTCCTTGGTTCTAGGATCCCAAATCCTAGGGAATGTTTTGAATTCTAGCTCCTGTTTCAATTGAAACATCAATTGAAACGTCAATCTCAATTGGGCTTGAGATACCAAATGACTTAGATGGAGAGAATGAAGATAAATAAAATTAATTTCCCCATGTTCCCGAATGAGTTGAGAATATGAGAGAATGTTGGAGTTGGTTGACACCGTTAGGTCACTGGGACAGGCCTAGAGGGGTATGTAAGTGTTGTAGAGTTACCGCATGTCAGGATGTGACAGGCTGTGGCCCTAATCTGCATGTCCTTCAGATTCGCCAGCAGAGTCATGCAATCTATGGATGATCTGCATTTCCAGTTTCCCCGAAACTAATTTCCTATTAATTAATAGGAAATTTCTATTAATTCCTATTAAATTCCTATTAATTAATAGGAAATTAGCTTTGGGGAAACTGGAAATGCAGATCACAAGAGTGGGCCTTGAGCACCCATGTTTCTTAAGACTCCCAGGCTAGTCTGACATATGGTCTGAGTTGATCCACTGCCCATAGCTTCTGAAGGAGCTTAGAATCCAGTGCTTGCCTAGGTCCCGCAAATACGTCTCAGGTAGCTATGCTAGGAAAAGGTTTTCCTCAATGCTCATCCTGGCATTTCTTGCTATGCCAAGGGACCCATCTTATCTATCACCTTAAACTTCACCAATTTCAGGATGCTCATGCCAGGTTATACAGATTCCTTAGTGATGAATCAAATGTCTTCAGAGTATAGCAGGGCCCATCCCAAAGCTTCTCTCTCAAGCTGAGCACAAGAAGTTAATGCTGTTAAACTGAAACATTCAAGACGAGATTTTAGTGAAGATGTGAAATACCACATCTATTTTCTGTATCTTATGATGCTTTGACATCTTGAGGTCTTTCAGTCCCTGGGAAGGGACTGTTCCTCTTAAGGGTGCTAATTCATAAAGATGGTGAACAACTTGCAGCGGATAATGTCTTTGGTGTGAAAATGAATCAATCTTGAGCACATACCCTCTTCTGCCTCCCTTTATCAGTCTGGAACAATATCCCTCTGCCATAATCATCCTAGGGACAGGTTCCAGACAACTAGAGACAACACCTGTGGCTCAAAGCCCACCCAAATTATTATAACTATCAAATCCTAAACCTGCTCATCTGTGCCTTACCCATAAAAATTATGTAAAAGCTTTTGTGTATGTTTTCTCCTCATTTATTCTGCCTCCTGACCAACCCTGATGCTTCCTTCCCTCTGGGGCCCTGCATGCCCCCTCCTCTTGGGAACTGTAGAAAATTACCTTTTTAATGGCAATCATCTCCTGATCTGTTCACTTCACCATAACATGACATAAAACGAGACTCTGGGTGCATTTGAAAACATTGCCCTGAAGAGAATTGTCTCATGTTTTCCCTGTTTTGTCATCTTGCAGACACAGCTTGTATTGTTTGGTGTCTCAAAAGTCTCATAACCACTAGATTTTACAGCTGGAGGAAACCTCACCCATCACCCCAATTTTATCCATACATAGTATGACCCTTGGTCAACAAATTTTTGAACTTCCAGGCCAGATCCCAAATCCTCCTAACTGTTCTACAGCAAGCTTCCTCAGACTTGGCACACCCAGCATTTTCCTATGGATAATTGTTTGCTATAAGAGGCTATCCTGTGCACTGCAGTGCATTCAGCAACATCTCTAGACTCTCCCACTAGATGCCAATAGTACTCCCTCCCAGCTGTGACAAACAAAAATGTCTGCAGACATTGCCAAATGTTCCCTGCTGGGAAAAATCACCTCTGACTGGAGACCTCTTTTCTAGGGCATTATTATCAATTACTTTTCTTTCCTTTCCTTCCTTTTCACCAAGGCAAATGAAAGAGAAAAGGAAATCACATGTTTTCAATCTGTAATAATTTGGCCCAGAGTTGTCTGAATGTCATTTGTAGATTTTACCAAGTTCAAGCCATTGTGATTAAGGATCTAGTCTCTGGAGTTAGGTTGCTTGGGTTCAAGACCCAGCTTGTACCTCTACAACTTAGACTACTCAGCTTCAAGCTCCTTGTCTCAGAATTGTTGGATCTGTTGGAGGCATTAAGTGGTTAATACCTGTAGAGTGCTTGAGGTACAGTTAGGCAGGAAAAATACATGGTTTATCAGCTGCTATTAACACCACAACTCTTATTACCACTTTTATGACTCTGAGCCTCTGCTTATCTCTCTCTATAAAATGGGGTCATGATACTTGCTTCTCAGGGTTATTGTGAGTATTGAATTAGAAAAATGTTGAGGTTGTGCCTTTTGCATAATAGGTATTCAGTAAATATTAGGATACTTCCCTTCCTCACTTAAGCAAATTAGTTTTGCAAAATAATCATGCGGTCGATAATTGTACTCACCTGCAAAGAGCTCCTAGTCTCTCCCACTTGGAGATTTCCCCTCTACAAATTTTATTCTCAGAAAGCTTGGAAGAGGTTGTGTTTGTTGTGATGGGGAAGGCTTCTCCACTGAACGTCTAGACTGAGTATTACTTATGACTAAGGACTCTGTCCTTTCCTTGTTTAAATTTCTCCACAGAAAACACTTTGCATGGTCCCTGGTCGATGCTTATGGGATGTGTGTGGTGAATAAATGAAAGAAAACACAACCTTGCCCACATAAACACTATTACCTTTGTGGCTGTCTTTTGGTATTGCCAACTGAGTTCAATAGCCCTTTGTGGGGCTGTGTGTAAGCAACTGTTCTTAGAAATTATTGATTGTCCTGGCACTATTGATTTTTCTTTTCATGGCAGTTTCTCATTATTAAAACACACACACACACACACACACACACACACACATTTGCATTGCAGTGTATGAAGTACATGTGTGTGCATGTCTCAGAATAATTATTTAGGATGATTATATTAGGCTGGAGGAAGAGGATATGTTTTTCTATTCCTGCTACCTCTAGCTTGTGTAGCTCTGAACTAGTATGCAGCAGGCATCAAAAAAAAAAAAAACACTAAAATGAACAAAAAAGGGATCTTTAATGTAAACAACATACTGTATGTTGTCAGGTATTTCTAGAACTAGTCTTTCTTCTCTCTTCTATGATTTATCTGTAATGGTATGATATTTTCAAGCCCCCCCTACAGTTTAACTGTTTTTTTCTTTTCTTTTTAAAGTAAAGCACAGCCTTGGTTTTTATAATTCAAGATATCTCATTTATGGAGACAGACACTGCATAAAAATAAAAAACAAACAAACAAAAAAAAACCTGCCAAATCAAACAACTGTCAGATTGTCAGAGATTTTAAATGGTGGAAAATTTGACAGAAGTTGTGGAATTGCCCATTGTCAAATGTGGGGCTGCATGAATTGGGGCGATGGTTTTAAATTAACTTCCCTCTTTCTTGAACTCCTGTCTTTCCCTCACTCACCTCACATTGTCCCAGTGTGCAGTTTCCATCAAGACACTGTCTCTTGTTGACTTTTCTCCTTCTTCCAGGGCTCCACGTTGTGGCTCAGAAATGAAACAGTCTCTTGGGGAGTCCACATGGAAGTCTGTGAAAGCTGAGTCCATACATCCATCTCCTTTCAATAAGACACCTCTGAAAGTTTCCCATTTCCCCCTTAAAGCCCTGTTTTCCACAACATGACTTAACCACCTTTACTATAAACAGGGTGAGCTTCTGCCCGTTTCTAGCTCTCCTTTATCCACTTCAGAATGCTGTGACTGCAAAGTTTTTGTAACTGAATTTGCCCTATTTTCTTACCCAAAGAGTATGATTGCAGTCCTTCATAGATCAGTGCTCATGATGTAACTGATTTTGACACTTACAGGATATGCGTGCTGGGATGACATGTTACTTAGCCCCCAAACTTTGAATCCCAGATAACATAATGGCATTTAGATTCAGCCCCCAAATCTGCACATCAGAATTATCTGAGGAGTTTCCAAAAATACTAATGTACGTGCCTCATCTTCAGAATTACTGATTTAATTGGTCTGTGATATGTCCAGATCTTCGAAGGCTTAAAAGGTTTCCAGGTGATTCTAATCTGCAGACAAATCTGGAAACACTGAATAGGGATTTCACAGAGGAATGACAGATATGCCAACTGTTGACACCCAGATCTCCTTAGACCAGAATGTGGTCTCTAGATCAGTAGCATCAGCTGCTTCATCAAAATGCAAATGCTGAGAACCCACAGAGACCTATCTAATCAGAAACACTGGGTAGTGGCTCAGAACTGCTTTAACAAGACCTCCAGTTGGTTCAGTGTTTGCTAAAGTTTGAGAACCCTTCTAGCACAGAGATTGTCAACCAGGAGTGATTTTGCCTCCCTGACCCCAGGGATGTTTGTCAATGGCTGAAGACATTTTTGGTTCTCATAACTCAGAAGAAGGGTTGGTGTATAGTGGGAAGAAGCCAGGGATTCTGCTAAACACCCTACAGTGCACAGGATAGCCCCCGAACAGAATGTTAACCAGCCCCAAATGTCCATAGTGCCAAGATTGGCACTGTGTTGTTGAATGATTAAGTGAATGAACATGACTCATGATAGAAGTGAAGGGAAAGACCAAAGCTCATACAGTTCACTAAAGGAGGTGCTTTTAAAGTAGTGAAAATTAAGTAGTGAAAATTCACATCTAGTTAGAGCATCAAAACCACCTTAGCCTGGATGTCATAGGATCCAGAGACATAGTCAGGTGTTTCCTAAGCAGTGGACAGCTTGGCACAAACAGAAAATTCTTTAGGTGAGTAGTTAGATTTGTGAGATGTGCACAGAAGCACTGGAAGGTATTTTTCTTTTATTACACGGGGTGGTGGTGGGCTTTCATGGATGTGGCTCAGACTCTGTGAGAGTAAAACTGCCACCATGTGGTCTCTTGCTGTTGGCTTGATTTACGGATGCACAATCCAAAGTTCTGCTGACTTATTTGATATTCTGTAGCCACAGGCAAAATCTGAACTCAGTGCTGGGGAGACAAGGAGAGTGTCTTGACCTGTGAGCACTTTTTTCACCTGTTGAGACAGGTCAGGGGGTTGGAGTAGCTGGGGGAGAAGAGAGACTCTCTTTGTTCCACAACTTAACATGGTGTTGGGATTTCATCTGGATACACAAATGGTTTTAATAATTTTACCCACTAGGCTGCTATGTGCCAGAACTGTGCTTGGTGTGCTAAATACATGTGTTCTAGGTAGGCATTATTATCTGCATTTTATAGAGTAAAAATCCAAGATTCAGAGATAACAGACACAAGACTGGAGGGTTCAAATCCAGTCTAACCAGAAGCCACTACTTGTTGCACCATGTCATTTTGTTTTGACAACATTCTGAGAGCTCTCTAAAATCTCACCTCTTTAAAACTGGTGCTCAGCTGGCCACCAAAAGCCAGTGTAACTCAACTGATAAGTTGTAGAAATGCCAGTCGGTAGACCTTCTTTAACTAACAGCTGAGTGATTTGCAGACTGTGCTAAGTAAAACCTAGATGGTTTCCATCTAGGAAACATCTAAAGAAACTTGTTATGTACATCAGGAGAAAAGATGATGGAGGGCAATTAACCACACTTCTTAGTTCTCCTGCACTAGCACTTTAACAAAGTCCTTATGATTAATGGATATAAAATAAGATGTCCCAGTGGAGATGTTGTTTTCTTCTGAAATAACTGATTGAAGAATGTTGTGGCTTCTCATCCTTTGGAATTCTTTACAAATGGGGGATCAAGCTCCTTACCTGTGCAGACACCTGAGGCCCTGAAGTTGGATAGGATGTTTTCCAAAACTGAGAGCCAGTGATTCTCTCCTTGATGGCTCCTAAGCATTTGCCCAAGGTTTTCTGTGCAGGCCATTAAGTAGCTTCAGAAAGGAGACATGATATAGATTGAAAAGAATTCTAAATAAACACAAGTGTCAAGGTCTGAGATAAAGTTCATGTTTTCTGGACAAGTGGTGACTCCTATAGAAAAACACGTGAATACTTCCTCAACCATAATGCAGTGTCTACGGGGGCTCTAGGGCCCCCACACTGGTGTTTCAAAGCTCCATATACACAGGGTATTTGTGGGCAGGCTTAGACACCATTGGTTAGATCAACATAGCTCATCTCTGTGTCTGGGGGAAACTGTTCCCCAAACACAGAGATGTGGAAAAACATCCTTCTTCCCACCCTTTCTCCCTCCCTCCCTCCCTCCCTTCTTTCCTCCCCTCTTCCCTTCAATGTTTCTATCTCTTTTCCTCCCTCCTATCTTCCCTTCCTTCAATATATCTGCTGAATTTGATTTTAGTTAAAGCTCTTTTTGGTCCTATTTCCCTAATGGGTTTTTGTTCCTCAGTTCTAAAAGTAATCACAATGGGAAGCAAACTAATGTTTCTTTATCTCCCACCTTGTATTAAGCACTTAACACATTATCTCAATTTATCCTCATACTAATATAACGAAAATTATAATAGATCATTATTGCACAGAAGAAAAACCAAAAATTCAGAAGGTTAACTAGCTTAGTGTTTAAGTTTGTCATGGGGTGTGATCCCAGGTATGTGTCATGGTGAAGCTATGACCTCCTTGGTCGACCACGTGGCCAGAATGTACGATGTGCACTCTGCCAGCCCTTGATAGTATGGGAATTTGGGCTATGTTAATGTGCACAGATCCCTTCACAACATGGCTATTTGGTTGTTATGTCTACACAGGCCTAATGAAATGATCACCAAATGATCACCATTGATATTTTGGATTGAATTGAGTGAAAACAATGAAGTTGGTCTATTTCTCAACAAAATTAATTAGATATCTGTGTTCTAAACAATAAATGAAACCTTCTCTCTGAAAAGTATAAAAAAGATTATAAAATATGATCCACATCCAATATCTCATTCCTTGATTGCTTCACTTTTTCTTTAGGCAATTGTATGTCAGAGAGTCAAATGTTTGCTGGTGCTATTGTGTATGTACAGATCTCAAAGATAAGATTGTTGTGTTCTCAGAATTTATAATATCCATTAACCCAGCAACAGAGTGAGGTGAATGTTATTATCCCATTTTGCAGAGATGGAAATTGTGACTCCAAAAGAAAAGGATTTTGGCCAGGAGCACTGAGTTTGGGATCAGAAATGGCTCCCCCATCTGCCAACTTTATTCATATTTTAACCAGATCAAAACCCATTTTGTTGCAGAAGAATTCTTATTCATTCATTCTTGCCCTTACTCATTCAAAACACATTTATTCACTACTGATCCTAACCTGATGCAATGTTGGTCTTCTGACTCCTAGAGCTGGAAGTTACTTGTCGAACATTATACTTTTGATCCTATGAGAGATCCTATGAGCAACCATTGCATTTTTCTTTTAACATTTATATATTGAGATCTTGCCTGTTGCAAGATTCGAAGTGCTCAAATAATCCTGGAGAGCATGTAAGTGGAGGGCCCTGGAGAAAGAATCTTTTCCTTCACCAAGCATAGAACTCAGCCGGCTAATTTCTGTGCTTCACTGACCACTGCTCTACTACTCTACCAGAGAAGGCACAGCCAGCAACTGCGGTATCCATGCACACTGATGTCACCATGGATTTTGACTGGGAAATGAAATAATATGAGTTTATTTTCCCAAAGTGCATGACCTTTTTGTTCAGCCTTGTTGTCAAATTTTCCTTTATATTTAAAGTGCTATGGGTTGCACCATAGCTAAGACCATGAAATCAGTTTTTCTTCGTGATGTTTTCTCTATTCCCTCATATTTCTTCTTACTTTATTATGGTTCTTCTATCCTCAGCTTCAGCTAACCTCAGTCATCATCATCATGAACTAAACTGAGATCCAAGAACTGTTAGTGAGATGAAAGTGATTTAACAGACTTCATTCATACTGCTCTCTACCCAGTGATAGTACCCCTGAATAACCCACCTATACCTGACTTATGTGTAAGGCTATGACTAACATCAGGGAAATCCCTGTTTACTGCTTTGTACTTGATTCTCCCTGGTATCTCTGGTCTTCATATATGATCTTACTCTTTGTGTATCCAACAATGCTTATTAAGTGTCTCCAAGACTGGACTTGTATTTTGAGTCATGGACTATATCCTCGAGCAGTTCTAGTCTGGTAGGAATCATAAGACAATATGCCACAAGATCATATGATGCAGTTCTCTGCATGTGAAAAGTCAAAGCTACCTGATGAGAAGGCTGTTTTAGTGCATTCCAGAGTCTCCTTGGTCTGGTAATAAAGAAGCTTATGTCCAGCCACTCTTCTCAAAAATTACTGTATATATAAAAGGTACACAATTTGATGATTTTATATATTTATACATTGTGAAATGATCACCACAATCAAGCTACTTAGCCAAGTAGCAGTATTGTTACCTATAGTTACCATTATTCATTAGAACTGCAGAATTTATTGATCTTGAATAACTGAAACCTGTGTCTCTTGACCAACAAGCACAGCTTGTCTCCCTCCCTGATTTCATCTTATTTTATTTTCCCTCTCTTCTCCTATGATCATCTGTTTTGTTTCTTAAATTCCATCTATGAGTGAATTTATATGATAATTATCTTTATCTGATTGACTTATTTTGCTTAGCATAATACCCTCTAGTTCCATCCATGTTGTTGCAAAAGATTTCATTTTTTTGATGGTGGAGAAAAAAATATATATATTTGTGATATATATATATATATATATATATATCAGTTGTGATATATATATATATATATATATATCAGTTGTGATATATATATATATATATATATATATATATCACAGTCTTCTTTATCCATCCATCTGTGGATAGGTATTTAGGTTCTTAACATATTTTTGCTATTCTGAAAAACAATACTTAAATAATTTTTGATGATGATAGATGCAATGGTGACTTCTGGGCTTTTGAATTACAAATTAAGAAAAAATTCTTCTATTGCATAATTTGCCTTATATGGCTTATGGTAACTTATATGTCCCTGATTATATACCTTACTTGTACCTATTCCAATTGTCCTCCTCCCATTTTGGCATTACCAGCTTTCTGAACTTATGCCTACAACTCTTATATTTATTACTACTGGAATTCTTCACAGGTGAATGATTAAACACTCCTATATAAAATACAGTGACTCTAAGGGTGCTGAGGTGATGCAGTAGGTTGAGTGTCCAAGTCTTGGTTTCAGCTTCGGTTGTGATCTCTGGGTGGTGGGATCGGGTCCTGTCTCAGGCATGTGCTCAGTGTGGACGTGTGGAGTCTACTTCAGATTCTCTCTCCCTCTCCCTCTGCCCTTCCTGCTCATAATCTCTCTCTTTCTAAAATAAATAAATAAATCTTGAAAAAAATAGAGTGATTCCTGTATTTTTCATATATATTGAAATATTTTTGTTACTGTGATATTTTAAAATCTGCCTTATGAGACTTTTGATCACTTCTATTATTAATTTGAATGCCAACAATATTAATAGTTACCATTTGTTGTGCACCTACCACCACGTGTCAGTCATTGGCCATGATTTTTCACACCAGCCATATAAGGTATGGATTATTATATCTGTGGTTCACATGGAGGCCTGGAAAATTCAAGCAACTTTCTTAAGGCTGAACTATTAACAAGAAGCAGAGCCAAGATTTTGAGCAAGGAATATCATTCCCCAAAGCCTCATTTGGTTAGGGGCCCGTTTTCTAACATATGAGTCTAGAATGTCTTCAGGAGTTGTCACTGGGTTTACATTTCCCAAACCAAGTCAGAAAACACTCATTTTTACCACCTCTATCATCACCACCAGTGAAAGCCATTTACTCAAATGGTTAGGGAAGAATTGAAAGTTTTCAAGAGTAATCACTCCATTCTGACTTCAGCTGACTAATTTAAGAGCTAGAGTGTTCAGGCCCATAAAACCGTTTAGAACAGTAGATGGTTGAAAAAGCTGAGGATACACCAAGGGCTGATTTTTGAAATAAAACTGTAGGTGTAGGGGCGCCTGGGTGGCTCAGTGGTTTAGGCCTCTGCCTTCGGCTCAGGTCATGATCTCAGGGTCCTGGGATCGAGCCCCGCATCGGGCTCTCTGCTCAGTGGGGAGCCTGTTTCTCCCTCTCTCTCTGCCTGCCTCTCTGCCTACTTGTGACCTCTCTCTCTGTCAAATAAATAAATAAAATATTAAAAAAAAAAACTGTAGGTGTAGCAACTCCTAAATACTGTTTTAAATACCAAACTAGGGGTGCCTGGGTAGCTCAATGGGTTAAGCCTCTGCCTTGGGCTCAGGCCCTGATCCTAGGATCAAGCCCCACATTGGGCTCTCTGCACAGTGGGGAGCCTGCTTCCCCCTCTCTCTTTCTGCCTGCCTCTCTGCCTACTTGTGATTTCTGTCTGTTGAATAAATAAATAAAAAAATCTTTAAAACAATAAATATCAAACCAAAAATTTTGCATACATAAATTTTGTGTACTCATTCAAACTTTGCCTTTAGCTGTGTAAATTAACAAAACATTTAGAAAACATTTTGATCTATTAGTTTCATTTCTGGAAATGTGTGCTAAAGCAATTATTAATAAAGACAGTAACACTGTGTGCATAAATGTATTCTATATAGTTTATATTAGAATATTAGATATAGTCTATATTAGAATAAAATGGGGTAAAAAACAAATGCTTAGCTATAGGGAAATAGGAAAATAAATTTTGTTAGTTTTACCTTATGGAGTATCAATCCTTTGAAAGTTACATTTACTTAAAATGTGTAGCAACAGTCCACTAACTGGAATTCAAATGAAAGCTTAATAATAAAAATGAATAATTAAAAAATGTGTAACAATGTTAAGGACTCTTATGAGAATAATGCGATCATAAAGTAGAATATAAAACTATAATTGCAACGTTAAAATTTTATATTTTATTCAGAAAAGAAATGAAAGAGCGATTTATGTCTTGAGATGACGGGTGATGGGTTATTCTTTTACCTTTTATTTCCATTTTTATTACCATAATACTTATTAAGTAGTAAATACAATAATATAAATTATCTTCAGTCAATCAACCATTAACCATATTTAAGATGTCAGGCTGTTTAGCTGGACTTAACTACAGTTATAATTTTCCAGAAAAGGTATTTTTGCTTTAGTTCATCCCTAAGGAATTGAAGACAACTTAAAACTAGTTTTCATACTCTCTTACATTGGAGAGGACTCAGATAATTATTTTTGTTTATTTGTATGAAATTGCTTTTCCTACTTTGAATTAATGGTAGGGAAGACAAAACCCCAGAAAGGTGAAACAATTTTCCTTGGTGATTCAGGCTGTCTACAGAGAACTGAGAATCTGTCACTTCTGTCTGGTCTTTCATAAACTGAATGAAGGAAGATGAACCATAATGGCTGACCACACAGACCCATGGACATGTCCAACTGCTCTGAACTGTGTGCTGCTATGGCTATAGAGCACTTCCTCTCAGCCCATGCTGTCAGACCACACCTAGTGGGTAGCTCTGAACCACAGAAACATTCCCTTGACAGATAGCACAAATTCAAGATGATCAGCTCTCACTGAGAATCATGGTGTGGAGGGCATTATTAGAACAGACCCCTGGGACCCACTGCCACTGAGGACCTGGCAGACTCTAACTCAGAGTTCCAAGGCCCTCCTGGGGTATCTTTATAATTAGAGAACTTACTACATGTTGATGCTTTCATATGGATAATTATGTGATTTAAAAAAAAATTGAAGTATAATTAACATATTGTTATATTATTCTCAGGTGTATAATATAGTGATTTAACAATTCTGTACATTTCTTAGTGCTCCACCTCCCCTCTGCAGCCACCATTTTGTTCTCTATATTTAAGAGTCTGGATTTTTCTCCCTCTTTTTGTCTTTTTTAAGTTGTTTTGTTTCTTAAATTTCACCTATGAGAGAAATCACATAGTATTTGTCTTTCTCTGACTGACTTACTTCACTTAGCATAATAATATCTAGGTATCCAATGTTGTTGCAAATGGCAAGATTTCATTCTTTTCTATGGCTAGGTAATTGTGTGTGTGTGTGTGTGTGTGTGTCTCACATCTTTGTCCATTCATCTATTGATGGACACTTTAATTGTTCCATATTTTGACTATTGTAAATAATGCTGTAATAAACATAGGTACATATATATTTTTGAATTAGTGTTTTAATTTTGGGAGGTAAATATCCACTAATGGAATTATTGGATTGCATGATCTATTTTTAATTTTTAAGGAACTGCTTTACTTTTTTCCACAGGGGCTATAATAGGTAATATTTCCAACAAAGTGCACAAGGGTTTCTTTTTCTGCATTTTCACCAACACTAGTTTTTTTTCTTCTAAATGTATATTTAATCATGTTTTATTATGTTCTCCCTTTACAAGTATATAAACACCATACAGGCAGAGAATTCATCTCTCTATTACTTTATTTTTTTAAATTTAAGTTCAATTAACCAACTATAGTACACTATTTGTTTTTATATAATGTTCAATGATTCATTAGTTGCATATAACACCCAGTGCTCATCAAATCACGTGCCCTAGTTCATGCCCATCACCCAGTTTCCCCATCCACCCATGCTCTTTCCTATTTGCAACCCTCAGTTTTTTCCCCTGTGTCCAGAGTCTCTCATAGTTTGACTCCCTCTCTAATTTCTTCCCATTCAGTTTTCCCTCCCTTCCCCTATTGTCCTCTATACTATTTCTTATACTCCAGACATGAGTGAAACCATATGATAATTTCCTTCCTATGCTTGACTTATTTCACTGAGCATGATACCCCCCAGTTCTATCCATATTGATGTAAATTGTAGGTATTCATCTTTTCTGATGGGCTGAGTAATATTTCGTTTTATATGAACCACATCTTATTTATCTATTCATCTGTTTGAAGGACATCTCAGTTCCTTCCACAGTCTGTGCATTTTTTGATATGATTATCTGTTTTGTGTGTGTTGAGTTTGAGAAGTTCTTTATAGATCCTGGATATCAACCTTTTGTCTGTACTGTCATTTGCAAATATCTTCTCCCATTCCATGGGTTGCCTCTTTCTTTTGTTGACTGTTTGCTTTGCTGTGCAGAAGGTTTTGATCTTGATGAAGTCCCAAAAGTTCATTTTTTCTTTCGTTTCCTTTGCCTTTGGACACATATCTTGAAAGAAGTTGCTGTGGCTGATATCGAGGGTTACTGCCTATATTCTCCACTGGGATTCTGGTGGATTCCTGACTAACATTGAGGTATTTTATCAATTTTGACTGTATCTTTGTGTACAGTGTAATAGAATGGTCGGGTTTCATTCTTCTACATATTGCTGTCCAGTTTTCCCAGCACCATTTATTGAAGAGACTGTCTTTTTTCCACTGTATATTTTTTCCTGTTTTGTCGAAGATTATTTTGACCATAGAGTTGAGGGTCCATATCTGGGCTCTCTACTCTGTTCCACTGGTCAATGTGTCTGTTTTTATGCCAGTACCATGCTGTCTTTGTGATCACAGCTTTGTAGTAAAGCTTGAAATCAGGCAACGAGATGCTGCCAGTTTTGTTTTTGTTTTTTAACATTTCCTTAGCAATTCGGGGTCTCTTCTGATTCCTTACAAATTTTAGGATTCGGGGCGCCTGGGTGGCTCAGTGGATTAAGCCGCTGCCTTCGGCTCAGGTCATGATCTCAGGGTCCTGGGATCGAGCCCCGCATCGGGCTCTCTGCTCTGCAGGGAGCCTGCTTCCTCCTCTCTCTCTGCCTGCCTCTCTGCCTACTTGTGACCTCTCTCTCTGTCAAATAAATAAATAAAATCTTTAAAAAAAAAAACAACAAATTTTAGGATTCATTGCTCCAGCTCTTTGAAAAATACCGGTGGAATTTTGATCAGAATGGCATGAAAAGTCTAGATTGCTCTAGGCAGTATAGACATTTTGACAATGTTTATTCTTCCAATCCAAGAGCATGGAATGGTCTTCCATATTTTTATGTCTTCTTCAATATCTTTCATGAGTGTTCTGTAGTTCCTTGAGTACAGATCCTTTACCTCTTTGGTTAGGTTTATTCCCAGGTATCTTATGGTTCTTGGTGCTATAGTAAATGGAATGAACTCTCTCATTTTCCTTTCTGTGGTTTCATTGTTAGTTTATAAGAAAGCCACTGATTTCTGTACATTGACTTTGTACCGTGGCATATTACTTAATTGCTATATGAGTCCTAGTAGTTTGGGGGTGGAGTCTTTTGGGTTTTCCATATAAGGTATCATGTTATCTCTGAGGAGACAGTTTGACTTCTTCGTTGCCAAATTGGATACCTTTTATTTCTCTTTGTTGTCTGACTTCGAATAGTATTTTGAACAAGATTGGTGAGAGTGGGTATCTTCGCGTGTTCCTGATCTCAAAGGGAAGGCTGTCAGCTTTTTCCCATTGAGGATGATATTTTCTGTGGGTTTTTCATTGATAGATCTTATGAAGATCAGGAATGTTCCCTCTATCCCTATACTTCGAAGTGTTTTAATCCAGAACGGATACTGGATTTTGTCAAATGCTTTTTCTGCATCAATTGAGAGGACCATGCAGTTCTTCTCTCTTCCCTTATTGATTTATTCTATCATATTGATTGGTTTGTGAATGCTGACCACCCTTGCAACTGAGGGATAAATCCCACTTGGTCATGGTGGTTAATCTTTTTTTTATTTCTTTATTTCGTTATTTTCAGTGTAACAGTGTTCACTGTTTTTGCACCACACCCAGTTCTCCATGCAGTACATACCCTCCCTATTACCCACCACCTGGTTCCTCAACCTCCCACCCCCCCCCCCACCCCTTCAAAACCCTCTGGCTGTTTTTCAGAGTCCATAGTCTCTCATGGTTCATCTCCCCTTCCAGTTTCCCTCAACTCCCTCTCCTCTCCATCTCCTCATGTCCACCGTATTCTTTGTTATGCTCCACAAATAGGTGAGACCATATGATATTTGACTCTCTCTGCTTGACTTATTTCGCTCAGAATAATCTCTTCCAGTCCCGTCCATGTTGCTACAAAAGTTGGGTATTCATCCTTTCTGATGGAGGCATAATACTCCATTGTGTATATGGACCACATCTTCCTTATCCATTCATCTGTTGAAGGGCATCTTGGTTCTTTCCACAGTTTGGCGACTGTGGCCATTGCTGCAATAAACATTGGGGTACAGATGGCCCTTCTTTTCACTACATCTGTATCTTTGGGGTAAATACCCAGCAGTGCAATTGCAGGGTCATAGGGAAGCTCTCTTCTTAATTTCTTCAGGAATCTCCACACTGTTCTCCAAAGTGGCTGCACTAACTTACATTCCCACCAACAGTGTAAGACGGTTCCCCTTTCTCCACATCCTCTCCAACACACGTTGTTTCCTGTCTTGCTAATATTGGCCATTCTTTACTTTTTTAAAAAGAATTTATTTATTTATTTGACAGAGAGAGAGATCACAAGTAGGCAGAGAGGCAGGCAGAGAGAGAGGAGGAAGCAGGCTCCCTGCGGAGCAGAGAGCCCGATGTGGGGCTGCATCCCAGGACCCTGAGATCATGACCCGAGCCAAAGGCAGCGGCTTAATCCACTGAGCGACCCAGGCGCCCCAATTTTGGCCATTCTAACTGGTGTCAGGTGGTATCTCAATGTGGTTTTAATTTGAATATCCCTGATGGCTAGTGATGAAGAACATTTTTTCATGTGTCTGATAGCCATTTGTATGTCTTCTTCAGAGAAGTGTCTGTTCATATCTTCTGCCCATTTTTTGATATGATTATCTGTTTTGTGTGTTGAGTTGGAGGAGTTCTTTAATGATCCTGGATATCAACCTTTTGTCTGTACTGTCATTTGCAAATATCTTCTCCCATTCCGTGGGTTGCCTTTTTGTTTTGTTGACTGTTTCCTTTGCTGTGCAGAAGCTTTTGATCTTGATGAAGTCCCAAAGTTCATTTTGGTTTTTGTTTCCTCTGCCTTTGGAGACATATCTTGAAAGAAGTTGCTGTGGCTGATATCGAAGAGGTTACTGCCTATGTTCTCCTCTAGGATTCTGATGGATTCCTGTATCACATTGAGGTCTTTTAACCACTTCGAATTTATCTTTGTGTATGGTGTAAGAGAATGGTCGAGTTTCATTCTTCTACATATAGCTGTCCAGTTTCCCCAGCACCATTTACAGAAGAGACTGTCTTTTTTCCATTGTATATTTTTCCCTGTTTTGTCGAAGATTATTTGACCATAGAGTTGAGGGTCCATATCTGGGATCTCCACTCTGTTCCGCTGGTCAATGTGTCTGTTTTTATGCCAGTACTACGCTGTCTTGGTGATCACAGGTTTGTAGTAAAGCTTGAAATCGGGTAATATGATGCCGCCAGTTTTGTTTTTGTTTTTCCACATTTCCTTAGCAATTTGGGGTCTCTTCTGATTCCATACAAATTTTAGGATTCTTTGCTCCAGCTCTTTAAAAAATACCGGTGGAATTTTGATTGGAATGGCGTTAAAACTATAGTTTGCTCTAGGCAGTAGAGACATTTTAACAATGTTTATTCTTACTTCCAAGAGCATGGAATGGTCTTCCATCTTTTTGTGTCTTTTTCGATTTCTTTCATGAGTGTTCTGTAGTTCCTCCAGTACAGGTCCTTTACCTCTTTGGTTAGGTTTATTCCCAGGTATCTTATGGTTCTTGGTGCTATAGTAAATGGAATCGATTCTCTAATTTCCCTTTCTGCATTTTCATTGTTAGTGTATAAGAAAGCCACTGATTTCTGTACATGGACTTTGTATCCTGCCACGTTACTGAATTGCTGTATGAGGTCTAGTAGTTTGGGGGTGGAGTTTTTGGGGTTTTCCATAAAAAGAATCATGTTATGTGCGAAGAGAGAGAGTTTGACTTCTTCCTTGCCAATTTGGATACCTTTTATTTCTCTTTGTTGTATGATTGCTGTTGCCAGGACTTCTAATACTATGTTGAACAAGAGTGGTGAGAGTGGGCATCCTTGTCTTGTTCCTGATCTCAACAGGGAGGGTGCAAGCTTTTTCCCATTGAGGATGATATTTGCTGTGGGTCTTTCATAGATTTTATGAAGTTCAGGAATGTTCACTCTCTCCGTATACTTTGAAGTGTTTTCATCAGAAACGGATGCTGGATTTTGTCAAATGCTTTTTCTGCATTAATTGAGAGGACCATGTGGGTCTTCTCTCTTCTCTTATTGATTTGTTCTATCACATTGATTGATTTGCGAATGTTGAACCAACCTTGCAACCCAGGGATGAATCCCACCTGGTCATGGTGGGTAATCTTTTTAATGTGCTGCTGGATCCTGTTTGGTAGGATCTTGTGGAGAATGTTTGCATCCATATTCATCAGTGATATTGGTCTGAAATTTGCCTTTTTGGTAGGGTCTTTGCCTGGTTTGGGGATCAGGGTAATGCTGGCTGCATAAAAAGAGTCTGGAAGTTTTCCTTCTGCTTCAATTTTTCAATTTTTTGGAACAGCTTCAGGAAATTTGGTGTTCAGGAAAATTGGTGTTATTTCTTCTTTTAAAGTTTGGTAGAATTCCCCAGGGAATCCGTCAGGTCCTGGGCTCTTGTTTTTGGGGAGATTTTTGATCACTGCTTCAATCTCATTACTAGATATCAATCTATTCAGGTTGTCCATTTCTTCCTGGTTCAATTTTGGGAGTTTTTAGTTTTCCAGGAATGCATCCATTTCATCTAGGTTGCTTAGCTTATTGGCATATAACTGCTGGTAATAATTTCTGATGATTGTTTCTATTTCCTATTTTCTATTTCTTATTTCCTTTTCATTCATCATTTTATTAATTTGGGCGTTCTCTCTTTTCTTTTGGATTAGTGTGGCCAGTGGTTTATTGATCTTACTGATTCTCAAAAAACCAGCTTCTAGTTGCATTGATACATTCTAGTGTATCTCTGGTGTCTATCTCATTGATCTCTGCTCTAATCTTGATTATTTCCCTTCTTGCATGTGGAGTTGGTTTGATTTGTTGTTGATTCTCCAGTTCTTTAAGGTGTAGAGCCCGCTGGTCTATTCTTGATTTTTCCATTTTTTTGAGGGAGACTTGGATATCTATGTATCTCCCCCTTAGAACTGCCTTTGCTGTATCCCATAGGTTTTGGACCGAAGTGTCTCCATTCTCATTGGTTTCCATGAATTGTTTAAGTTCATCTTTGATCTCCTGGTTGATCCAAGCATTCTTAAGCAAGGTGGTCTTTAGCTTCCAGGTGTTTGAGTTCCTTCTGAACTTTTCCTTGTGATTGAGTTCCAGTTTCAAAGCATTGTGATCTGAGAATATGCAGGGAATAATGTCAGTCTTTTGGTATCGGTTGAGTCCTGCTTTGTGACCCAGTATGTGGTCTATTCTGGAGAAGGTTCCTTGTGCACTTGAGAAGAATGAGTATTCTGTTGTTTTAGGGTGGAATGTTCTGTATATGTCTATGGGGTCCATCTGGTCCAATGTTTCATTCAATGCTCTTATTTCTTTATTAATTTTCTGCTTTGATGATCTGTCTATTTCTGAGAGAAGCGTATTAAGATCTCCTACTATCAATGTATTCATATCAATATGACTCTTTATCTTGATTAATAGTTTTCTTATGTAATTGTGTGCTCCCATATTGAGGTGTAGATATTTATAATTGTTAGATTATCTTGGCCGATAGTCCCTTTAAGAATGATGTAGTGTCCTTCTGTATCTCTGACTACAGTCTTTAGTTTAAAATCTAATTTATCTGATATGAGATTTGCTACCATGGCCTTCTTCTGAGGCCCAGTGGCATGAAAGATGATTCTCCATCCCTTCACTTTCAGTCTGGGTGTATCCTTAGGTTCAAAATGGGTTTCTTGTAGACAACATATGGAGGTGTCCTGTCTTTTTATCCAATCTGCAACCCTCTGTCGTTTTATGGGCACATTTAGGCCATTCACATTGAGAGTGATTTTTGAGAGATAGGTTTTTATTGACATCGTGTTATCTTGGAAGTCTTTCTGTAGATTTTTCTATATTTCTGTTCAATGATATTGTTAGGATTTTTTCTCTTTTATAGGACCCCCCTTAATATTTCCTGCAGTGTCGGCTTGGTGGTCACATTGTCTTTTAAGCCTTGCCGGTCTTGGAAACTCTTTATCTCTCCATCCATTTTAAAATCAGTCTTGGGGCGCCTGGGTGGCTCAATGGGTTAAAGCCTCTGCCTTTCGCTCAGGTCATGATTCCGGGGTCCTGGGATCAAGCCCCGCGTCGGGCTCCCTGCTTGGCACAGAGCCTGCTTCCTCCTCTCTCTCTCTGCCTGCTTCTCTCCCTACTTGTGATCTCTGTCAAATAAATAAAAATCCTAAAAGTCAGTCTTGCTGGATAGAGTATTCTTGGTTGCATGTACTTCTCATTTAGTACTCTGAATATATTCTGCCAGCCCTTTCTCACTTGCCAGGTCTCTGTCGACAGGTCTGACGTTATTCTAATGGGCTTTCCTCTGTATATAAGGAGCTTCTTTGTCTAGCTGCTTTTAAGAGGGTCTCTCTTGAAACATAATTCCTCATTTTAACTATAAGGTGTCGTGAGGACTTTCAAGAATCTAAAATCTTGGGAGGAAATCTCTCTGCCTCTAGGACATGTACGTTGTTTCCATTCGTGAGATTGGGAAAATTTTCATAGACAACTTCTTCCACTATATCTTCTAGATTTCTTTCTTTATCCTCCCCTTCAGGGATTCCAATAATTCTGATGTTGGAACGTTTCATGTCATCAATTATTTCCCTGATTCTGTTTTCGTGGCTTCTGAGCTGTTTGTTCCAGGTTTCCTCCTGATCCTTTCTCTCTATCTGTTTGTCCTCCAGATCACCAATTCTATCTTCTGTCTCAGTTACCCTAGCTTTTAGAGAATTTAGATTAGATTGGAACTCACTGAGAGCATTTTGAACATCATCCCTGGTGGCTTTCAGTTCTGCCCTAATCAATTCTCTTTGGTCGTCCATGGCTTTCTCCAACCTAGCTATTGCCTGGATAATTGTGAGTCTGAATTCCTTTTCCAACATATTTTCTAGGTCGATAGCCATTAGCTCTGTTGCCGAAGGTCCATCCTCTGTATTTTTCTTCTGTTGGGTATTCCTCCTCCTAGTCATTTTGGTAAGAGGTGAATGAACAGATGCAGCTGGATGTATCGATTGTGGTGCAGTCAAGGTGCACCCTGCAATGCTTCTGTTCAATCAGGGTTCCCCACCCAAATGAGAGAAAAAAGAAAAGATAAAGATAAGGAAAGAGAAGGAAGATGTGGTCCATATACACAATGGATTATTATGCCTCCATCAGAAAGGATGAATACCCAACTTTTGTAGCAACATGGACGGGATTGGAAGAGGTTATGCTGAGCGAAATAAGTCAAGCAGAGAGAGTTAAGTATCATATGGTCTCACTTATTTGTGGAGCATAACAAATAACATGGAGGACATGGGGAGATGGTGCAGAGAGGGAGTTGAGGCAAACTGGAAGGGGAGATGAACCATGAGAGACTATGGACTCTGAAAAACAACCAGAGGGTTTTGAAGGGGTGGGGGGGGAGTGGGAGGTTGAGGAACCAGGTGGTGGGTAATAGGGAGGACATGTACTGCATGGAGCACTGGGTATGATGCCAAAACAATGAACACGGGGCGCCTGGGTGGCTCAGTGGATTAAGCCGCTGCCTTCGGCTCAGGTCATGATCTCAGGGTCCTGGGATCGAGCCCCACATCGGGCTCTCTGCTCTGCAGGAAGCCTGCTTCCTCCTCTCTCTCTGCCTGCCTCTCTGCCTACTTGTGATCTCTCTCTCTGTCAAATAAATAAATAAAATCTTTAAAAAAAAAAAAACAATGAACACTGTTATGGTGTAAATAAACAAATAAACATATTAAAAAAAAGATATAGAGAAGAAGAAAGAAAAAAAAAGGAAAAGAAAAAAAGGAAAAAAATAGAGAGAGAGAGAGAGAGAGAGGGGCAACAAAGGGAAGATAAAAGAGAAGGCTCATCCCAAATGGGCCACAAGGTAAGATTTATGAAATATACAAACAAAAACAGACAAACAAAAAGACTGATAAAAGTATATGACAAGAGAAAAAATGTATATCTATATATATATATATATATATATATATATATATATATAAGCAAAAAAAGGGAAGAACCTCATCAGAAAGAACCCCAAGTATAAGATTTATATATTATCAGGACAAACACAAATTCACAGAAACACTGACAGAAGGAAAAATTGGGAGAGTGGTTATAAATTCTCAGTGTGAGTGAGGAAGGTTATTTTGATTCTTCCTGAATTTATCTTGATGTTTTTGTTAAGGGACTCAACTTTCCTAAGTTACAGGGGGATTAGAAACTGGTTTGCCTATAGGGGTAGCATTGGTTGGGGAAAGGGGATTACCTTGAAGTTTAACTCTATATGTATAGTAGAAAATAAAAATTAAAAAATAATAAACTAGACTAAGTTAAAATTAAAAAGAATTAAAAAAAATTAGAAAAGCAAAATAAGAAACACAGGTGTATATATCAAAAAGTTCAGGTTAGAAGGTTATTAAGAGATTTGATATACTGGACATCTCACTGTGATGGTTAATAGGTTAAACATTATCTGTGTATTAAAAAAGATAAGAACCAGAATATTGGTAAAGAGTTAAAAATAAAATTTGTATTTGTGAAGTAGTGGTGGTTGTTCTCTTATAATCTTCTTTTTTTTTTTTTTCCTTCCTTCCTGGTTGGTCTTCTGTGAGAGGGGCCTGCCACGTGGGTTTTCAGACAATGATGTTGTTCCCTGAGTTATGTCCTCCCGCTCCCCTCAAGGGGGTGGGCTCTGAGGAAACTGTTTTTTTCAGGCTTTTGTTCTTTGGGGGTTTTTATGTTCTTTCATCTGTTTTCTCTCGCCTTGACAGCTTTTGATGGTTTTTGGAGTTTTAGAGGAGAGCAAACTGCACCCAGACCTCCTTCTCAGAGAGAAGCCTCAGAATGCTCTGCAGAGCTGCTGGCAGAGTAGGTTCTGAGTCACTGTCCCTGGGGATGCAGGATCTCCTCCTTGTACCCAATACCAGGGTAGTGGCAGCTGTCTAGGCAGCTCCAGGCTGCCAGAGAGGTTCCAATCAGATATTACACACTGAGATTTTCCCGCTGTCCCAGGCTGGGAATGTCTGGTTTTTCCAGATGCCAGAGAACCAGGCTAACGCCTATGAGCACCTCTCCCAAGGGAGGGTGTGGGACGCATGCATTTCAGGATTGCCATCTGGCCAGGCTCCCAGCCCCTCACGGGAGCTGGGCCCCACTCGTTCTCAGGTATGCTGGCCTTCAGGCACACTGGCGGCTCAGGGACGGAGACCTGATTTCTCTGCCACACTCTCTCTGGCTCAGCACCAGGGGAGGCTCTCCTGGGTCCGGGGACTTTAGTCCCTGTCCCTAACAGCCCAGATTCCCACTATTTCCCTCCCCCGCAATCCTCTGCTCTTTGTTTTTTGAGTGCTTTCAACGAGACTCCAAGTTAATGCTGGTCCCCAGAGGCAGGGCACTCTCATATTCAGGTATTAATTTTTAATTGGTCACCTCTGGTGAATCCCTCCCCCTTTTGTTTATCTTCCAATATCAGTCCGATGTTCCCACCCTGCTTTACCTGCCACTGGTGTCTTCTCCTCCTGTAGAGATCCAGACGTATTTAATTCTGATCTCAGCCTGATTTCATGGGTGGTCGGAGTTCCCTGGTAGGTAATCAGCTCACTTTAGGGTACAGGTTGAAACGGTGCCTCCTCCTAGTTCCCCGCCATCTTGACTCCCCCTCAAATAATCGGTGGTTAATCTTTTTAATGTGCCTTTGGAACTTATTTGCTACAATCTTGTTGAGAATCTTAGCATCCATATTCATCAGTGATATGGGTCTGAAATTCTCGGTTTTTGTAGGGTCTTTGCCTGGTTTGGGGATCACGATAATCTTGGCTTCATCAAAAGAGACTAAAGTTTTCCTTCTGCTTCAATTTATTTTTTTATATTTTAATTTTTTAATAATTTTTTTCAGTGTAATAGTATTCATTATTTCTGCACCACACACAGTGCTCCATGCAATATGGGCCCTCCCTATTACCCACCACCTGGTTCCTCAACCTCCTACACCCTGCCCCATCAAAATCCTCTGGTTGTTTTTCAGAGTCCATAGTCTCTCATGGTTCATCTCCCCTTCCAGTTTCCCTCAATTCCCTCTCCTCTCCATCTCCCCATGTCCTCCGTGTTCTTTGTTATGCCCCACAAATAAGTGAGACGATATGATACTTGACTCTCTCTGCTTGACTTATTTCACTCAGCATAATCTCTTCCAGTCCCGTCCATGTTGCTACAAAAGTTGGGTATTCATCATTTCTGAAAGAGGCATAATACTCCATCGTGTATATCTACCACATCATCCTTATCCATTCCTCCGTTGAAGGGCATCTTGGTTCTTTCCACAGTTTGGCGACCGTGGCCATTGCTGTAATAAACATTGGGGTACAGATGGCTCTTCTTTCCACTACATCTGTATCTTTGAGGTAAATACCCAGCAGTGCAATTACAGGGTCATAGGGAAGCTCTATTTTTAATTTCCTGAGGAATCTCCACACTGTTCTCCAAAGTGGCTACACTAACTTGCATTCCCACCAACAGTGGAAGAGGGTTCCCCTTTCTCCACATCCTCTCCAACACACGTTGTTTCCTGTCTTGCTAATTTGGCCATTCTAACTGGTGTCAGGTTGTATCTCAATGTAGTTTTAATTTGAATCTCCCTGATGGCTATAAAATCCTCTCTGATTTTATAGATCCTGGATATCAACCTTTTGTCTGTACTGTCATTTGCAAATATCTTCTCCCATTCCGTGGGTTGCCTCTTTGTTTTGTGGACTATTTCCTTTGCTGTGGAGAAGCTTTTGATCTTGATGAAGTCCCAAAAGTTCATTCTGGTTTTTGTTTCCTCTGCCTTTGGAGACATATCTTGAAAGAAGTTGCTGTGGCTGATATCATAGAGGTTACTGCCCATGTTCTCCTCTAGGATGCTTATGGATTCCTGTCTCATGTTGAGGTCTTTTATCCATTTCAAGTTTATCTTTGTGTACGGTGTAAGAGAATGGTCGAGTTTCATTCTTCTACATATAGCTGTTTAATTTTCCCTGCACCATTTATTGAAGAGACTGTCTTTTTTCCACTGTATATATTTTTTCCTGTTTTGTCGAAGGTTATTTGACCATAGAGTTGAGGGTCCATATCTGGGCTCTCTCCTCTGTTCCACTGATCTATGTGTCTGTTTTTATGCCAGTACCACGCTGTCTCGGTGATCACAGCTTTGTAGTAAAGCTTGAAATCAGGTAACGTAATGCCGCCAGTTTTGTTTTTGTTTTTCAACATTTCCTTAGCAATTCGGGGTCTCTTCTCATTCCATACAAATTTTAGGATTCTTTGCTCCAGCTCTTTGAATAATACTGCTGGAATTTTTTTTGGAATGGCATTAAAAGTATAGATTGCTCTAAGCAGTATAGACATTTTGACAATGTTTATTCTTCCGATCCAAGAGCATGGAATGTTCTTCCATCTTTTTGTTTCTTCTTCAATTTCTTTCATGAGTGTTCTGTAGTTCCTCGAGTACAGGTCTTTTACCTCTTTGGTTAGGTTTACTCCCAGGTATCTTATGGTTCTTGGTGCTATAGTAAATGGAATCGATTCTCTAATTTCCCTTTCTGTATTTTCATTGTTAGTGTATAAGAAAGCCACTGATTTCTGTACATGGACTTTGTATTCTGCCACGTTACTGAATTGCTGTATGAGTTCTAGTATTTTGGGGTGGACACTTTTGGGTTTTCCATATAAAGAATCATGTCATCTGTGAAGAGAGAGAATTTGACTTCTTCCTTGCCAATTTGGATACCTTTTATTTCTCTTTGTTGTCTGATTGCCGTTGCTAAGACTTCTAATACTGTGTTGAACAGGAGTGATGAGAGTGGGCATCCTTGTCGTGTTCCTGATCCCAACGGGGAGGCTGTAAGCTTTTTCCCATTGAGGATGATATTTGCTGTGGGGCTTTTATAGACAGATTGTATGAAGTTCAGGAATGTTCCCTCTATCCCTATACTTGGGAGCGTTTTCATCAGGAACGGATGCTGGATTTTGTCAAATGCTTTTTCTGCATCAATTGGGAGGACAATGTGGTTCTTCTCTCTTCTCTTATTGATTTTTTTTATTACATTGATTGATTTGCGAATGTTGAACCAACCTTGTAACCCAGGGATGAATCCCGCCTGGTCATGGTGGGTAATCTTTTTAATGTGCTGCTGGTTCCTGTTTGCTAGGATCTTGTTGAGAATCTTTGCATCCATATTCATCAGTGATATTGGTCTGAAATTCTCCTTTTTGGTAGGGTCTTTGTCTGGTTTGGGGATCAGCGTAATGCGGGCTTCATAAAAAGAGTCTGGAAGTTGTCCTTCTGCTTCAATTTTTTGGAACAGCTTCAGGAGAATAGGTGTTATTTCTTCTTTGAACGTTTGGTAGAATTCCCTAGGGAATCCATCAGGTCCTGGGCTCTTTTTTTTTTTTTTTTTGGAGGTTTTTGATCACTGCTTCAATCTCTTTACTAGATCACGGTCTATTCAGGTTGTCCATTTCTTCCTGGTTCAATTTGGGAAGTTTATAGTTTTCCAGGAGTGCATCCATTTCATCTAGGTTGTTTAACTTATTGGCATATCACTGTTGGTAATAACTTTTGATGATTGTTTCTGTTTCCTTGGTGTTAGTTGTGATCTCTCCCTTTTCATTCATCATTTTATTAATTTGGGCCTTCTCTCTTTTCTTTTGGATTAGTGTGGCCAGTGGTTTATTGATCTTATTGATTCTTTCAATAAAACAGCTTCTAGTTTCATTGATACATTCTACTGTATCTCTGGTTTCTCCCTCATTGATCTCTGCTCTAATCTTGATTATTTCCCTTCCTGTGTGTGGAGTCAATCTTTTGTTGATTCTCGAGTTCTTTAAGGTGTAGAGACAGCTGGTATATTCTGGATTTTTCCATTTTTTTGAGGGAGGCTTGGATGGCTATATATTTCCCCCTTAGGACTGCCTTTGCTGTATCCCATTGGTTTTGGACTGAAGTCTCTTCATTCTCATTGGTTTCCATGAATTGTTTTAGTTCTTCTTTGATTTTCTGGTTGATCCAAGAATTTTTAAGCAAGGTGGTCTGTAGCTTCTAGGTGTTTGAGTTCCTTCCCAACTTTTCCCTGTGGTTGAGTTCCTGTTTCAAGGCATTGTGATCTGAGAATATGCAGGGAGTAATATCAATCTTTTGGTATTGGTTGAGCCCTTATTTCTGACCCAGTATGTGGTCTGTTCTGGAGAAAATTCCACGTGCACTCAAGAAGAATGTGTATTTGTAGGGTAGCTCTATTTTTATCCTCTTGAGGAACCTCCATCTTATTTTCCATAGTGGCTGTACCAACTTGCATTCTCACCAACAGTGGAAGATGGCTCCCCTTTGTCTCCATCCTTGCCAACATTTGCCTGTCTTGTTAATTTTAGCCATTCCGACTGGTATAAGGTGATATCTCATTGTGGTTTTAATTTGTATTTCCCTGGTGTCAAGTGACATGGAACATGTTTTCATGTATCTTTTAGCCATTTGTGTGTCTTCCTCAGAGAAGTGTCTGTTCATGTCTTTTGCCCATTTCTTGATTGATTTATTCGTTTTTTTGGATAATGAGTTTGAGAAGTTCCTTATAGATCTTGGATATGAGCCCTTTATCTGTTATATCATTTGCAAATACCTTCTCCCATTCTGTAGACTGCCTTTTAGCTTTGTTGAGAGTTTCCTTTGCTGTGCAGTAGCTTTTTGTCTTGATGAAGTCCCTAAAGTTCTTTTTGCTTTTGTTTTCCTTGCCTTTGGAGACCTTTCTAGGAAGAAGTTGCTGCAGCCAAGGTTAAAGAGTTTGCTGCCTGTGTTCTCCTCTAGGATTCTGATGGATTCCTGTCTCACCGTGAGTTCTTTCATCCATTTGGAGTTTATCTTTATGTATGGTGTAAGAGAATGGTCCAGTCTCATTCTTCTGCACGTGGCTGTCCAGTTCTTCTGCATGTGGCTGTCCAATTCTTCCAGCACCATTTATTAAAGAGAAGTTTTTGTTTTTGTTTTATCATTGGATATGCTTTCCTTATTTGTCGAAGATTAGTTGACCATAGATTTGAGGGTCCATTTCTGGTGTCTCTACTCTGTTCTATTGATCTATGCATCTATTTTTGTGCCAATACTGTACTGAGTTGATGATCACAGCTTTGCAGTATAGCTTGAAGTCAGGCATTGTGATGCTCCTGGCTTTGTTTTCTTTTTCAACATTCCCCTGTTAATTCAGGGTCTTTTCTGGTTCCATACACATTTTAGGACTGTTTGTACCTGTTCTGTGAAAAATGTAGGTGGTATTTTGGTAGGGATTGCATTGAATGTGTATCTTGATCTGGGCAGCATAGACATTTTAACGTTAATTCTTCTACTCCGTGAGTATGGAATCTTTTTCCATCTCTTTTTGTTTTCCTCCATTTATTTCATAAGTGTTCTGTAGTTTCCAGAGTACAGATCCTTTACCTCTTTGGTTTGGTTTATTCCTAGGTATCTTATGGTTTTTGGTGCTACTGTAAATGAAATCAATTCCTTAATTTCTTTTTCTTCAGTCACATTGTGAGTGTATAGAAATGTAACTGATTTCTGTGCATTGATTTTGTATCCTGTCATGAAGCTGAATTGCTGTATGATTTCTAGTAAGTTGGGGTGGAGTCTTTTGGGTTTTCTTTTTCTTTTTATCCTTTCCTTTTTTTTTTTTTTTTTGGTTATGTTAAATTAGCCACCATATAGTACATTATTAGTTTTTGATGTAGTGTTTAACAATTCATTAGTTGCATGTGACATCAGTGCTCATCACAGCACATACATTCCTTAATATCCTTCACCTGGTTACCCCAACCCCCTCCTCCCACCCCGCCTTCTGTAACCCTCAGTTTGTTTCCCTGAGTCCAGAGTCTTTCATGATTTGTCTCCCCCTTTGAGGTCTTCCCATTCAGTTTCCCCTCCTTTCCCTATTGTCCTTTGCACCATTCCTTATGTCTCACATATGAGTGAAACCATATGATAACTGTCTTTCTCTGGTTGACTTATTTCACTTAGCATAATTCTCTCCAGTTCCATCTATGCTGATATACATGGGAGATATTTATCTTTTCTGATGGATAAGTAATATTCCATTGTATATAGGACCATATGATTCTAATGCTTTCTCTAATTGATGTGATGTATCACGCTCCTTGATTTGCAAATACTGAATCACGCTGTGTAACACAGGAATAAATTTCACTTGATCGTGGTGATTTTTTTTAATGCATTGTTGAATACAGTTTGATAATATTTTGTTGAGGATATTTCTACCCATGTTCATCAGGGATATTGGACTGTAGTTTTTTTGTTTGCTTGTTTGTTTGTTTTGGTGGTGTCTTTATCTGGTTTTGGTATCAGGGTAATGCTGGTCTCATGAGTTTGGATGTTTTCCTCCCTTTTAACTAGTTTTTGAAATAGTTTTAGAAGAATAGCTATTAACTCTTTAAATGTTTGTGCAGCCACCTGGCCCTGGACTTTATTTTTTTGAGAGAATTTTTTTATTATTGTTTCAATGTCTTTGTTGGTTATCAGTCTATTCAAATTTTCTGTTTCTTTCTGTTTCACTTTTGGTGCATTATACCTTCTGGAAATTTATCCATTTCTTCCAGGTGGTTCAAATTTTTGGCATATCACTTTTCATAATATTCTCTTATAATTGTATTTCTGTGGTGTTGGTTGTTATTTCTTTTCTCTCATTTGTGATTTCATTTATTTGAGTCTTCTCTCTCTCTCTCTCTCTCTCTCTCTCTATTTTGGGGGTAACTCTAGCTGAATGTTTATCTATTTTATTGATTTGTTCAAAGAACCAACTATTGGTTTCATTGATTGATCATAGTGTTTTATTAGTTTCTAGATAATTTATTTCTGCTCTAATCTTTATTATTTCCTTCTTTCTGCTGTCTTAGACTTTTGTTGTTCTTTTCCTAGCTCCTTCAGGTGTAAGGTTAGATTGTTTATGCTTGCATTTCCATGTACTTTTCTATTTCTTCTTTGGTTTACTGGTTGATGCATTCATGGTTTAGTAGCATGTTATTAACTCCCATGTATTTGTGGTTTTCCAGATTTTTTCTTGTGGTTGACTTCAAGTTTCATTGTATTATGGTCAGAAAATATTCATGGTATGACTTCAAACTTTTTGAATTTGGTAAGACTTACTTTGTGACTTAATATGTGATCTGTTCTGGAGAATGCCCAGTGTACAGTAAAAAAAAGTGCATATTCTTATTTTAGGATGGAATTTTGTTAATATATTTGTTAAATGTGGTGCCTGGGTGGCTCAGTCAGTTAAGCATCTGCCTTTGGTTCAGGTCATGATCTCTGGTCCTGGGACCTAGCCCCTCGTCAGGCTCCCTGCTCAACTGGGGCTCTGCTTCTCCCTCTACCCCTCTCCTCTCCCCATTCATGCCTTTACTCTCTCTTTCTTTCAAACAAATAAACAAAATATTTTTTAAAATACCTGTTAAATCCATCTCTTACAGTGTATTATTCAAACCTATTGTTTCCTTGCTGTTTTTCTAATTAGACTATCTGACCTTTGAGGTAAGGGTAATGTTAATGTTCCCCACAATTGTTGTATTATTATCAACTAATTCTTTTATGTTTGTTATTGACTTTTATGTATTTGGTTGTTTGAATGTTGGATGCGTATTTACAATTGTGATATATTCTTGTTAGATTGTCCTTTTTATTATTATATGGTGTTCTTTGGCTTTTGTTAAAGTGTTTTTATTAAAGCTTGTCCTGTTTAATATGTGTATTGTTGCTACAGCTTTCTTTTTTTAAAAATATTTTATTTATTTATATATTTGAGAGAGAGTGAGAGAGCACAAGACTTGGGTGGAGGGGGGAGGCAGAGGACTAGGCAGATTTCCCACTGAGTAGGGAGCCTGATATGGGATCACAACTTGAGCCAGAGGTAGATGCTTAATAACTGAGCCACCCAGGTGTCCACTATTCTAGCTTTCTTTTGACATTCATTCGTGTGGTAAATATTTCTCCATACTCTCATTTTCAATATGCAGGTGTTTTTAGGTCTAAAATGAGTCTTCTGCCACCTATAGATGATCTTGTCTTTTTATCCATTTTGTCACCCTTTGTCTTTTGATTGGAGCATTTACTCCTTTACTTCTAAAGTAATTATTGATAGGTATGTATTTTTGGCCACTTTGTTACTAGTTTTGTGGGGTTTTCCATAGTTTTTCTCAAATCTTTTCTCCTCTTGCCCTCTTTAATGCTTTGATAGTTTATTTACTGATATACTAGATTCCTTTCTCTTTATTCTTTGCCTATTAGTGATTTATTATTTTTTTTTATTTTTTATAAACATATAATATCTTTTTATCCCCAGGGGTACAGGTCTGTGAATCGCCAGGTTTATACACTTCACAGCACTCACCATAGCACATACCCTCCCCAATGTCATAACCCCCCTCCCCCTCTTCCAACCCCATCTACCCCCAGCAACCCCCAGTTTTTTGTGAGATTAAGAGTCACTTATGGTTTGTCTCCCTCCCAATTCCATCCTGTTTCCTTTATTCTTCTCCTATCCACCTAACCCCCCATGTTGCATCTCCACATCCTCATATCAGGGAGATGATATGATAGTTGTCTTTCTCCGATTGACTTATTTCACTAAGCATGATACCTTCTAGTTCCATCCACATTGTCGCAAATGGCAAGATTTCATTTCTTTTGATGGCTGCATAGTATTCCATTGTGTATTACCATTCAGTTGGTATATAACATCTTCTGTGTATGGAAGTTTATTATAAGTTGATGGTTGTTTATATTTGAACCCATTCTTACTTCTCTCCTCCCCACATTTTAGGTATATGGTGTCATATTTTACATCATTTTATTTTTTGAGTTCCTTAACAGATTTTTTAAAACAAAAATGTTGTTTTTTCTTGTTTGGTTTTTCCTACATTCATACTGTCATTTATATTTTTTTTATTTTTTCACCCAAAGAGTATGCTTTTATGTTTCTTGTAGGGCTGGTTTAGTGGTCATGAATTTATTTAGTTTTTATTTGTATGTGAAATTCTTTATTTCTCCTTCTATTCTGAGTGATAGCTTTGCTGTATAAAATATTCATGGCTGCAGATTTTTCCCATTCAGCATTTTGAATATATCATGTCACTCCCTTACGGCTTGGAAAATTTCTGCCAAAAAATCCACTTATAACCTTATAAGTGTTCTCTTATATGTTATTGTCTTCTTCATCTTGCTGCCTCTAACCTTTTTCTTTATCACTATATTTTGCAAATTTAATTTTGTGTGGGTCTCCTTTTGTTGATTTTTGTTGGGGGTTCTCTGTGTCTCTGGGATCTGGACATCAGATTCCTTCACAGATTAGGGAAGCTTTCAGCTATTACTTCTTGAAGCATATTCTCTACCCCTTCTCTCTCTCTTTCCACTGGATGCCTATACTATGTATATTATTATGTATGATGGAGTCACTAAGTTCTTGAAGTCTATTCTCATTTTGTATAATTCATTTTCCTCTTTTATTCAACTTGATTCTTTTCTACTACTTTCTCTTCTATGTCATTCCTCTGTTTCTTCCAGCCTGCTATTCACTCTATCATGCATGTTTCTCATTTTATCTTTTATTGAGCCCTTTATCTCTGCTACATTATTCCTTATCTCTGTGTTAAGGTTCTACCTCATGTCTTTCACCCTTTTCTTGTATCCAGTGAGTATCTTTATGATCAGTACTTTAAATTCTCCATTTGGCATGTTACTTATATGTGTTTTCACTTAGACCTCTATCATTTGGATAAATTTCTCTGTCCATTCATTTTGTCTGAGTCTCTTAGAGGATACTTAACTATATTTGTTGTTCTTGAAGATAATGGATTTATGAAGAAGAGGGTTTGTAGTGACCTGCTGTGTAGTGCTCCCTGCCATCCAGGACCTGGCACTTCTGGGAGTGTCTCAAATGTGTAATTTGTGTGTTCTTTTGATTTTTCCTGGCTGATTTATCCTTTAGGACAGTTGTATGCAGAAGCTCTTTTTGCTTGTTATGGACAGTGTTTGGACCTTGGCCTAAAGTGGTGAGTTTTAGCCGGGGGTGTTCTGGGTCTGCTTAGGATATGAGATCTGTCACTACTGCTACCAGAGCAGAGGCTGTGCCTGGAGACGTGGTGTAAGTAGGAGTTTGAGTAAGTTTGTAGGGAAATAGGCCTGCCATGGTGAGGATGAGGTAAGCAAGATGGGTTCCATTAGAGTGTCGCAGGGGGGTAGTGATTGCTGTAAATAAGTTAGGTAGTGAGTGTCAGTGCTGCACTGATTCTTATAGTTGACCCTGTGGTTATGCTGGGGGTAGGGGAGGGAAATGGCATGTGTAAGTTCCTTTGTTCTCAGAGAGGTCCCTTTGTGAATGTCGACTCTGTGGGACTTGCTCCAGTATGAACAAATAACCACCTACTGTGTGCCCCATGCACTCTTCAGATCATTCTTTCCATGTCTTCAGCTCTTGAGTCATTTCCCTGTTTTCCCTTCAGGAATTGCACAGTGCATGCGCTCTAGGATCTATTCCAGTCAATCCCACTGACCCTTAAAACTCCAGACTTTAAGCACCACTGGCTGCCAGAAGTCAGGACATTTGGCTCCTCTTGCTGTCCAAGCCAATTGCTATGGGGATTCATTTTTCCTCTGTGCTCCCGTTAGTGTAGTATGTCTCTTGTCCTTCTCTGTGATTGCAACTCCCTGCCCACCTACAGCAGCCTTAATCCTTTTCTCTCCCAAACCATGTCTGTGCACTTTCTACCTCCTTTCATGTGGCCTCTTCTGCAGCATTAGTTGTAGAATTTGTTCAGTTTAAACTGCCAGGCTTCAGTTTAATTTCTGGGGTATTTAGGATGGTTTGATAGTTATCTAGTTGTATTCGTGGGATGAGGTGAACCTTGGGTAGTCCTACTCTATTGCCATTTCCTCCTTTGCGTACAGTTTGATTTTTGATTGTTGCAAGTTCATTTGGTATACCAAATGCTTAACTGAAATTTCCTGGAGTTTCGGGACTTTAAAAATAAACAAAACAACAAATAATTATAAGAAAACCTCTCATGGAAGTTGTGCTCTGTCAGAACTGTCCTTCTCAATCAATCTTGACTCAGTCCCAGAGTGGGAAGCTTCTTTCCCAGACCAGCAGGTATGCCTGCCCACATCACATACCTGGACATGGGAATTTGGCAGGGCTTCAGTTTGAGTGAAAGTAGACTCAGCACATCTAGTTAAAACCGGCCATATTCTGTCCAAGGGCCAAAGGCTGCTCACTGCAGGCAAGAACAGTCTCTGTAGACAACTGGCCTAAAGGATAGAACAGCCAAAACACAACAGTAAAGTACATGTAGCACATAACAGAGACCCTTCCTTAAGCTGAAGCCCTGGATGCTATATAACCTGTTCTTTATAAAGCCATTACTTTCAGGAGCAGGAAACATAATGGGCTTCTCTAACCCATGGATAAAGGTAGAGACTTAGATAAAATGCCAAAACAGAGGGATTCATCCCAAATGAAGAACAAGGTAAGTTCACAGCCAGAGATTTAAGTGAAAAAGATAGAAGTAACATGCCTGATGGAGACTTGAAAGCAACAGTCATAGGGATAATACCTGGGCTTGAGAAAATGAAAGATTTCTGGGAGGCCCTTATCACAGAGATGAAAGAGTGAGAAAAATACAATAATTGAGATTTGAAACAGACTTGTTGTAAAGACCACAAGGATGGAAGAAGAATAGGAACAAATGAGTGATATAGAAAAACAAATAATGGGGGAGTCAAGATGGCGGGGAAGTAGGAGGAGGCACCGTTTCAAGCTGTACCCTAAAGTGAGCTGATTACCTACCAAAGAACTCCGACCACCCATGAAATCAGGCTGAGATCAGAATTATACACGTATGGATCTCTACAGGAGCAGAAGACGCCAGTGGCAGGTAAAGCAGACTAGGAGCTTCGGACTGATATCGGAAGATAAACAAAAGGGGGAGGGAGCCACCAGAGGTGACCGATTGGAAAGTAATACCCCAATACAAGAGTGCCCTGCATCTGGGGACCAGCATAAACTTGGAGTCTGGTTGAAAGCACTCAAAAAACAAAGAGCAAAGGATCGCAGGGGCGGAAATAGTGGGAATCTTGGCGGTTAGGGTCAGGGACCTAAGTCCTTGGACACAGGACAACCTCCCCTGGCGCTGAGCCACAGAGAGTGCAGCAGAGAAATCAGATCTCCATCCCTGAGCCACATCCTGAAACCCGCTCATCCCACACCCTCCCTTGGGAGAGGTGAACATAGGTGCTAGCCTGGAGCTCTGGCATCTGGAAAAACCAGACATTCCCAGACCGGGACAGCGGGAAAATCTCAGTGTGCGATCTCCGCTTGGAACCTCTCTGGCAGTCTGGAGCTGCCTAGACAGCCGCCGCTGCCCTGGTATTGGGTATACCCAATATCCAATGAGGATCTCCTGCATCCCCAGGGACCATGTCTCAGAACGGACTCTGCCAGCATCTCTGCAGAGCATTCTGAGGCTTCTCTCTGAGAGGGAGGTCGGGGTGCAGTTTGCTCTCCTCTAAAACTCCAAAAACCATCAAAAGCTGTCAAGGCGAAAGAAAACAGATGAAAGAGCATAAAAACACCCAGAGAACAAAAGCCTGACAAAAACAGTTTCCTCAGATCCCACCCGCTTAAGGGGAGTGGGCGGACCTAACTCAGGGAACATCATTGTCTGAAAACCCACGTGGCAGGCCCCTCCCACAGAAGACCAACCAGGAAGGAAGAAAAAAAAAAAAAAAAGACGGCAAGAGAACAACCACCACTACTTCATAAATACAACTTGTATTTTTAACTCTTTACCAATATTCTGGTTCTTTTTTTATACAAACAGATAATTTTTTAACCTATTTGCCATCACACTGAGATGTCCAGTACATCAAATTCTTTAATAACCTTCTAACCTGAACCTTTGATACATACACCCGTATTTTTCTTTTGCTTTTCTATTTTTTTAATTCTTTTAAATTTAACTTAGTTTAGTCTAGTCTATTCTTTTTTAATTTTTATTTTCTACTATACATATAGAGTTAAACTTCAAGGTAATCCCCTTTCCCCAACCAATGCTACCCCTATAGGCAAACCAGTTTCTAATCCCCCTGTAACTTAGGAATGTTGAGTCCCTTAACAAATACATCAAGATACATTCAGGAAGAATCAAGATAACCTTCCTCACCCACACTGAGAATTTATAACCACTCTCCCAATTTTTCCTTCTGACAGTGTTTCTGTGAATTTGTGTTTGTCCTGATAATATATAAATCTTATATATTTCTTGGGGTTCTTTCTGATGAGGTTCTTCCCTTTTTTTGCTTATATATATATATATATATATATATATAAAATATATATATATTATATATATATATATAATATAATATAATATATATATATATATATATATACATTTTTTTCCTCTTGTCATATACTTTTATTAGTCTTTTTGTTTGTCTGTTTTTGTTGGTATACTTCATAAATCTTACCTTGTGGCCCATTTCGTCTGAGCCTTCTCTTTTATCTTCCCTTTTTTCCCTGTCTCTCTCTCTCTCTCTCTCTCTTTTTTTTTCCTTTTCTCTTTTCCTTTTTTTTTTCTTTCTTATTCTCTATTTCTTTTTCTTTTCTTTTCTCTCTCATTTGGGTGGGGAATCCTAATTGCACAGAAACATTGCAGGGTGCACCTTGATTGCACCACAATCGATACATCCAGCTGCATCTGTTCAGTCATCTCTTACCAAAATGATAAGGAGGAGGAATACCCAACAGATGAAAAATACAGAGGATGGACCTTCTGCAACAGAGCTAATGACTATCGACCTTGACAATATGTTCGAAAAGGAATTCAGACTAACAATTATCCAGGCAATAGCTAGGTTGGAGAAAGCCATGGATGACCAAACAGAATTGATTAGGGCAGAACTGAAAGCCACCAGGGATGATGTTCACAATGTTAGGGCAGAACTGATAGCCACCAGGGATGATGTTCAAAATGCTCTCAATGAGTTCCAATCTAATCTAAATTCTCTAAAAGCTAGGGTAACTGAGACAGAAGATAGAATTAGTGATCTGGAGGACAAACAGATAGAGAGAAAGGATCAGGAGGAAGCCTGGAACAAATAGCTCAGAAGCCACGAAAACAGAATCAGGGAATAAATGATGCCATGGAATGTTCCAAGGTCAGAATTATTGGAATCCCTGAAGGGGAGGAAAAAGAAAGAAGTTTAGAAGATATAGTGGAAGAAGTTGTCTATGAAAATTTTCCCAATCTCACGAATGGAAACAACGTTCATGTACTAGAGGAAGAAAGATTTCCTCCCAAGATTTTAGATTCTCAAAAGTCCTCACGACACCTTATAGTTAAAATGAGGAATTATGTTTCAAGAGAGACCCTCTTAAAAGCAGCTAGGACAAAGAAGCTCCTTACATACAGAGGAAAGCCCATTAGAATAACGTCAGAACTGTCGACAGAGACCTGGCAAGCGAGGAAGGCTGGCAGAATATATTCAGAGTACTAAATGAGAAGAATACTCTATCCAGTAAGACTGACTTTTAGGATTTTTATTTATTTATTTGACAGAGATCACAAGTATGGAGAGAAGCAGGCAGAGAGAAAGAGGAGGAAGCAGGCTCCATGCCAAGCAGGGAGCCCAACACGGGGCTTGATCCCAGGACCCCGGAATCATGACCTGAGCGAAATGCAGAGGCTTTAACCCATTGAGCCACCCAGGCACCCCAAGACTGATTTTAAAATGGATGGAGAGATAAAGAGTTTCCAAGACTGGCAAGGCTTAAAAGACAATGTGACCACCAAGCCGACACTGCAGGAAATATTAAGGGGGGTCCTATAAAAGAGAAAAAATCCTAACAATAAAATTGAACAGAAATATAGAAACAATCTACAGAAAGAAAGACGTCAAAGGTAACACGATGTCAATAAAACCTATCTCTCAAAAATCATTCTCAGTGGGAATGGCCTAAATGCGCCCATAAAACGACACAGGGTTGCAGACTGGATAAAACGACAGGACACCTCCATATCTTGTCCACAAGAAACCCATTTTGAACTTAAGGATACACCCAGACTGAAAGTGAAGGGATGGAGAAGCGTCTTTCATGCCACTGGGGCTCAGAAGAAGGCCATGGTAGCAAATCTCATATCAGATAAATTAGATTTTAAACTAAAGACTGTAGTCAGAGATACAGAAGGACACTATGTAATTCTTAAAGGGACTATCCACCAAGTTGATCTAAAAATTATAAATATCTACACCCCCAATATGGGAGCACACAATTACATAAGAAAACTATTAATCAAGATAAAGAGTCATATTGATATGAATACATTGATAGTAGGAGACCTTAATACACCTCTCTCAGAAATAGACAGATCATCGAAGCAGAAAATTAATAAAGAAATAAGAGCATTGAATGAAACATTGGACCAGATGGACCTCATAGACATATACAGAACATTCCACCGTAAAACAACAGAATACTCATTCTTCTCAAGTGCACATGGAAACTTCTTCAGAATAGACCACATATTGGGTCACAAATCAGGACTCAACTGATACCAAAAGACTGACATTATTCCCTGCATATGCTCAGATCACAATGCTTTGAAACTGGAACTCAATCACAAGGAAAAGTTCAGAAGGAACTCAAACACCTGGAAGCTAATGACCACCTTGCTTAAGAATGCTTGGATCAACCAGGAGATCAAAGATAAACTTAAAGAATTCATGGAAATCAATGAGAATGAAGACACTTTGGTCCAAAACCTATGGCATACAGCAAAAGCATTTCTAAGGGGGAAATACATAGCCATCGAAGCCTCCCTCAAAAACATTGAAAAATTCAGAATACACCAGCTGTCTCTACACCTTACAGAAATGGAGAATCAACAACAAATCAAACCAACTCCACATGCAAGAAGGGAAATAAGATTAGAGCAGAGAAAAATGAGGTAGAAACGAGAGATACAGTAGAACGTATCAATGAAACTAGAAGCTGGTTTTTTGAAAGAATCAATAAGATCGATAAACCATTGGCCAAACTAATCCAAAAGAAAAGAGAGAAAGTCCAAATTAATAAAATTATGAATGAAAAGGGAGAGATCACAACTAACACCAAGGCAATAGAAATAATCATCAGAAATTATTACCAACAGTTATATGCCAATAAGCTAAGCAACCTAGATGAAATGGATGCATTCCTGGAAAACTACAAACTCTCAATATTGAACCAGGAAGAAATTGACAACCTGAATAGACGGTATCTAGTAACGAGATTGAAGCAGTGATCAAAAACCTCCCCAAAAAGAAGAGTCCAGGACCTGATGGATTCCCTGGGGAATTCTACAATCTTTCAAAGAAGAAATAACCTCAATTCTCCTGAACCTGTTCCAAAAAATTGAAGCAGAAGGAAAACTTCCAGACTCTTTTTATGAAGCCAGCATTACCCTGCTCCCCAAACCAGGCAAAGACCCTACCAAAAAGGAGAATTTCAGACCAATACCACTGATGAATATGGATGACAAGATTCTCCACAAGATCATAGCAAACAGGATCCAGCAGCACATTCAAAAGATTATCCACCATGACCAGGTGGGATTCATCCCTGGGTTGCAAGGTTGGTTCAACATTCGCAAATCAATCAATGTGATAGAACAAATCAATAAGAGAAGAGGGAAGAACCACATGGTCCTCTCCATTGATGCAGAAAAAGCATTTGACAAAATCCAGCATCCGTTCCTGATGAAAACGCTTCAAAGTATGGGGATGGAGCGAACATTCCTGAACTTCATAAAATCTATCTATGAAAGTCACACAGCAAATATCATCCTCAATGTGAAAAAGCTTGCAGCCTTCTCATTGAGATCAGGAACACGACAAGGATGCCCACTCTCACCACTCTTGTTCAACATAGTATTAGAAGTTCTGGCAACGGCAATCAAACAACAAAGAGGAATAAAAGGTATCCAACTTGGCAAGGAAGAAGTCAAACTCTCTCTCTTCGCAGATGACATGATCATTTATATGGAAAACCCCAAAGACTCCACCCCCAAACTACTAGACCCCGTACAGCCATTCAGTAACGTGGCAGGATACAAAGTCCATGTACAGAAATCAGTGGCTTTCTTATACACTAACAATGAAAATACAAAAATGGAAATTAGAGAATTGATTCTATTTACTATAGCACCAAGAACCATAAGATACCTGGGAATAATCCTAACCAAAGAGGTAATGGACCTGTACACGAGGAACTATAGAACACTCATGAAAGATATTGAAGAAGACAAAAAAAGGTGGAGGACCATTCCATGGTCTTGGAAGGAAGAATAAACATTGTTAAAATGTCTCTACTGCCTAGAGCAATCTATAGTTTTAATGCCATTCCGATCAAAATTCCACCGGTATTTTTTAAAGAGCTGGAGCAAATAATCCTAAAATTTGTATGGAATCAGAAGAGACTCCGAATTGCTAAGGAAATGTTGAAAAACAAAAACAAAACTGGTGGCATCAAGTTACCTGATTTCAAGCTTTACTACAAAGCTGTGATCACCAAGACAGCGTGGTACTGGCATAAAAACAGACACATAGACCAGTGTAACAGAGTAGAGAGGCCAGATATGGATCCTCAAATCTATGGTCCAATAATCTTCGACATAACAGGAAAAAATACACAATGGAAAACAGACAGTCTCTTCAATAAATGGTCCTGGGAAACCTGGACTGCGATATGTAGAAGAATGAAACTCGACCATTCTCTTAGACCGTACACAAAGATAAACTCGAAATGGATAAAAGACCTCAACGTGAGACAGGAATCTATCAGAATCCTAGAGGAGAACATAGGCAGTCACCTCTTCGATATCAGCCACAGCAACTTCTATCAAGATATGTCTCCAAGGCCAAGGAAACAAAAGCGAAAATGAACTTTTGGGACTTCATCAAGATCAAAAGCTTCTGCACAGCAAAGGAAACAGTCAACAAAACAAAAAGGCAACCCACGGAATGGGAGAAGATATTTGCAAATGACAGTACAGACAAAAGGTTGATATCCAGGATCATTAAAGAACTCCTCCAACTCAACACACACAAAACAGATAATCCTATCAAAAAATGGGCAGAAGATATGAACAGACACTTCTCTGAAGAAGACATACAAATGGCTATCAGACACATGAAAAAATGTTCATCATCACTAGCCATCAGGGAGATTCAAAGTAAAACTACATTGAGATACCAACTGACACCAGTTAGAATGGCCAAAATTAGCAATACAGGAAACAACGTGTGTTGGAGAGGATGTGGAGAAAGGGGAACCCTCTTCCACTGTTGGTGGGAATGCAAGTTAGTGTAGCCACTTTGGAGAACAGTGTGGAGATTCCCGAAGAAATTAAGAATAGAGCTTCCCTATGACTTGCAATTGCACTGCTGGGTATTTACCCCAAAGATACAGATGTAGTGAAAAGAAGGGCCATCTGTACCCCAATGTTTATTGCAGCAATGGCTACGGTCGCCAAACTGTGGAAAGAACCAAGATGACCTTCAACGGATGAATGGATAAGGAAGATGTGGTCCATATACACAATGGAGTATTATGCCTCCATCAGAAAGGATGAATACCCAACTTTTGTAGCATCATGGACGGGACCGGAAGAGATTATGCTGAGCGAAGAAGTCAAGCAGAGTGAGTCAAATATCATATGGTCTCACTTATTTGTGGAACATAACAAATAACATGGAGGACATAGGGAGATGGAGAGGAGAGTGAGTTGAGGGAAACTGGAAGGGGAGAAGATCCCTGAGAGACTATGGATTTTAAAAACAACCAGAGGGTTTTGAAGGGGCGGGGGGTGGGAGGTTGAGGAACCAGGCGGTGAGTAATAGGGAGGCCACGTACTGCATGGAGCACTGGGTGTGGTGCAAAAATAATGACTACTGTTACACTGAAAAGAAATAAATGAATAAATAAAAAAGAAAGGATGAATATCCAACTTTTGTAGCAACATGGACGGGATCTGAAGAGATTATGCTGAGCGAACTAAGTCAAGCAGAGAGAGTTAAGTATCATATGGTCTCACTTATTTGTGGAGCATAACAAAAAACTCGGAGGACATGGGGAGATTGAGAGGAGAAGGGAGTTGAGGGAAACTCGAAAGGGAGTTGAACGATGAGAGACTATGGACTCTGAAAAACAACCAGAGGGTTTTGAAGGGTTGGTGGGTAATAGGGAGGGCACGTACTGCATGGAGAACTGTGTGTGGTGCAGAAACAATGAATACTGTTACTCTGAAAAAAAATTATTAAAAAATTAAAGACTGTATGAGATTATGCTTAGCTAAATAATTCAAGCAGAGATTGTCAAATATCATGTGTTCTTACTTATTTGTGGAGCATAACAAGGAACACGGAGGACATGGCGAGATTGAGAGGAGATGGGAGTTGAGGGAAACTGGAATGGGAGATGAACCATGAGAGACTATGGACTCTGAAAAACAACTAGAGGGTTTTAAAGGGGTGGGGGGTGGGAAGTTGAGGAACCAGGTTGTGGGTAATAGGGAGGGCATGTACTGCATGGAGCACTGGGTGTGGTGCAAAAATAATGACTACTGTTACACTGAAAAGAAATAAATGAATAAATAAAAAAGGAAGGATGAATACCCAACATTTTTAGCTACATGGACTGGAGTGGAAGGAATTATGCTGAGTGAAATAAGTCAAGCAGAGAGAGTCATGTTTCATATGGTTTCACTTATTTGCGGATCATAACAAATAACATGGCGAACATTGGGAGATGGAGAGGAGAAGGAAGTTGAGGGAAATTGGAAGTGGAGGTGAATCATAAGAGACTTTGGACTCTGAAAAAGAACCTGAAGGTTTTGAAGTGGCGGGGCATGGGAGGTTGGGGGAACCAGTTGGTGGGTAATAGAGAGGGCACGTATTGCATGGAGCACTGGGTGTTGTGCAAAAACAATAAATAATGTTACACTGAAAAAAAAGTTTACAGAAAACAAAAACAAAACCGAAAAAACCTATGAAGAGGGTTAATAAGCAAAGACCCTAGTCTCCACAATCACTTTTTCTAGCATGAAGAACTTTGTTCCATTCCTACAGGAGAACCATATGGTTGGATTCAGTCTATAATATTAACTCAATTAAAAAGCTTAAGAAACTTTATTATTTAGTTTCTAATAGGTTGTTTCAAAGTGCCTAAACTGAATTGCTATTATTCTTGAAATCAGCTGTTAGTTATAAAAAAGTTTCAATTTTCTCTCCTTATACCTGCTGATGTGGACTGAATATTTATGTTCCCCTCAAAATTACATTTTGAAATCCTAACCTCTAATGTGATGGTATTAGGAGATGGGCCTCAGTTTGGTAATTAGGTCATGGATGAAATTAGGACCCTTATAAAAGAGACTCCAGAGAGCTCCCATTCCCCTTCTGTCATGCATGTACACAGCAAGAAGATGACGAATTAGAAATTAGGAAATAGGTCTTCATCAGATACTGAATCTTCCAGTACTGTGATCCTGGATTTCTCCAGAACTATGAGGAATGAATTTATTTTGTTTATGTCACCTAGTCTGTGAGAATCTGTTATCTCAGACCAAATGGAACTAAGAAAACTGCTTTAAACATTTGAGTGTCTTTTGAGGATCAACTCTTTCTTGTTATTGATAATTTGGGTATTATTAATTTTCATTGTTGGAAATACCAACTTTCTAGGAAAGGCTAATGTGACTGGTACATACAGTGTGTTGTCAGAGGCAATGATGATTCAACTTTTCCCCCTCGTCTTGATTGCTCTGGCAATCCAAACATGTTGACTCTATGATCCCTTCCTGGACTGGGTGTAAACTTTTCTGGGCATTTTCACATAAGCAGACCAGTCCTTAGATCATGTGTACTACAAGAAGATCCACCCTTCTGTAATAAATACACTGAACACTGAGTAATATTAACAAGTCTTTTGTAGGAGCATGAAATAAATTTGGCTTTCCTCTTAACTTTGCTCATTCCTCAGCCATATAGCTCCCCAAGCACTTACTCAGAAACTTTCTTCAGTAAATGTAAATGGAAATCAAGAACCAGTTTGAGATAAGGAGCTGAAAGAGCCTCACCTGTCACCTATTTAGAGAAAATGCCTTCCGGTCATAGCAAATACTCAACAGTTTTTTTGGGATCATCATATTCAGAGATATGTCTTCATCCTCATGGGATAACTTACGTTCTTAAGAAACTATGATTCATCGGTATAAACATACAAATAAGTCATTATGAGTGTGTAGAGATTAAATGAATGGGGTTTTGTGAGGGGAATTAAAGGCCAATGTAAAACAGCTATAAGATTTACCACAGAAGGGAACAAATTGGAAAAAAACAGAGGGCAGTGAATAAGGTTTATGTGACCAATAGAAATGAGTAAAATTTAAGCGCTGGTTATGTAAGTATAGAGAGGTATTGTGTTGCGGTCCTTAGGAGACTCCATATGATTGTATATGGAAACAATCGCAAATACAGATTGCTGCCTAAGACCATAGAGAAAAATGTCTTTACCACTCCCAAACATACAGAACAGGTGGGAAAGTTGACCAGCTGTTCTAAGACCAAGGGCATCAGGCAAGGTTTGTCTCCATAACTTTGCGATGGTGCCATCTTGGACAATGTTGTTTTTCTCATCACAATAGAGAATAAAATCCTATTGAAATTGTGAACCCAATGCCAGGAACCTAGTTAAGATTCTTTTAATTAAAGATATTTTATAGTTTTTTGTGACAAATAAAGTGGTTCAGTGATGTTAGCCTACACCAATCCTAATAAAACTTTACAACTGACATAACACAATATCCACTGTTAACAATAATCAGTTGTGGCTCAACAGGGAAGATAAACTAAAGTATATATTATTTGTTACCTACAAGGCCATCAAAACCAAAAATCACTCAAAAGTCTATTGGTGCATGGTATATATGGAAAACAGCACCCTGTAGAAATGTGCAGTGTTGTGACTTTTTTACAAAATAGTCTACTTAAATTAAATGTTCACCTTTCTTTTCAGGAATTCTGCTTCCAATAACCTTTCAATAGAAATGAAAATATGAATGGATAATAATGTAGCACATTATTTCTTGAATTATTATTTCTTAAATTAGTTATTTGGATTGGCAACAACCAATGTAATAAGGGCTGGATAAATTATGGTGTAATTATATCATGAAATGTTATAAAGCCACTACAAAGAATTAATGAAGACTATAATAGATGTTCAGAAGGAGCTACATAATTTTTTAGAAACAAGAATTATGGAGAAATGTATACAAGGAATGTCCTTTCTTATATAAATTAAGCAACAGTGCAAAGCTTGCTTATTTCACATTTCTTTCTTTTCTTTCTTTCTTTCATTTCAAGTATAATTAATATACAGTGTTGCATTAGTTTCAAGTGTACAATGTAATGATTCAACAAGTCTGTAAAGTTCTCAGTGCTCATCAAGATAAGTGTACCCTTAATCCTCTCTATTTCCCTCATCCCACTACTTTGTTTTCTGTATTTAAGAGTCTGTTTGATTGTTTGTTTGTTTGTCTTTTGTTTTTCTTTGTTTGCTCACTTGTTTAGCTTCTTAAATTCCACATATAAATGAAATCATATGACATATGTCAGGAATCCAGTTTTGAGTGACACATGTGGCTAAAGTGAGTTCCTGACAGGTCTTCTAATTAATTCGTTAATTAATTTTTAAGGATTTTGTTTATTTATTTGACAGAGAGAGACCATGCATGCACAGTAAGGAGAGCAATGGGGAGAGTGAGAGGAAGAATCAGGCTCCCTATTGAGCAGGGAGCCTGATGCGTGACTTGACCCCAGGGCCCTGGGGTCATGACTTGAGCCCAAGGCAGTCTCTTGGCTGACTGAACCACCCAGGCTCCCCAGGTCTTCTAATTTAAATAGGATTCTAAACCTGTTACAAAATCTTAGGCTTACTTTCCTTGTTTGTCTACACTACTGGCTACATTTAGTGTCTTTTCATAGTATAAATATGTAAGGTTGTTATTATTTGAGAACACAGTTTTTATTTTGACATTTATTTCTTCAAATGCTGTATTATTATAGCAAATGGCACCTGTGTTACTGAGGCACAGGGCATCTAGAAGCTAGCCCCACTTGTTGTTAAGACATAAAGCTATAATTATAATAACAGACTGGTTTGGTATTGATGGAGGGATTAAAATCTCCATGGAAAAGAAAAAAAATGGTATTTGTCTTTCTCTGGCTAACATTTCACTTAGTATTATATATTCTGGGTCCATCCATGTTATTGCAAATGCCAAGGTTTCATTATTTTTTCTGCTTCAGTAATACTACATAACACACATACATACACACATACATCTCTTTATCCATTCATAAAAATAAAAAAACACAAGAAATAACAAGTGTTGGTAAACAGAAAAAGTGGTTAAAAAGGAAGATTTGTGCACTGTTGGTTGCACTGCAAATTGGTGGAGTCACTATAGAAGACAGTATGAAAGGTCATTAGAAAATTAAAAACAGAAATACCTTATGATCCTGTAATACCACTGTTGAGAATTTACCCAAAGAAAACAAAAACACTGATTTGAAAATATATATCCACCCCTGTACTGATTGCAGTATTATTTACAACAAAGCTTGTTATATGTGTGTACATTTCCATGTTAATATATACCTATAGAGAATTTATAAGGGAAGTAACTAGATGGCTTCCATGGTTAGTAAGGAATGTAGAGCCTTGGAATATATGTAATTTCTTTTTTCTTTATTTTTTTTGGAATATATGTGATTTCATGTCAGTTATATAATTGTGTGTGTGCATGCATGAATGTAAGTGCATGTGTGAGTGAATAAGGAACATTAAGGGATGATATCCTCCAGTTATCTATGGATAACAAGAACAAGGTTTTTAAAATTTCTTTTCAGCATAAAAGTATTCATTGTTTTTGCACCACACCCAGTGCTCCATGCAATACATGCCCTCCCCATTACCCACCACACGGTTCCCCAAACCTCCCACTCCCTGCCCCTTCAAAACACTCAGGTTGTTTTTCAGAGTCCAAAGTCTCTACGCTTCACCTCCCCTTCCAATTTCCCTCAACTCCTTTCTCCTCTCCATCTCCCAAAGTCCTCTTTCCACGGTTTGGTGACCATGGCCATTGCTTCAATAAACATTGGGGTACAGATGGCTCTTCTTTTCACTACATCTTTATCTTTGTGGTAAATACCCAGCAGTGCAATTGCAGAGTCATAGAGAAGATCTATTTTTTATTATTTAAATTTTATTTTATTTATTTTATTTGTTTATTTACAGCATAACAGTGTCCATTGTTTTGGCATCACACCCAGTGCTCCATGCAGTAGGTGCCCTCCCTATTACCCACCACCTGGTTCCTCAACCTCCCAACCCACCCCCCCCCCCCCGCCGCCCCTTCATAACCCTCTGGTTGTTTTTCAGAGTCCATAGTCTCTCATGGTTCATCTCCCCTTCCAGTTTCCCTCAATTCCCTCTCCTCTCCATCTCCCCATGTCCACCATGTTCTTTGTTATGCTCCACAAATAAGTGAGACCATATGATACTTGACTCTCTCTGCTTGACTTACTTCGCTCAGCATAATCTCTTCCAGTTCCGTCCATGTTGCTACAAAAGTTGGGTATTCATCCTTTCTGATGGAGGCATAATACTCCATTGTGTATATGGACCACATCTTCCTTATCCATTCATCCGTTGAAGGGCATCTTGGTTCTTTCCACAGTTTGGCGACCGTAGCCATTGCTTCAATAAACATTGGGGTACAGATGGCCCTTCTTTTCACTACATCTGTATCTTTGGGGTAAATACCCAGCAGAGCAATTGCAGGGTCATAGGGAAGCTCCATTCTTAATTTCCTCAGGAATCTCCACACTGTTCTCCAAAGTGGCTGCACTAAATTGCATTCCCACCAACAGTGGAAGAGGGTTCCCCTTTCTCCACATCCTCTGCAACACACGCTGTTTCCTGTCTTGCTAATTTTGGCCATTCTAACTGGTGAAAGGTGATATCTCAATGTGGTTTTAATTTGAATCTCCCTGATGGCTAGTGATGATGAACATTTTTTCATGTGTCTGGTAGCCATTTGTATGTCTTCATTGGAGAAGTGTCTGTTCATATCTTCTGCCCACTTTTTGATAGAATTATCTGTTTTGTGTGTGTTGAGTTTGAGAAGGTCTTTATAGATCCTGGATATCAACCTTTTGTCTGTACTGTCATTTGCAAATATCTTCTCCCATTCCGTGGGTTGCCTTTTTGTTTTGTTGACTGTTTCCCGTGCTGTGCAGAAGGTTTTGATCTTGATGAAGTCCCAAAAGTTCATTTTTGCTTTTGTTTCCTTGGCCTTTGGAGAAATATCTTGAAAGAAATTGCTGTGGCTGATATCGAAGAGATTACTGCCTATGTTCTCCTCTAGGATTCTGATAGATTCCTGTCTCACATTGAGGTCTTTTATCCATTTCGAGTTTATCTTTGTGTACGGTGTAAGAGAATGGTCGAGTTTCATTCTTCTACATATCGCTGTCCAGTTTTCCCAGCACCATTTATTGAAGAGACTGTCTTTTTTCCATTGAATATTTTTTCCTGTTTTGTCGAAGATTATTTTGACCATAGAGTTGAGGGTCCATATCTGGGCTCTCCACTCTATTCCACTGGTCTGTGTGTCTGTTTTTATGCCAGTACCATGCTGTCTTGGTGATCACAGCTTTGTAGTAAATCTTGAAATCGGGTAACCTGATGCCGCCAGTTTTGTTTTTGTTTTTCAACATTTCCTTACCAATTTGGGGTCTCTTCTGATTCCATACAAATTTTAGGATTCTTTGCTCCAGCTCTTTGAAAAATATCGGTGGAATTTTGATCGGAATGGCATTAAAAGTATAGATAGCTCTAGGCAGTATAGACATTTTAACAATGTTTATTCTTCCAATCCAAGAGCATGGAACAATCTTCCATCTTTTTTTGTCTTCTTCAATATCTTTCATGAGTGTTCTGTAGTTCCTCGAGTACAGTTCCTTTACCTCTTTGGTTAGATCTTATGGTTCTTGGTGCTATAGTAAATGGAATCGATTCTCTAATTTCCCTTTCTCTATTTTCATTGTTAGTGTATAAGAAAGCCACTGATTTCTGTACATGGACTTTGTATCCTGCCACGTTACTGAATTGCTGTATGAGTTCTAGTAGTTTGGGGGTGGAGTCTTTGGGGTTTCCCATATAAAGAATCATGTCATCTGCGAAGAGAGAGAGTTTGACTTCTTCACTGTCAATTTGGATACCTTTTATTTCTCTTTGTTGTCTGATTGCCGTTGCTAGGACTTCTAATACCATGTTGAACAAGAGTGGTGAGAGTGGGCATCCTGGTCGTGTTCCTGTTCTCAACGGGAAGGCTGAAAGCTTTTTCCCATTGAGGATGATATTTGCTGTGGGTCTTTCATAGATAGATTTTATGAAGTTCAGGAATGTTCCCTCAATCCGTATACTTTGAAGCGTTTGAATCAGGAACGGATGCTGGATTTTGTCAAATGCTTTTTGTGCAACAATTGAGAGGACCATGTGGTTCTTCTCTCATCACTTACTGATTTTTTTCTATCACATTGATTGATTTGTGAATGTTGAACCAAACTTGCAACCCAGGGATGAATCCCACCTGGTCATGGTGGATAATCTTTATAATGTGCTGCTGGATCCTGTTTGCTAGGATCTTGTTGAGAATCTTTGCATCCATATTCATCAGTGATATTGGTCTGAAATTCTCCTTTTTGGTAGAGTCTTTGCCTGGTTTGGGGATCAGGGTAATGCTGGCTTCATAAAAAGAGTCTGGAAGTTTTCCTTCTGCTTCAATTTTTGGAACAGCTTCAGGAGAATTGGGGTTATTTCTTCTTTGAAAGTTTGGTAAAGTTCCCCAGGGAATCCATCAGGTCCTGGGCTCTTGTTTTTTGTTTTTTTGATTATTTTTTCCATTTTATTTATTTTTTCCGTGTAACAGTATTCATTGTTTTTGCACAACACCCAGTGCTCCATGCAAAACGTGCCCTCCCCATTACCCACCACCTGTTCCCCCAACCTCCCACCCCTGACCCTTCAAAACACTCCGGGTCTTTTTCAGAGTTCATATCTCTTATGGTTTGCCTCCCCTTCCAATTTTTTTTTTTATAAATATATAATGTATTTTTATCCCCAGGGGTACAGGTCTGTGAATCGCCAGGTTTACACACTTCACAGCACTCACGATAGCACATACCCTCCCCAATGTCCATAGACCCTCCCCCTCTCCCAAACCCACCTCCCCACAGCAACCCCCAGTTTGATGTGTGAGATTAAGAGTCATTTATAGTTTGTCTCCCTCCCAATCCCATCTTGTTTCATTTATTCTTCTCCTATCCCCCTACCCCCCCATGTTGCTTCTCCATGTCCTCATATCAGGGAGATCATATGATAGTTGTCTTTCTCCGATTGACTTATTTCACTAAGCATGATACGCTCTAGTTCCATCCACGTCATTGCAAATGGCAAGATTTCATTTCTTTTGATGGCTGCATAGAATTCCATTGTGTATATATACCACATCTTCTTTATCCATTCATCTGTTGATGGACATCTAGGTTCTTTCCATAGTTTGGCTATTGTAGACATTGCTGCTATAAACATTCGGGTACACGTGCCCCTTCGGATCACTATGTTCGTATCTTTAGGGTAAATACCCAGTAGTGCAATTGCTGGGTCATAGGGTAGTTCTATTTTCAACATTTTGAGGAACCTCCATGCTGTTTTCCAGAGTGGTTGCACCAGCTTGCATTCCCACCAACAGTGGAGGAAGGTTCCCCTTTCTCCACATCCTCGCCAGCATCTGTCATTTCCTGACTTGTTCATTTTAGACATTCTGACTGGTGTGAGGTGATATCTCATTGTGGTTTTGATTTGTATTTCCCTGACGCCGAGTGACGTGGAGCACTTTTTCATGTGTCTGTTGGCCATCTGGATGTGTTCTTTGCAGAAATGTCTGTTCATGTCCTCTGCCCATTTCTTGATTGGATTGTTTGTTCTTTGGGTATTGAGTTTGCTAAGTTCCTTATAGATTTTGGATACTAGCCCTTTATCTGATATGTCGTTTGCAAATATCTTCTCCCATTCTGTCAGTTGTCTTTTGGTTTTGTTAACTGTTTCCTTTGCTGTGCAAAAGCTTTTGATCTTGATGAAATCCCAATAGTTCATTTCTGTTGGGCTCTTGATTTTGGGGAGGTTTTTGAACACTGCTTCAATCTCGTTACTAGATACCGTCTATTCAGGTTGTCAATTTCTTCCTGGTTCAATATTGGGAGTTTATAGTTTTCCAGGAATGCATCCATTTCATCCAGGTTGCTTAGCTTATTGGCATATAACTGTTGGTAATAATTTCTGATGATTGTTTCTATTTCCTTGGTGTTCGTTGTGATCTCTCCCTTTTCATTCATCATTTTATTAATTTGGGCTTTCTCTCTTTTCTTTTGGATTAGTGTGGCCAATGGTTAATCGATCTTATTGATTCTTTCAAAAAACCAGCTTCTAGTTTCATTGATACCTTCTAATGTATCTCTCGTTTCTACCTCATTGATCTCTGCTCTAATCTTGATTATTTCCCTTCTTGCATGTGGAGATGGTTTGATTTGTTGTTGATTCTCCAGTTCTTTAAGGTGTAGAGACAGCTGGTGTATTCTGGATTTTTCAATGTTTTTGAGGGAGGCTTGGATGGCTATGTATTTCCCCTTAGAACCGTCTTTGCTGTATCCCATAGGTTTTGGACCGAGGTGTCTTCATTCTCATTGGTTTCCATGAATTGTTTAAGTTCGTCTTTGATCTCCTGGTTGATCCAAGCATTCTTAAGCAAGGTGGTCTTTAGCTTCCAGATGTTTGAGTTCCTTCTGAACTTTACCTTGTGATTGAGTTCCAGTTTCAAAGCATTGTGATCTGAGAATATGCATGGAATAATGTCAGTCTTTTGGTATTGGTTGAGTCCTGCTTTGTGACCCAGTATGTGGTCTATTCTGGAGAAGGTTCCATGTGCACTTGAGAAGAATGAGTATTCTGTTGTTTTCGGGTGGAATGTTCTGTATATGTCTATGAGGTCCATCTGGTCCAATGTTTCATTCAATGCTCTTATTTCTTTATTAATTTTCTGCTTCGATGATCTGTCTATTTCTGAGAGAGGCGTATTAAGATCTCCTACTATTATTGTATTCGTATCAATATGACTCTTTATCTTGATTAATAGTTTTCTTATGTAATTGGGTGCTCCCATATTGGGGGCATAGATATTCACAATTGTTAGATCGTCTTGGCGGATAGTCCCTTTAAGAATTATGTAGTGTCCTTCTGTATCTCTGACTACAGTCTTTAGTTTAAAATCTAATTTATCTGATATGAGAATCGCTACCCCGGCCTTCTTTTGAGGCCCATTGGCATGAAAGATGCTTCTCCATCCCTTCACTTTCAGTCTCGGTGTATCCTTAGGTTCAAATTGGGTCTCTTGTAGACAACATATGGATGGCATCTGTCATTTTATGCAATCTGCAACCCTGTGTCATTTTATGAGTGCATTTAGGCCATACACATTGAGAGTGATTATTGAGAGTTAGGTTTTTATTGACATCGTGTTGCCTTTGAAGTCTTTCTGTCTGTAGATTGTTTCTATATTTCTGTTCAATGATATTCTTAGGATTTTTTCTCTTTTAAAGGACCCCCCTTAATATTTCCTGCAGTGTCGGCTTGGTGGTTGCATAGTCTTTTAAGACTTGCTGGTCTTGGAAACTCTTTATCTCTCCATCCATTTTAAATGTCAGTCTTGCTGGATAGAGTATTCTTGGTTGCATGTTCTTCTCATTTAGTACTCTGAATATATTTTGCCAGCCCTTCCTGGCTTGCCAGGTCTCTGTGGAAAGGTCTGACGTTATTGTAATAGGCTTTCCTCTGTATGTAAGGAGCTTCTTTGTCGTAGCTGCTTTTAAGAGGGTTTGTCGTGAAACATAATTCCTCCTTTTAACTATAAGTTGTCCTTAGGACTTTCGAGAATCTAAAATTTTGGGAGGAAATCTCTCTGCCTCTAGTACATGAACATTGTTTCCATTCGTGAGATTGGGAAAATTTTCATAGACAACTTCTTCCAGTATATCTTCTAGAGTTCTTTCTTTTTCTTCCCCTTCAGGGATTCCAATAATTCTGACTTTGTAACGTTTCATGGCATCATTTATTTCCCTGATTCTGTTTTCGTGGCTTCTGAGCTGTTTGTTCCAGGCTTCCTCCTGATCCTTTCTCTCTATCTGTTTGTCCTCCAGATCACTAATTCTATCTTCTGTCTCAGTTACCCTAGCTTTTAGAGAATTTAGATTGGATTGGAACTCATTGGGAGCATTTTGAACATCATCCCTGGTGGCTTTCAGTTCTGCCCTAACATTGTGAACATCATCTCTGGTGGCTTTCAGTTCTGCCCTAATCAATTCTGTTTGGTCATCCATGGCTTTCTCCAACCTAGCTATTGCCTGGATAATTGTTAGTCTGAATTCCTTTTCTGACATATTGTCTATGTCGATAGCCATTAGCTCTGTTGCAGAAAGCCCATCCTCTGTATTTTTCTTCTGTTGGGTATTCCTCCTCCTAGTCATTTTGGTAAGAGGTTATTGAACAGATGCACCTGGACTTATCGATTGTGGTGCAGTCAAGGTGCACCCTGGAACGCTTCTGTGCAATTAGGATTCCCCACTCAAATGAGAGAAAAAAGAAAAGAAAAAGAAATAGAGAAGAAGAAAGAAAAAAAGGGAAAAGAAAAAAGGAGAAAAAAAAGAGAGAGAATGAGGTAGGAAAAAAAGGGAAGATAAAAGAGAAGGCTCAGCCCAAATGGGCCACAAGGTAAGATTTGTGATGTATACAAACAAAAACAGACAAACAAAAAGACTGATAAAAGTATATGACAAGAGAAAAAATATATTTATACATACATATATATATATATATATATATATATATATATATATATAAAGGGAAGAAACTCATCAGAAAGAACCCCATGTATAAGATTTTTATATTATCAGGACAAACGCAAATTCACAGAAACACTGACAGAAGGAAAAATTGGGAGAATGGTTATAGATTCTCAGTGTGGGTGAGGAAGGTTATTTTCATTCTTCCTGAAGGTATCTTGATGTTTTTGTTAAGGGACTCAACTTTCCTAAGTTACAGGGGGATTAGAAACTGGTTTGCCTATAGGGGTAGCATTGATTAGGGAAAGGGGATTACCTTGAAGTTTAACTCTATATGTATAGTAGAAAATAAAAATTAAAAAAGAATAAACTAGACTAAACTAAGTTAAAATTAAAAAGAATTAAAAAAAAAGAAAAGCAACAGAAACACACGGGTGTATGTATCAAAAAGTTCAGGTGAGAAGGTTATTAAAGAATTTGATGTACTGGACATCTCAGTGTGGTGGTAAATAGGTTAAATAATTATCTGTATGTATAAAAAAAAAGAACCAGAATATTGGTAAAGATTTAAAAATAAAAGTTTTATTTATGAAGTAGTGGTGGTTGTTCTCTTGAGTCTTTTTTTTTTTTCTTCCTTCCTGCTTGGTTTTCTGGAGGAGGGGCCTGCCACGTGGGTTTCAGACAATGATGTTCCCCGAGTTAGGTCCTCCCACTCCCCTCAAGGGGGTGGGCTCTGAGGAAACTGTTTTTTTCAAGATTTGGTTCTCTGGGGGGTTTTATGTTCTTTCATCTGCTTTCTCTCTCTTGCCTTGACAGCTTTTGATGGTTTTTGGAGGTTTAGAGGAGAGCAAACTGCACCCCGACCTCCCTCTCAGAGAGAAGCCTCAGAATGTTTTGCAAGAGCTGCTGGCAGAGTCAGTTCTGAATCACTGTCCCTGGGGATGCAGGAGCTCCTCGTTGTACCCAAAACCAGGGCAGCAGTGGCTCTCTGGGCAGCTCCAGACTGCCAGAGAGGTTCCGAGCAGAGATCGCATACTGAGATTTTCCCACTGTCCCAGGCTGGGAATGTCTGGTTTTTCTGGCTGCCAGAGCTCCAGGCTAGCGCCTACGAGCACGTATCCCAAGGATTGTGTGGGACGTGCGCATTTCAGGATTGCCGTCTGGCCAGGCTCCCAGCCCCTCACGGGAGCCAGACCCCACTCGTTCTCGGGCGCGCTGGCGTTCGGGCGCACTGGCGGCTCAGGGACAGAAACCTGATTTCTCCGCCGCACTCTCTGTGGCTCCGCACCAGGGGAGGCTGTCCTGGGTCCAGGGACTTAGGTCCCTGACGCTAACCGCCCTGGTTCCCCTATTTCCCCCCGTGATCCTTTGCTCTTTGTTTTTTGAGTGCTTTCAACGAGACTCCAAGTTAATGCTGGCCCCCAGACGCAGGGCACTCTCGTATTGGGGATTACTTTCCAATCGGTCCCTTCTGGCGGCTCCCTCCCCCTTTTGTTTATCTTCCAATATCAGTCCAATGCTCCCAGTCTGCTTTACCTGCCACTGGCATCTTCTGCTCATGTAGAGATCCAGACGTGTATAATTCTGATCTCAGGCTGATTTCATGGGTGGTCGGAGTTCTTTGGTAGGTAATCAGCTCACTTTAGGGTACAGGTTGAAATGGCGCCTCCACCTACTTCCCTGCCATCTTGACCAGGAAGCTCTATTTTTAATTTCTTGAGGAATCTCCACGCTGTTCTCCAAAGTGGTTCCACTAACTTGCATGCCCACCAACAGTGGAAGAGGGTTCCCCTTTCTCCACATCCTCTTCAACACACGTTATTTCCTGTCTTGCTAATTCTGGCCATTCTAACTGGTGAAAGGTGATATCTCAATGTGGTTTTAATTTGAATCTCCCTGATGGCTAGTGATGATGAACATTTTTTCATGTGTCTGATAGCCATTTGTATGTCTTCATTGGAGAAGTGTCTGTTCATATCTTCTGCCTATTTTTTTTAAAGATTTATTTATTTGACAGATAGAGATCACAAGTAGCAGAGAGGCAGGCAGAGAGAAAGAGAGGAGGAAGCAGGCTCCCAGCTAAGCAGAGAGCCCGATGCGGGGCTCGATCCCAGGACCCCAGGACCATGACCTGAGCTGAAGGCAGAGGCTTTAACCCGCTGAGCCACCCAGGCGCCCCTCTTCTGCCCATTTTTTGATAGGATTATCTGTTTTGTGTGTGTTTAGTTTGAGGAGTTCTTTATAGATCCTGGATATCAGCCTTTTGTCTGTACTGTCATTTGCAAATATCTTCTCCCATTCCGTGGTTTGCCTCTTTGTTTTTTTGACTGTTTCCTTTGCTGTGCAGAAGCTTTTGATCTTGATGAAGTCCCATAAGTTCATTTTTGCTGTGGCCAATTTCGAAGAGGTTACTGCCTATGTTCTCCTCTAGGATTCTGATGGGTTCCTGTCTCACGTTGAGGTTTTATCCATTTCGAGTTTATCTTTGTGCACGGTGTAAGAGAATGGCTGAGTTTCATTCTTCTACATATAGCTGTCCAGTTTTCCCAGCACCATTTATTGAAGAGGCCGTCTTTTTTCCACTGTATATTTTTTCCTGTTTTATCAAAAAGAACAAGGTATTTTTACTTATAAATGGCATATAAGCTTATGTTATTTCAATATTTGAAAAGAACCTCTGTTACATACAGAGTTTGAGAAAATATATTTTTTAGTGTTATCTTATGAAATAAAATGAAAATACGTACAAAATATGTAACTGGAGTGATTTTAACTATTAAAGATGTGGGTTTTTTTTTTCTAAAACAACTTTTTCTCAGGTTTAATGTCTTTTCATGATATCACAATTTTCAACGGAATGTTGTTTTTAGAAAGAGTTTTTATAAGATGGTCAGTAGAGAAGAAAGATGGGAATTTTGTAATATTAATTTTCTCTCCTGAGGTGGTAGCTTCTAAAACAACTTCAATTGTCCTCACCTTTCGGATTCATGCCCTATAATCACCTCTCTTGGAATTTTGGTTAATTTCTTGACTGACTTCTAATATATGGAATATACTGGAAGTAATATATATTACTTCTAGAAATAAGTTCTGCAAAGAGTGCAGGTTCTGTGTGGATTTTGTTTTTGTTTTTGATAATGCATTCTATAGAGCCAGACACCATGTAAAGAGAAAGCCCTGTGGGGAGGCAAATGTGAAGAGCTCTGAAGAAAATTCCGTCAAGTCAAGCCTTGAGTGTTCTTTATTCTCTCTGGATAGTTTGATTGCACCCTGTGGAGGACTGTGAGCCAGAATCACCTAGAGCCAACTGTCTTACTATCAGCTGGGCATAGGGTATTGTCCCCCTATGTATAAGCACCTAGTACAAACAAGGGGAAGAATTTAACTTTAGAATGGAATTAGAAAAGGTCATCTTGACAGGGCCAGAAGAAGAGACCAATCTGAGGAAAACTGATCTATGTGGAGGCATGTTGACTTCAAAGGATTAGGGAGGGCATCTGGGAAGAAGATATTTCAGAAAGTGAGTGGGTGAGTTTCAAATACTCCTCCCTAGCAGATTTATCCACCTGTAAAAATAACAATAAACATCATATTCCATATCTCTGAAATATGTTAGATGACTAATACTGCTAGGAATTTAGCCATTTCAGCTTTCCAGAATTTTGACTCAGGTCCCCAGTTTACATCTTCTCAGAAATTTCAAAACTGGGAAGGCCTGGTTCTGTATGAGCATGCACAGTGGAGTTAATCCCTAAAAAGGAACTCAGAAGTGGAATTAGGTGTGTTAAGGAACATCATCGAATTCAGAATGTCTGCAGGATTCTAGTTCCTAATTAAGGGATTCTATGACCCTGCTACAGAGCATTGTAGAACTAAAAAACATTCATCACAGAGCAACTGTAGCTCAGTTTCAATGAAGTGTTCTAGAAATCTGTGGAATTTCAAAGCCACAAATCTCAAAGTGACTATGGATATGATGAGTGTATACCTGTGACCATGCATATGTACAAATGGTTAGACCATATTTAAAATCATGCAATTTAAGCACAAATATTTCTTTTTTTTAACAGATTCCATGCCCAGTGTGAAGCCCAATATGTGCTTGAACTCATGACCCTGAGATCAGGACCTGAGCTGAGATCAAGAGGCAGATGGACACCTAACCAATTGAGCCACCCATGTGCCCCAAATACACTTCTTAAAATAATAAAATGGCAGAGTAGGAGGAGTACTTTAGGTTTGCATTGTCCCTCAAAGACAGCTAGATAAATATCAAATATTTATGTATTCAAAATAGAATAAATAAACAGACAAATAAACAAATATTCTGAACACCCAAGAAATTGATCCAAGGACTGACAACAAATTGCACAACTAGAGGGAAAGTTGAGGCTACATTGTGAAAGGTAGGAGATCTGGAGATGTGGAGATATAATTTTGGGGGAGAAAGAAATCATGGGTTCTGTGGAGGGTTGAGAGCCCTATCATGGAGAGAGAGAGAGAGAGAGAGAGAGAGAGAGAAGTGTACAAGCATTCCACAAGGAAAAGCACTTCCTCAAATCCATTGACTGCATTGACTGGAAAACTGAGAGGGGCTGATTTTTATGAGTTTTTACAAGCAGTGGAGCTCAAAGACTAGAGTTCTAAAGAGGTGTGCACCATGGACAGTATGGAGCCTGGAGGGTGCTGCAGTACTCCTATGAGGGAGGGCAGAGCACCCAGGAGCAACAGCTTGAACTGAGGATCCCCTGGGATGCACTGGGAGAGGTGGTTTACTTTTCTTGGAGCACATCTGGGAGAGGTAGCATTGCCTCTATGGGGATAATAGATTGCTACAAAAGTTCAGTTTACTAATAGACATCAAACATCACATTTATGACATTATTGCCTATCTAAAATAACATTTCCATACTAAGTAAGAAAACTATTCATATAAATGTTCCTCAACTTATGATGGGGTTGCATCCCAAGGAATCCATTGCAACTTGAAAACATCATGATTAAAAATGCATTTAACACATCTAATCTATAAAATCTTAGCTTACTCTAACCTACCTTAAACATTCTCAGAATAGTTATGTTTGCTTCATTGCATAAAATTATCTAACACAAAACTTTACTTTGTAATAAAGTATTGAATATCTCATGTAAGTTATTGAATACTCTTCTGAAAGTAAAACAAAACAAAACAAAACAACAACAAAAAAACACAAACCAGGGGGGGAGGAGTCAAGATGGCGGAGAAGTAGCAGCCTGAGACGACATCAGGTAGCAGGAGATCAGCTCGATAGCTTATCTAAACATTGCAAACACCTACAAATCCAACGGGAGAGCGAAGAGAAGAAGAACAGCAACTCTAGAAACAGAAAATCAACCACTTTCTGAAAGAACCTGTTTTTATCCCCTTTCTCCCCCCCACAATTAGGGGTCTCTTCTGACTTGGTTACAGCGCATTTTTCTGGGGTCTTTGCCACCCTTTTAGTAGTTTATTTGCTCCTTCATATCCTCTTATCTGGACAAAATGACAAGGCGGAAAAAATCACCACAAACAAAAGAACAAGAGACAGTACCGAAGGCTAGGGACCTAATCAACACAGACATGGGTACTATGTCAGATCAAGAGTTCAGAATGACGATTCTGAACATTCTAGCCAGGCTCGAAAAAGGCATGGAAGATATTAGAGAAACCCTCTCTGGAGATATTAAAGCCCTTTCTGGAGAAATTAAAGAACTAAAATCTAACCAAGTTGAAATCAAAAAAGCTATTAATGAGGTGCAATCAAAAATGGAGGCTCTCACTGCTAGGATAAATGAGGCAGAAGAAAGAATTAGTGATATAGAAGACCAAATGACAGAGAATAAAGAAGCCGAACAAAAGAGGGACAAACAGCTACTGGATCATGAGGGGAGAATTCGAGAGATAAGTGACAACATAAGACGAAACAACATTAGAATAATTGGGATTCCAGAAGAAGAAGAAACACAGAGGGGAGCAGAAGGTCTATTGGAGAGAATCATTGGAGAGAATTTCCCTAATATGGCAAAGGGAACAAGCATCAAAATCCAGGAGATGCAGAGAACCCCCCTCAAAGTCAACAAGAATAGGTCCACACCCCGTCACCTAATAGTAAAATTGACAAGTCTTAGTGACAAAGAGAAAATCCTGAAAGCAGCCCGAGAAAAGAAGTCTGTAACATAGAATGGTAAAAATATTAGATTGGCAGCAGACTTATCCACAGAGACCTGGCAGGCCAGGAAGAGCTGGCATGATATATTCAGAGCACTCAACGAGAAAAACATGCAGCCAAGAATACTCTATCCAGCTAGGCTATCATTGAAAATAGAAGGAGAGATCAAAAGCTTCCAGGACAAACAAAAACTGAAAGAATTTGCAAACACCAAACCAGCTCTACAGGAAATATTGAAAGGGGTCCTCTAAGCAAAGAGAGAGCCTAAAAGTAGTAGATCAGAAAGGTACAGAGACAATATACAGGAACAGTCACCTTACAGGCTAATAATGGCATTAAATTCATATCTCTCAATAGTTACCCTGAATGGTAATGGGCTAAATGCTCCAATCAAAAGACACAGGGTATCAGAATGGATAAAAAAAAAAAAACATCAGTATGTTGCCTGCAAGAAACCCATTTTAGACGTGAAGACACCTCCAGATTTAAAGTGAGGGGGTGGAAAACAATTTACCATGCTAATGGGCATCAGAATAAAGCTGGGGTGGCAATCCTTATATCAGATCAATTAGATTTTAAGCCAAAGACTATAATAAGAGATGAGGAAGGACACTATATCCTACTCAAAGGGTCTGTCCAACAAGAAGATCTAACAATTTTTAATATCTATGCCCCTAACGTGGGAGCAGCCAACTATATCAACCAATTAATAACAAAATCAAAGAAACACATAAATAATAATACAATAATAGTAGGAGACTTTAACACTCCCCTCACTGAAATGGACAGATCATCCAAGCAAAAGATCAACAAGGAAATAAAGGCCTTAAATGACACACTGGACCAGATGGACATCACAGATATATTCAGAACATTTCATCCCAAAGCAACAGAATACACATTCTTCTCTAGTGCACATGGAACTTTCTCCAGAATAGATCACATCCTGGGTCACAAATCAGGTCTCAACCGGTATCAAAAGATTAGGATCATTCCCTGCATATTTTCAGACCACAATGCTCTGAAGCTAGAACTCAATCACAAGAGGAACCCAAATACATGGAGACTAAACAGCATCCTTCTAAAGAATGAATGGGTCAACCAGGAAATTAAAGAAGAATTGAAAAAATTCATGGAAAAAAATGATATTGAAAACACAACAGTTCAAAATCTGTGGGACACAGCAAAGGCAGTCCTGAGAGGAAAATATATAGCGGTACAAGCCTTTCTCAAGAAACAAGAAAGGTCTCAAGTACACAACCTAACCCTACGCGTAAAGGAGCTGGAGAAAGAACAAGAAAGAAACCCTAAACCCAGCAGGAGAAGAGAAATCATAAAGATCAGAGCAGAAATCAATGAAATAGAAACCAAAAAAACAATAGAAAAAATCAATGAAACTAGGAGCTGGTTCTTTGAAAGAATCAATAAGATTGATAAACCCCTGGCGAGACTCATCAAAAAGAAAAGAGAAAGGACCCAAATCAATAAAATCATGAATGAAAGAGGAGAGATCACAACTAACACCAAAGAAATACAGACAATTATAAGAACATAGTATGAGCAACTCTACGCCAACAAATTGGACAATCTGGAAGAAATGGATGCATTCCTAGAGACATATAAACTACCACAACTGAACCAGGAAGAAATAGAAAACCTGAACAGGCCCATAACCAGTAAGGAGATTGAAACAGTCATCAAAACTCTCCAAACAAACAAAAGCCCAGGGCCAGACGGCTTCCCAGGGGAATTCTACCAAACATTTAAAGAAGAACTAATTCCTATTCTCCTGAAACTGTTCCAAAAAATAGAAACGGAAGGAAAACTTCCAAACTCATTTTATGAGGCCCGCATCACCTTGATCCCAAAACCAGACAAGGATCCCACCAAAAAAGAGAACTACAGACCAATATCCTTGATGAACACAGACGCAAAAATTCTCGCCAAAAAACTAGCCAATAGGATTCAACAGTACATTAAAAGGATTATTCACCACGATCAAGTGGGATTTATTCCAGGGCTGCAGGGTTGGTTCAACATCCGCAAATCAATCAATGTGATAGAACACATTAATAAAAGAAAGAACAAGAACCATATGATACTCTCAATAGATGCTGAAAAAGCATTTGACAAAGTACAGCATCCCTTTCTGATCAAAACTCTTCAAAGTGTAGGGATAGAGGGCACATACCTCAATATTATCAAAGCCATCTATGAAAAGCCCACCGCAAATATCATTCTCAATGGAGAAAAACTGAAAGCTTTTCCGCTAAGGTCAGGAACACGGCAGGGATGTCCATTATCACCACTGCTATTCAACATAGTACTAGAAGTCCTAGCCTCAGCAATCAGACAACAAAAAGAAATTAAAGGCATCCAAATTGGTAAAGAAGAAGTCAAACTATCACTCTTCGCAGATGATATGATACTATATGTGGAAAACCCAAAAGACTCCACTCCAAAACTGCTAGAACTTGTACAGGAATTCAGTAAAGTGTCAGGATATAAAATCAATGCACAGAAATCAGTTGCATTTCTGTACACCAACAACAAGACAGAAGAAAGAGAAATTAAGGAGTCAATCCCATTTACAATTGTACCCAAAACTATAAGATACCTAGGAATAAACCTAACCAAAGAGGCTAAGAATCTATATGCAGAAAATTTTAAAGTACTCATGAAAGAAATTGAGGAAGACACAAAGAAATGGAAAAATGTTCCATGCTCCTGGATTGGAAGAATAAATATTGTGAAAATGTCCATGCTACCTAAAGCAATCTACACATTTAATGCAATCCCTATCAAAATACCGTCCATTTTTTTCAAAGAAATGGAACAAATAATCCTCAAATTTATATGGAACCAGAAAAGACCTCGAATAGCCAAAAGAATATTGAAAAAGAAAGCCAAAGTTGGTGGCATCACAATTCCAGACGTCAAGCTCTACTACAAAGCTGTCATCATCAAGACAGCATGGTACTGGCACAAAAACAGACACATAGATCAGTGGAACAGAATAGAGAGCCCAGAAATCGACCCTCAACTCTATGGTCAACTAATCTTCGACAAAGCAGGAAAGAATGTCCAATGGAAAAAAGACAGCCTCTTCAATAAATTGTGCTGGGAAAATTGGACAGCCACATGCAGAAAAATGAAATTGGACCACTTCCTTACACCACACACGAAAATAGACTCCAAATGGATGAAGGACCTCAATGTGAGAAAGGAATCTATCAAAATCCTTGAGGAGAATGCAGGCAGCAACCTCTTCGACCTCAGCCGTAGCAACATCTTCCTAGGAACAACGGCAAAGGCAAGGGAAGCAAGGGCAAAAATGAACTATTGGGATTTCATCAAGATCAAAAGCTTTTGCACAGCAAAGGAAACAGTTAACAAAACCAAAAGACAACTGACAGAATGGGAGAAGATATTTGCAAACGACACATCAGATAAAGGACTAGTATCCAAATTCTATAAGGAACTTAGCAAACTCAACACCCAAAGAACAAACAATCCAATCAAGAAATGGGCAGAGGACATGAACAGACATTTCTGCAAAGAAGACATCCAGATGGCCAACAGACACATGAAAAAGTGCTCTACGTCACTCGGCGTCAGGGAAATACAAATCAAAACCACAATGAGATATCACCTCACACCAGTCAGAATGTCTAAAATGAACAAGTCAGGAAATGACAGATGCTGGCGAGGATGTGGAGAAAGGGGAACCCTCCTCCACTGTTGGTGGGAATGCAAGCTGGTGCAACCACTCTGGAAAACAGCATGGAGGTTCCTCAAAATGTTGAAAATAGAACTACCCTATGACCCAGCAATTGCACTACTGGGTATTTACCCTAAAGATACAAACATAGTGATCCGAAGGGGCACGTGTACCCGAATGTTTATAGCAGCAATGTCTACAATAGCCAAACTATGGAAAGAACCTAGATGTCCATCAACAGATGAATGGATAAAGAAGATGTGGTATATATACACAATGGAATACTATGCAGCCATCAAAAGAAATGAAATCTTGCCATTTGCGACAACGTGGATGGAACTAGAGCGTATCATGCTTAGTGAAATAAGTCAATCAGAGAAAGACAACTATCATATGATCTCCCTGATATGAGGACATGGAGAAGCAACCTGGGGGGTTAGGGGGATAGGAGAAGAATAAATGAAACAAGATGGGATTGGGAGGGAGACAAACCATAAATGACTCTTAATCTCACAAAACAAACTGGGGGTTGCTGGGGGGAGGTGTGATTGGGAGAGGGGGAGGGGGCTATGGACATTGGGGAGGGTATGTGCTATCGTGAGTGCTGTGAAGTGTGTAAACCTGGCGATTCACAGACCTGTACCCCTGGGGATAAAAATACATTATATGTTTATTAAAAAAAAAATTTGGAAGAGGAGGCGAACCATAAGAGACTATGAACTCTGGAAAACAACCTGAGGGTTTTGAAGGGTCAGGGGTGGGAGGTTGGAGGAACAGTTGGTGGGTAATGGGGAGGGCACGTTTTGCATGGAGCGCTGGGTGTTGTGCAAAAACAGTGAATACTGTTATGCTAAAAAAATAAATAAAATGGGAAAATAAAAAAAAAAGACAAATTCCAAAACCAAAAAAAAAAAAAAAAAAAAAAAAAACCCACAAACCAGAATGGGTACATATGCATTGGTTATTTCTTCTTGTGATCCTATAGCTGAGTAGAAATCTTGGCTCATTGTCCCAAATGTTTTGAACCACTGTTTTCATTTTCACTTGTTTCCATGTATTTGTTTTTAATTCTTCCTTGATTTCCTTGTTGCCACCCACATTCATTGTTTAGTAGCATTTGTTTAACCTGCATTTATTTGTGGTCTTCCCAAAGTTTTTCTTGTAGTTCACTTCATTTCATAGCATTGTTATCAGAATATATGCATGGTATGATCTCAATCTGTGTGCTTGTTGAGGCCTGATTTGTGACCTAGTATGTAATCTGCTCTGGAGAATGTCCCATGTACACTTGAAAAGAATGTGCATCCTGCTGCTTTAGGATGAAGTGCTCTGAATAAATCTGTTAAGTCCTTCTGGTCCAATGTGTCATTCAAAGCCATTGTTTCTTTATTGGTTTTCTGTTTAGATGATCTGTCCATTGATGTAAGTGGGTTGTTAACATACCTCATCATTACTGTTTTATTATCAATGAGTTTCTTTATGTTTGTAATTAATTGCTTTATATATTTGGGTGCTCCCAAGTCGGATGCATAAATATGTACAACTGTTAGATCTTCTTGTTTTAATGGTCCCGTTATTATGATACAGTGCTCTTCTCTATCCCTTCTTACACTATTTGTTTTAATGTCTAGTTTTATGTTGTTGTTGTTTTTTTTTCATACAGGTATCACTACTCCAGTTTACTTTGGTTGTCCATTTGCATGATAAATGTTTCTCTGTCTCCTCACTTTGAATATGAAGGTGTCTTTTTGCCTTAAATGAATCTCTTGCTGACAGTATATAGATGAATCTTGTTATTGTTGTTTTTTTTTAAACCCACCTATACCTTATGTCTTTTGATTAGAGTGTTTAGTCCATTTACATTCAGAGTAATTATTGATAGATATGTATTTAATGTTATTTGACCACTTGTTTTATTGTTGTTTCTCCAGGTTTTCTCTGGTTCTTTCTTGTCTTTGTCACTTTTGGTCTTTCCCATCAACTCAGAGAATCCCCTTTAATATTTCCTGCAGGAATGATTTAGTGGTCACAGACTCCTTTAGTTTCTGTTTGTCTGGGAAACATTTTGTTTTAAAAATAGATTTATTTACTTATTTGATGGAGAGAAACAGCTAGGGAAAACAGAAGAGGGGCAGAGGGAGAAGCAGAGACAAACTAAAGCAGACTCCTCACTGAGTGTAGAGCCTGAAGAGGGAATTGATTGCATGACCCTGAGATTATGACATGAGCTGAAACCAAGAGTCAGACACTTAGCTGACTTCACCACTCAGGCACTGCTGTCTGGGAAACTCTTTATCTCTCCTTCTACCTTGAATTATAGCTTTTGTGAATAAAGCATTCTTAGCTGCATATTTTTCCCATTCAGCACTTTGAATATATCATGCCACTCCCATCTGCTTTACCAAATTTCTCTTGAGAAATCTGCAGCTAGCCTTATTTATCTTCTCTTATCCATTAAGGCCTTCTTTTGTCCTGCTGCTTTTAAGAGCTTTTCTGTATCAATCTATTTTGTGAATTTAATTTCAGTATATCTTGGCATTGGCCTTTTGTTGATTTTGTTGGGATTTCTCTTGCTTCCTATATCTAGATGTCTGTTTCTTTCCCCAGATTAGGGAAAGTTTCAGTTATTATTTCCTAAGTGAATTTTCTACCCCCCCCCCCATTTTTCTCTTCTTTTTCTGGGTCTCCCAGGTGTTATTATGTTTGATAGAGTCACTGAGTTCCCTAAGTCTATTCTAGTGTTCCATAATTTTTTCTGTCTTTGTTCAGTTTCATTATTTTCCATTATTTTGTCTTCTATGTCACTTGCTCATTTCTCTGCTTCTTCCAGCTTTGTGTTCATTGTATCACAACTGTTTCCAATCTCAGTGCATGCGTTTTTAATTTCTGACTGATTCTTTTTTAATTCCTTATCTCTGTGGTAAAGGTCTCTCTGAAGTCTTCAATTCTTTTCTCAAATCCAGCTAATATCCTTAGAAATATTGCTTTAAATTCTCCATCAGGCATCTTACTTATATCTGTTTTGCTTAGATCTCTGACCATGACCTAGTTCTTTCATTTGTGATGAATTCATCTATCTTGGCACTTTGTCTAAGTCTCTGTCTTCTCTGTGTTAGAAAAGTTCATTTTATTTTCTCTCCTGAGTGTAATGGCTTTATGAAGAAGAAACATATAATGACCAGGGCATGGTTCTTTAGGAGGTGTCTCTTGTGAGTGCTGCATGCACTCTTCTGTGGTGTTTTGATTGCTATATCCTTCAGGTCAGTCATCTGCTTTGCCCCAGTGGTCAGTGTTGGATTATTGGCCAGAATGTGGTGAGTCTTAACTCAGTGTGTTCTGGTCTGCTTGTTAAATGGACCTGATATTACTTCCACTAAATCTGAAGCCCTGCAGAACTCTCTGATCAGAGACTTGTGTAGGCAGGCATTTCTGTTGGTCTTCTGGGGAAGGGACCTGCATCTCTGGGACTGAGGCAAGCTGTGAAAGAGAAGGGTAGTCCTTGTCAGTGCATAGGGGGTTGGGGCCTGGTGTATTTTGTTAGGCAGCTAGTGTTGGAAATTGACTGCTTCCTATAGGGGATTTTAGATTATGCTTTGGAGTGGGGAAAGGAAATGGTGCCTTGTGGATCCTTTGTTCCTAGAGAAGCATATCTGTGAAGATCCTTATGTGTGCTCCAGGCATTCTTTAGGTTTCTATTTCCATGCTTACTGCCTATGGGTTTGTTCTTTTTTTTTCTGCTTTCTTTCCACCTTCTTTCTAAGAGCAGCACAGTGCTCTCATGCTCTATTCCAGTCAAGCCCACTGACTTCTAAAACTCTAGGCTTTATGTCCCACTGGTTTCAAGAAATGATGAAATACAGCCTATCTCTTTTTCACAGCCAATGGCCAAGAAAGAATTCTTAAGATGACTTTGGTGCAAAATGGTGGTTTTGTTAAAGCATGGGGACAGGACCCTTGAGCAGAAAGAGCTCCTGCACTGGGGTTGTGAGGAGTGGCTGATTATATACTATGGGTTGGGGGAGATAAGGAAAAGGGAGGTTTCAAAAGGATTTTTATATGTTAAAGAAGACTCACAGAATACTGGAGGCCTTCTGTTGTCAAGTTAAGGTTGTTTTTTCCTTCTAGGAAGGCATTAACATTAAGGTAGTTGGGAGCTTCCTGAAAGACTGTTACACATGTCCCATGCAGGAGTGTGTGGGGGGTGTGGTTGTGACATGTCAGCTTCTGCTTTGTCCTCAGCTAGATTTCTGATCCCTCATCATTTAAATAAAGTGATAGTTATCTAGTTATGTTCTTGGAAGGAGACAAACTTAGGTCCTCCTCCTATTCTGACATCTTCCTCTTGGCAATCTTTTTCAAGTTTGTCTACACTAATCCTTGTTATTTTCTTCCTTCTGGTGCCTTTGGGTTTTGTTTTGTTTTTTATTTAGTTCCTTAAGATGTTAATTTACATTGTTGATTACCTTTCTCTTTTTTAATGTAAGTGTTTATAGTTACAAATGTCCCTCTTAGCTGATTTCACTGTATCTTATATTTTTTGGCATTTGTGTTTACATATACATTTGTCAAGATATTTTCAAATTTCTCTTGTGATTTATTCTTTGATTCATTGATTGTAAATATTGTGTTAATTTCCATATACATCTGGATTTTATAGTTCTTTAATGCTGTTGATTTCTAGTTTTTAAAAATTTTGCTCAGAAATGTTACTCTGTGTGATTTCCATTTCTTAAAATTTATTAAGGTTTCTTTTGTGGCTGAATACATGGTATACCTCAGTGAATGTTTTACAAGCACTCTGTTTTTGTGTAGAATGTGACATATATATCATATCTACATCTGTTAGGTCCAGTTGATCTATATTGTTGTTTTAGTGCTCTATTTTCTTTTCAATTTTCTACTTGGTTGCCCTATCTATTATTGAAAGTGGAACACTGAAGTCCCCTACTATCACTGTAAAAGGTATCCATTTCTTCCTTCAGTTGTGTAAATTGTCTCCCTTCAGTTGCTTTACATATTAAGGAGCTCTAATGTATATATATATATATATATATATATATATATATATATATATATAACTGAAGGGAGACAATTTACACAATTGAATATGTATATATATATATATAAAACTTCATCCATCATAAATTATATAATATATATATACATATATATATATGTATATATATATACATATATATATATATTATATATATATATATTATATAATTTATGATGGATGAAGTTTTAGAATTTAGGTGAGGTTCAGCGGGGTGAGATTCAGAGCCAATGACCAAGAAAGAATTCTTTGGTGCAAAGTGGTGGTTTATTAAAGCATGGGGACAGGACCCATGGGCAGAAAGAGTTGCACCAGGGTTGTGAGGAGTGGCCCATTATATACTTGCAAGTTGGGAGGGGGTCAGGGATATCATAAGTCCCTAAGGAATTTTGGAAACAAGGTATTCAGGACCTTGAGGGGCTAGCTGTTGTTGGGAAAAGTTCATTTCATTACCATTACCAAACCTTAGTCATGAGGCCCTTCAGATGTATGTTGGTGGACCATATGCTTGGGGATGATTGCCAGCATGTATCTTGGAGAGTTTGGAGATAAAGGAAGTTTCCAAAGGAATTTTTATATGTTAAAGTAGATTTACAGGATCCTTGCTGTGGGTGAAAACTGGTCAGGCTAGGACTGGCTTTTTCCCTTAGCAAAGTATTAAAGTGGAGGTAGTGGAGTCCTTAGAGTAATGTCACTCTGCCTGTTTCAAGGGCTTGTCAGTGGGCTCTGGGTAGTAAGGAAATTTAATAATTTTTCTTCTGCCTTTGTTTCCACAGAGCAAAGGAAATAGCCATGTATTTACTAGTACTGGACAACTTTATGTTTTCATAAGATTTTGAGTTAGTACCTAGAACTATCTTATTTCAATTTGGAGGATTCCTAAAATTTCTTGTTGAGCAATCCTAATAGTAATGAATTCACTATGATACTCTTGGTTGACAGCTTCTTCTTTTAGCACTATAAATGTATTGTTCCACTGTTTTCTGGTTTCCAAAATTTCTGCTGAGAAATCATCAGATAATTCCAAAGAAAAATCCTTTGTATGTAATGAGTCACTTAAAAAATTATTTTCAAGATTCTTTGTTGCTCCCTTTTCACATTTTCATCGTTTCATGTCTCAATATAAATACACTTGAATTTATCTTATTTGTCATTGTTTGCACTTTTTTGATTTATATGCCCTTGTTCTACCTTAAATTTGGGAATTTTCAGATATTATGTCTTCAAATAATCTCTCTGTTTCTTTATTTTACTCATCTCCTTCTTGGACTCCCATAATGCCCATATTTTTTACTTGATGGTGTCTCATAAGTCTATAGGTCTGTTCACTTTGTCATTTTATTGTCCTTTTGCTCTTCAAACATAATAGTTCCAAATAGCTTTTCTTCAAGTTTGCTGTTTCTTTTTTCTGTCTGTCAACTCTTTTGTTGAACACTGTATTATATTTCTCAATATGGTTCTGGTATTTTTCAGCATGAAATTTCTGGTTCTTATTTATTATTTCTACATCTTTACTGATATTTTTACTTTGTTCATATATTATTTTTCTGATTTATTTTAGCACTCTTCTGTGTTTTCTTTTTACCAATTCGAGAATATAAGACAGTTTTTTTTTTAATTAATCTAGTAAGTCTGATGCTTATGTTTCTTTCAGGCCAGTTTCTGGATATTTTGTTTCTTTGAGTGGCCCATGTTTCCCTTCTGTTTGGATGCTGATGATCTTTTGTTAAAAGTGAATATTTGATGGGCACTTGTGTGGCTCATCAGTTAAATGTCAGACTCTTGATCTCAGCTTAGGTCTTGACCTCAGGGTCAAGAGTTTGAGCCCTACTTTGGGTTCCATGCTAGTCATGGGACCTACTTAAAAAAAAAAAAAGAATAGTTTTTTAAAAAACACACTTTTTCCCAAACTTTACAGACTGTCATAAAAGACATTCACTAATTATAGGGGAGTGATATGAACCTGGGTATTAGCCCAGGGTGAAAATTTAAAGCCTTCTCAGGTCATATATCCTGTCTGGGTCTGTATGTATGCTTCCCCCCCCCCCAATTTCCTCTGGCTGCTTTTATATGTCTTAATAGCCCAATGAGTCTCACTGAAGCCTCTTCTTGGGGACTTACTTGATCTATTCTATTCCTTTGTTATAATCTGTTTTCCAAGACATCTGTAGTTTTACAGTTGATTACATCTTTCACATGTCAGTGTTATCTCCATTTCCTTTACTTGTTTCTGCTAGCCTGAAATCCAACTATTCTGTGACTTCCCTTTGGAGCCAAAAGTCAGATGATAGAGAAACCAATCTTTTGCACAAACTTCAGAGAGATTAGAATGTTGAAAATAAGTTATACTCTGTTATTAGTAGCTGAGAGAGAGAGAACTGGAAACTGGGCTACTTTCTCCTGACTGTGTCATGCCAGTAAGTGGGGTAGGAATGAGTAAAAATACTCCATTTTTTCTATTGTTTTTAATATGGCTTTTTCTTGAGCGCATTTTCTTGGTTACATTAGGTCTTTGACTATTTTAAAAAGCTGCAACAAAGTTGATTCAGACATCGTCTAGTGTTTTGTTTTGTTTTTGTTTTTGTTTTCCTCTTAGGGGGAAAAACTTGTAACTTTGTTGCTCTCTACTTTTCTGATGTTACTTACTCCCTCTACGATTTTTGAAGAATAGATTTTGGAAATCTTTTTTTTTTTAATTTTATTTATTTATTTGACAGACAGAGATCACAAGTAGGCAGAGAGGCCGGCAGAGAGAGAGGGAGAAGCAAGCTTCCTGCTGAGCAGAGAGCCTGATGTGGGGCTTGATCACAGGACCGTGGGATCATGACCTGAGCCAAAGGCAGAGGCTTTAACCCACTGAGCCACCCAGGCACCCCATTTTTGGAAATCTTGATTAACAGTTTTATTTTTCTTTTAGTACTTTAATTATGTAATCACTTCCATATCTGACCTCCATGGTTTTTGAAAAAAGTTAGCTGTTAGTCTTATTGATTTTCCTGTACATGAAAAGTCATTTCTCTTTTGCTGCTTTCAAGATTTTGTCTTTATTTTTTAACAGTTGGATTATAATATGTCTCTGTGTGAATAACTTTGAGTTTATTCTGATTGAAGATTTTGACCTTTTTGAATATACAGAGTCATGTATTTCATGAAATTTGGTAAGCTTTCAACTTTTGTTTCCTCAAATATTCTTTCTAAATGCCTTTTTTATCTCTTTCTGTTACTCCAACTATTTTTTATTCCTGTTAGTATAAAGGTCACTTAGGCTTTTAATTTTTCTTCCTTGTTCTGTTATTTTTGCTTCTCAGACTGTTAATTTCAATTTACTTACATTCATGTGTTAATTTTTCTTCCTTGTTCTGTTATTTTTGCTTCTCAGACTGTTAATTTCAATTTACTTACATTCATGTGTCTGATTCCTTATTCTGTCTGGTTATATCTGTTGTTGAACCCTGTGATGATTAATTTTCTGTATCAATTGGACTGGGTCATGGAGTGCCCAGATATTTGGTTAAACAAAACATATATATTTGTTTGTTTATTTACAGCATAACAGTGTTCATTGTTTTGTCATCACACCCAGTGCTCCATGCAGTACATGCCTTCCCTATTACCCACCACCTGGTTCCTCAACCTCCCACCCACCCCGCCCCTTCAAAACCCTCTGGTTGTTTTTCAGAGTCCATAGTCTCTCATGGTTCATCTCCCCTTCCAATTTCCCTCAACTCCCTCTCCTCCATCTCCCCATGTCCTCCATGTTATTTGTTATGCCCCACAAAGAAGTGAGACCATATGATACTTGACTCTCTCTCCTTGACTTATTTCACGCAGCATAATCTCTTCCAGTCCCGTCCATGTTGCTACAAAAGTTGGGTATTCATCCTTTCTGATGGAGGCATAATACTCCATCCAGTATATGGACCACATCTTCCTTATCCATTCATCCGTTGAAGGGCATCTTGGTTCTTTCCATAGTTTGGCGACCGTAGCCATTGCTGCAATAAACATTGGGGGTACAGATGACCCTTCTTTTCACTACATCTGTATCTTTGGGGTAAATACCCAGCAGTGCAATTGCAGGGTCATAGGGAAGCTCTCTTCTGAATTTCTTCAGGAATCTCCACACTGTTCTCCAAAGTGGCTGCACTAACTTGCATTCCCACCAACAGTGGAAGAGGGTTCCCCTTTCTCCACATCCTCTCCAACACACGTTGTTTCCTGTCTTGCTAATTTTGGCCATTCTAACTGGTGTCAGTTGGTATCTCAATGTGGTTTTAATTTGAATCTCCCTGATGGTTAGTAATGATGAACATTTTTTCATGTGTCTGAAAGCCATTTGTATGTCTTCGTTGGAGAAGTGTCTGTTCATATCTTCTGCCCATTTTTTTGATATGATTATCTGTTTTGTGTGTGTTGAGTTTGAGAAGTTCATTATAGACCTTTTGTCTGTACTGTCATTTGCAAATATCTTCTCCCATTCCGTGGGTTGCCTTTATGTTTTGTTGACTGTTTCCTTTGCTGTGCAGAAGCTTTTGATCTTGATGAAGTCCCAAAAGTTCATTTTTGCTTTTGTTTCCTTGGACTTTGGAGATATATCTTTTTTTTTTTTAGAATAGAATAGAATTTATTATTAAATGATTTAATTTTTACAGAAATAAATTTTAGGTAATTAATCTCTGACATAGTATATTTTTTTTTTACTTTTAATCTCTTTTTCCAGTTTTCCTAGCAGATTAATTTACCACTACTTTTTAAAAGAAGTTTTTATATTAGTCACACAGTGTGCATGATGACAAATCCCTATCTTCATCCCCATCGCCCATTGCACCCATCTCCTCACCTACTTCCCCTTTGGTAACTGTCAGTTTGTGCTCTGTAGTTAAGACTTTTTCTTGATTTGCTCCCTCCTTCTCTCTCTTTTTTTCCTTTTGCTCATTTGTTTTCCTTCTTAAATTCCACGTATGAATGGCATTTGTCTTTTTTGGCTGACTTATTTTGCTTAGCATTAACTTTCTAAATCTACCCACATTGTTGCAAATGGTAAGATTTCATTCTTTTTTGTGGCTGAATAATATTCCACTATATATATGTACCCCATCTTCTTTTTTTTTTCAATATACCTTTTGATTTTATTTTCAATACAAGTTTTGATTTTATTATGGGATCAGTAGGTGTCAAATGAAAGGCTAGTAAACAGAGGATGCAGGTGTCCAGATTTTCACGGGGTAACAGTTCCTCCAGCTCCACAGTGGAGAATGGAAGATCTGTGAGGCTGGTACAGGGTCCCAGAGAGTTGCTGATAGATTTCTGAGTTAGGTGATGGCCATAAATATGAGACGAGGACACAGATTTAAAAAGATTAAGATGCTAAGAATAATTAGCTTTTAGCAATTGTTCCTGCTTCTCCTCACGTCCCTTGGGCAAATCCAGCCTTACCTTTGGGTTTCTGGTTTGGGAAATTTGGTAGATCCAGTGCCTAAGATGTAGATGTAGGGCCATTCACAGAGATCAGAAACATAAAAGAAAAAAGGATTCAGGTAGTCATTTCCACTGCTGTTGGTGGTGTTAGTTATTAGAGGAAGATACTGAGTCCAATGATTGGAAGTGTTACTTGGGAGATGGTCATGGACCTTACAGTAGAGTTGTCCAGTGGGATGGTGAACTTATAGTGACTTCCTGGTTGGTTATTTTATTTTTTATTTATTTTTTAATTTATTTTTTTATTCGTTTATTTGTTTATTTACAGCATAACAGTGTTCATTGTTTTGGCATCACACCCAGTGCTCCATGCAGTATGTGCCCTCCCTATTATCCACCACCTGGTTCCTCAACTTCCAAGCACCCCGCCCCCGACCCTTCAAAACCCTCTGGTTGTTTTTCAGAGTCCATAGTCTCTCATGGTTCATCTCCCCTTCCAGTTTCCCTCAACTCCCTCTCCTCTCCATCTCCCCATGTCATCCATGTTATTTGTTATGCTCCACAAAGAAGTGAGACCATAAGATACTTGACTCTCTCTTCTTGACTTATTTCGCTCAGCATAATTTCTTCCAGTCCTGTCCACGTTGCTACAAAAGTTGGGTATTCATCCTTTCTGATGGAGGCATAATACTCCATTGTGTATATGGACCACATCTTCCTTATCCATTCATCCGTTGAAGGGCATCTTGGTTCTTTCCATAGTTTGGTGACCGTAGCCATTGCTGCAATAAACATTGGGGTACAAATGGCCCTTCTTTTCACTACATCTGTATCTTTGGGGTAAATACCCAGCAGTGCAATTGCAGGGTCATAGGGAAGCTCTATTCTTAATTTCTTCAGGAGTCTCCACACTGTTCTCCAAAGTGGCTGCACTAACTTGCAATCCCACCAACAGTGGAAGAGGGTTCCCCTTTCTCCACATCCTCTCCAACACACGTTGTTTCCTGTCTTGCTAATTTTGGCCATTCTAACTGGTGTTAGGTGGTATCTCAATGTGGTTTTATTTTGAATCTCCCTGATGGCTAGTAATGATGAACATTTTTTCATATGTCTGATAGCCATTTGTATGTCTTCGGTGGAGAAGTGTCTGTTCATATCTTCTGCCCATTTTTCGATAGGATTATCTGTTTTGTGTGTGTTGAGTTTGAGAAGTTCTTTATAGATCCTGGATATCAAACTTTTGTCTGTACTGTCATTTGCAAATATCTTCTCCCACTCCGTGGGTTGCCTTTTTGTTTTGTTCACTGTTTCCTTTGCTGTGCAGAAGCTTTTTTTTTTATTTTTTTATTTGTTTATTTACAGCATAACAGTGTTCATTGTTTTGGCATCACACCCAGTGCTCCATGCAGTACGTGCCCTCTCTATTACCCACCACTTAGTTCCTCAACCTCCCAACCACCCCCACCTCCCCGCCGCCCCTTCATAACCCTCTGGTTGTTTTTCAGAGTCCATAGTCTCTCATGGTTCATCTCCCCAGAAGCTTTTGATCTTGATGAAGTCCCAAAAGTTCATTTTTGCTTTTGTTTCTTTGGCCTTTGGAGACATATCTTGAAAGAAGTTGCTGTGGCTGATATCGAAGAGGTTACTGCCTATGTTCTCCTCTAGGATTCTGATAGATTCCTGTCTCACGTTGAGGTCTTTTATCCATTTAGAGTTTATCTTTGTGTACGGTGTAAGAGAATGGTCAAGTTTCATTCTTCTACATATCACTGTCCAGTTTTCCCAGCACCATTTATTGAAGAGACTGTCTTTTTTCCATTGAATATTTTTTCCTGTTTTGTCGAAGATTATTTTGACCATAGAGTTGAGGGTCCATATCTGGGCTCTCCACTCTGTTCCACTGGTCTATGTCTCTATTTTTATGCCAGTACCATACTGTCTTGGTGATCACAGCTTTGTAGTAAAGCTTGAAATCGGGTAACGTGATGTCGCCAGTTTTGTTTTGGTTTTCAACATTTCCTTAGCAATTTAGGGTCTCTTCTGACTCCATACAAATTTTAGGATTATTTGCTCCAGCTCTTTGAAAAATATCGGTGGAATTTTGATCGGAATGGCATTAAATGTATAGAATGCTCTAGGCAGTATAGACATTTTAACAATGTTTATTCTTCCAATCCAAGAGCATAGAACAGTCTTCCATCTTTTTGTGTCTTCTTCAATTTTTTTCATGAGTGTTCTGTAGTTCCTTGAGTACAGGTCCTTTACCTCTTTGGTTAGGTTTATGCCCAAGTATCTTATGGTTCTTGGTGCTATAGTAAATGGAATCGATTCTCTAATTTCCCTTTCTGTATTTTCACTGCTGGTGTATAAGAAAGCCACTGATTTCTGTACATGGACTTTGTATCCTGCCACGTTACTGAATTGCTGTATGAGGTCTAGTAGTTTGGGGGTGGAGTCCTTGGGGTTTCCCATATAAAGAATCATGTCATGTGCGAAGAGAGAGAGTTTGACTTCTTCCTTGCCAAGTTGGATACCTTTTACTTCTCTTTGTTGTCTGATTGCCATTGCTAGGACTTCTAATACTATATTGAACAAGAGTGGTGAGAGTGGGCATCCTTGTCGTGTTCCCGATCTCAACGGGAAGGCTGCAAGCTTTTTCCCATTGAGGATGATATTTGCTGTGGGTCTTTCATAGATAGATTTTATGAAGTTCAGGAATGTTCCCTCTATCCCTATACTTGAAGCGTTTGAATCAGGAACGGATGATGGATTATGTCAAATGCTTTTTCTGCATCAATGGAGAGGATCATGTGGTTCTTCTCTCTTCTCTTATTGATTTGTTCTATCACATTGATTGATTTGTGAATGTTGAACCAAACTTGCAACCCAGGGATGAATCCCACCTGGTCATGGTGGATAATCTTTTTAATGTGCTGCTGGATCCTGTTTGCTAGGATCTTGTTGAGAATCTTTGCATCCATATTCATCAGTGGTATTGGTCTGAAATTCTCCTTTTTGGTAGGGTCTTTGCCTGGTTTGGGGATCAGGGTAATGCTGGCTTCATAAAAAGAGTCTGGAAGTTTTCCTTCTGCTTCAATTTTTTGGAACAACTTCAGGAGAATTGGTGTTATTTCTTGTTTGAAAGTTTGGTAGAATACCCCAGGGAATCCGTCAGGTCCTGGGCTCTTGTTTTTTGGGAGGTTTTTGATCACTGCTTCAATCTCGTTACTAGATATCGGTCAATTCAGGTTGTCAATTTTTTCCTGGTTCAAATTTGGGAGTTTGTAGTTTTCCAGGAATGCATCCATTTCATCTAGGTTGCTTAGCTTATTGGCATATAACTGTTGGTAATAATTTCTGATGAATGTTTCTATTTCCTTGGTGTTAGTTGTGATCTCTCCCTTTTCATTCATAATTTTATTAATTTGGGCTTTCTCTCTTTTCTTTTGGATTAGTGTGGCCAATGGTTTATCAATCTTACTGATTCTTTCAAAAAACCACCTTCTCTTTTCATTGATACATTCTACTGTATCTCTCGTTTCTACCTCATTGATATCTGCTCTAATCTTGATTATTTCCCTTCTTGCATGTGGAGTTGGTTTGATTTGTTGTTGATTCTCCAGTTCTTTAAGGTGTAGAGACAGCTGGTGTATTCTGGATTTTTCAATATTTTTGAGGGGGGCTTGGATGGCTATGTATTTCCCCCTTAGAACCGCCGTTGCTGTATAGGTTTTGGACTGAAGTGTCTTCATTCTCATTGGTTTCCATGAATTGTTTAAGTTCATCTTTGATCTCCTGGTTGATCCAAGCATTCTTAAGCAAGGTGGTCTTTAGCTTCCAGGTCTTTGAGTTCCTTCTGAAATTTTCCTTGTGATTGAGTTCCAGTTTCAAAGCATTGTGATCTGAGAATATGCAGGGAATAATATCAGTCTTTTGGTATCGGTTGAGTCCTGCTTTGTGACCCAGTATGTGGTCTATTCTGGAGAAGGTTCCATGTGCACTTGAGAAGAATGAGTATTCTGTTGTTTTAGGGTGGAATGTTCTGTATATGTCTATGAGGTCCATCTGGTCCAATGTTTCATTCAATGCTCTCATTTCTTTATTAATTTTCTGCTTCAATGATCTGTCTATTTCTGAGAGAGGTGTATTAAGATCTCCTTGTATTATTGTATTCATATCAATATGACTTTTTATCTTGATTAATAGTTTTCTTATGTAATTGGCTGCTCCCATATTGGGGGCATAGATATTCACAATTGTTAGATCATCTTGGCGGATAGTCCCTTTAAGAATGATGTAGTGTCCTTCTGTATCTCTGACTACAGTCTTTAGTTTAAAATCTAATTTATCTGATATGAGAATCGCTACCCCGGCCTTCTTTTGAAACCCATTGGCATGAAAGATGCTTCTCCATCCCTTCACTTTCAGTCTGGGTGTATCCTTAGGTTCAAAATGGGTCTCTTGTAGACAACATATGGATGGGTCCTGTCGCTTTATCCAATCTGCAACCCTATGTCGTTTTATGGGCTCATTTAGGCCATTCACATTGAGAGTGATTATTGAGAGCGGTTTTTATTGACATTGTGTTGCCTTTGAAGTCTTTCTGTCTGTAGATTGTTTCTATATTTCTGTTCAATGATGTTCTTAGGATTTTTTCTCTTTTATAGGACCCCCCTTAATATTTCCTGCAGTGTCGGCTTGGTGGTTGCATAGTCTTTTAAGCCTTGCCGGTCTTGGAAACTCTTGATCTCTCCATCCGTGTTAAATGTCAGTCTTGCTGGATAGAGTATTCTTGGTTGCATGTTCTTCTCATTTAGTACTCTGAATATATTTTGCCAGCCCTTCCTGGCTTGCCAGGTCTCTGTGGAAAGGTCTGACATTATTCTAATAGGCTTTCCTCTCTTTGTAAGGAGCTTTTTTGTCCTAGCTGCTTTTAAGAGGGTCTCTCTTGAAACATAATTCCCATTTTAACTATAAGGTGTCATGCGGACTTTCGAGAATCTAAAATCTTGGGAGGAAATCTCTCTGCCTCTAGTACATGAACATTGTTTCCATTCGTGAGATTGGGAAAATTTTCATAGACAACTTCTTCCAGTATATCTTCTAGACTTCTTTCTTTTTCTTCCCCTTCAGGGATTCCAATAATTCTGACATTGGAACGTTTCATGGCATCGTTTATTTCCCTGATTCTGTTTTCGTGGCTTCTGAGCTGTTTGTTCCAGGCTTCCTCCTGATCCTTCCTCTCTATCTGTTTGTCCTCCAGATCACTAATTCTATCTTCTGTCTCAGTTACCCTAGCTTTTAGAGAATTTAGATTGGATTGGAACTCATTTGAAGCATTTTGAACATCATCCCTGGTGGCTTTCAGTTCTGCCCTAACATTGTGAACCACATCCCTGGTGGCTTTCAGTTCTGGCCTGATCAATTCTCTTTGGCCATCCATGGCTTTCTCCAACCTAGCTATTGCCTGGATAATTGTTAGTCTGAATTCCTTTTCTGACATATTGTCTATGTCGATAGCCATTAGCTCTGTTCCCGAATGTCCATCCTCTGTATTTTTCTTCTGTTGGGTATTCCTCCTCCTAGTCATTTTGGTAAGAGATGACTAAATAGACGCAGCTGGACTTATCGATTGTGGTGCAGTCAATGTGCACCCTGGAACGCTTCTGTGCAATCAGGATTCCCCACCCAAATGAGAGAAAAAAGAAAAGAAAAAGAAATAGAGAAGAAGAAAGAAAAAAAAGGGGGAAAGAAAAAAGGAAAAAAAAAGAGAGAGAGAGAGATAGGAAAAAAAGGGAAGATAAAAGAGAAGGCTCAGCCCAAATGGGCCACAAGGTAAGATTTGTGGAGTATACAAACAAAAACAGACAGACAAAAAGAGTGATAAAGTATATAACAAGAGGAAAAAATATGTATATATAAGCAAAAAAAAAAAGGGAAGAACCTCATCAGAAAGATCCCCAAGTATAAGATTTATATATTATCAGGACAAACAAATTCACAGAAACACTGACAGAAGGAAAAATTGGGAGAATGGTTATAGATTCTCAGTGTGGGTGAGGAAGGTTATTTTGATTCTTCCTGAAGGTATCTTGATGTTTTTGTTAAGGGACTCAACTTTCCTAAGTTACAGGGGGATTAGAAACTGGTTTGCCTATAGGGGTAGCATTGATTGGGGAAAGGGGATTACCTTGAAGTTTAACACTATATGTATAGTAGAAAATAAAAATTAAATAAGAATAAACTAGACTAAACTAAGTTAAAATTAAAAAAGAATTAAAAAAATAGAAAAGCAAAAGAAACACACAGGTGTATGTATCAAAGAGTTCAGGTTAGAAGGTTATTAAAGAATTTGTTGTACTGGACATTTCAGTGTGATGGTAAATAGGTTAAAAAATTATCTGTATGTATAAAAAAAAAGAACCAGAATATTGGTAAAGAGTTAAAAATAATAATTGTATTTATGAAGTAGTGGTGTTTGTTCTCTTGTAGACTTTTTTTTTTTTTTTTCCTTCCTGGTTGGTTTTCTGGGGGAGGGGCCTGCCACGTGGTTTTTCAGGCAATGATGTTCCCTGAGTTATGTCCTCCCGCTCCCCTCAAGGGGGTGAGCTCTTTTTTTTTTTCAGGAAACTGTTTTTTTCAGCCTTTTGTTCTCTGGGGGTTTTTATGTTCTTTCATCTGCTTTCTCTCGCCTTGACAGCTTTTGATGGTTTTTGGAGGTTTAGAGGAGAGCAAACAGCACCCCAACCTCCCTCTCAGAGAGAAGCCTCAGACTGTTTTGCAAAAGCTGCTGGCAGAGTCGGTTCTGAGTCACTGTCCCTGGGGATGCAGGAGCTCCTCGTTGTCCCCAAAACCAGGGCAACGGTGGCTGTCTAGGCAGCTCCAGACCGCCAGAGAGGTTCGGAGCAGAGATCGCACACTGAGATTTTCCCACTGTCCTGGGCTGGGAATGTCTGGTTTTTCCGGCTGCCAGAGCTCCAGGCTAGCGACTATGAGCACCTATCCCAAGGGAGGGAGTGGGACGGGCTCGTTTCAGGATTGCCGTCTGGCCAGGCTCCCAGCCCCCCACGGGAGCCAGACCCCACTCGTTCTTGGGCACGCTGGCGAGTCAGGTGCACTGGCAGCTCAAGGACGGAGACCTGATTTCTCTGCCGCACTCTCTCTGGCTCAGCACCAGGGGAGGCTGTCCTGTGTCCGGGGACTTAGGTCCCTGACGCTAACCGTCCAGGTTCCCACTATTTTCCCCCCGTGATCCTTTGCTCTTTGTTTTTTGAGTGCTTTCAACAAGACTCCAAGTTAATGTTGGTCCCCAGACGCAGAGCCCTCTCGTATTGGGGTATTACTTTCCAATAGGTCACCTCTGGTGGCTCCCTCTACCTCCCTTTTTTTTATTCCTTTATTTGTTTATTTACAGCATAACAGTGTTCATTGTTTTGGCATCACACCCAGTGCTCCATGCAGTACGTGCCCTCCCTATTACGCACCACCTGGTTCCTCAACCTCCCACACACACACCCCCCCCCCCCCGCCCCTTCAAAACCCTCTGGTTGTTTTTCAGAGTCCATAGTCTCTCGTGGTTCATCTCCCCTTCCAGTTTCCCTCAACTCCCTCTCCATCTCCCCATGTCCTCTATGTTATTTGTTATGCTCCACAAAGAAGTGAGACCATATGATACTTGACTCTCTCTGCTTGACTTATTTCGCTCAGCATAATTTCTTCCAGTCTCGTCCATGTTGCTACAAAAGTTGGGTATTCATCTTTCTGATGGAGGCATAATACTCCATTGTGTATATGGACCACATCTTCCTTATCCATTCATCCGTTGAAGGGCATATTGGTTCTTTCCACAGTTTGGCAACTGTAGCCATTGCTGCAATAAATATTGGGGTACCGGTGGCCCTTCTTTTCACTACATCTGTATACATCTGTATACAGATGTAGTGAAAAGAAGGGCTCCCTCCCCTTTTGTTTATCTTCCGATATCAGTCCGATGCTCCCAGTCTGCTTTACCTGTCACTGGCGTCTTCTGCTCCTGTAGAGATCCAGACGTGTATAATTCTGATCTCAGGCTGATTTCATGGGTGGTAGGAGTTCTTTGGTAGGTAATCAGCTCACTTTAGTGTACAGTTTGAAACGGTGCCTCCTCCTACTTCCCCGCCATCTTGACTACCCCCTAATCACTTTTAACTTGATATTCTCTATTTGGTTCTCATGATTCCCTTTAATACTTTGTCCATTTTTAAAAGCTATTTGTTGTCTATCAGACACATGAAAAAATGTTCATCATCAGTAGCCATCAGGGAGATTCAAATTAAAACAACATTGAGATACCAACTAACACCAGTTAGAATGACCAAAATTAGCAAGACAGAAACAACGTGTGTTGGAGAGGATGTGGATAAATAAACAAATTTTAAAAAATGCTATTTGTGCATGCTTAATAGAGTTGATTTAAAGACTTTTTCTGTAACTATGGTATCTGTTGTTCTTCACAGACAGTTTTCATTGATTTCTTCTTTCCTGTTAATAATATATACTGTTTTGTTTGTTTTATGCATCATAACATTTTGTTGAAGTCTGGACAATTAGGGAATTTTGGAAATAAGATTCTCCCTCCTCCCTGGGGTAGGTTGATTTTGCTTGTACATTTGTTTTTTGTTTAGTGGCATTTCAAACTTTTTAAATACTGTTTTTATGTTTTAATTTTTCATTCCAGCAAAGTTAACAGTGTTGTATTAGTTTCAGTTGTACAATATAGTGATTCAATGGTGTTATACATTACTCAGTGTTTATCATGATAAGTATTCTCTTTATTTATTTATTTATTTTTATTTTTTTATTTACAGCATAACAGTGTTCATTGTTTTGACTCACACCCAGTGCTCCATGCAGTACGTGCCCTCCCTATTACCCACCACCTGGTTCCTCAACCTCCCACCCCCCCCCCCTCGCTGCCCCTTCATAACCCTCTGGTTGTTTTTCAGAGTCCATAGTCTCTCATGGTTCATCTCCACTTCCAGTTTCCCTCAACTCCCTCTCCTCTCCATCTCCCCATGTCCTCCATGTTATTTGTTATGCTCCACAAAGAAGTGAGACCATATGATACTTGACTCTCTCTGCTTGACTTATTTCGCTCAGCATAATTTCTTCCAGTCTTGTCCATGTTGCTACAAAAGTTGGGTATTCATCTTTCTGATGGAGGCATAATACTCCATTGTGTATATGGACCACGTCTTCCTTATCCATTCATCCTTTGAAGGGCATCTTAGTTCTTTCCACAGTTTGGCGACCGTAGCCATTGCTGCAATAAACATTGGGGTACAAATGGCCCTTCTTTTCACTACATCCGTATCTTTGGGGTAAATACCAAGCAGTGCAATTGCAGGGTCATAGGGAAGCTCTATTCTTAATTTCTTCAGGAATCTCCACACTGTTCTCCGAAGTGGCTGCACTAACTTTCATTCCCACCAAAAGTGTAAGAGGGTTCCCCTTTCTCCACATCCTCTCCAACAGTGTAAGAGGGTTCCCCTTTCTCCACATCCTCTCCAACACACGTTGTTTCCTGTCTTGCTAATTTTGGCCATTCTAACTGGGGTCAGGGGGTATCTCAATGTTGTTTTAATTTGAATCTCCCTGATGGCTAGTGATGATGAACTTTTTTTCATGTGTCTGATAGCCATTTGTATGTCTTTGTTGGAGAAGTGTCTGTTCATATCTTCTGCCCATTTTTTGATATGATTATCTGTTTTGTGTGTGTTGAGTTTGAGAAGTTCTTTATAGATCCTGGATATCAACCTTTGATCTGTACTGTCATTTGCAAATATCTTCTCCCATTCCGTGGGTTGCCTTTTTGTTTTGTTGACTGTTTCCTTTGCTGTGCAGAAGCTTTTGATCTTGACGAAGTCCCAAAAGTTCATTTTTGCTTTTGTTTCCTTGGCCTTTGGAGACATATCTTGAAAGAAGTTGCTGTGGCTGATATCGAAGAGGTTACTGCCTATGTTCTCCTCTAGGATTCTGATAGATTCCTGTCTCACGTTGAGGTCTTTTATCCATTTCGAGTTTATCTTTGTGTACGGTGTAAGTGAATGGTCGAGTTTCATTCTTCTACATATCGCTGTCCAGTTTTCCCAGCACCATTTATTGAAGAGACTGTCTTTTTTTCCATTGTATTTTTTTCCTGTTTTGTCGAAGATTATTTCACCATAGAGTTTAGGGTCCATATCTGGGCTCTCCACTCTGTTCCACTGGTCTATGTGTCTGTTTTTATGCCAGTACCACGCTGTCTTGGTGATACAGCTTTGTAGTAAAGCTTGAAATCGGGTAACGTGATGCTGCCAGTTTTGTTTTTGTTTTTCAACATTTCCTTAGCAATTCGGTATCTCTTCTGACTCCATACAAATTTTAGGATTCTTTGCTCCAGCTCTTTGAAAAATACTGGTGGAATTTTGATCGGAATGGCATTAAAAGTATAGATTGCTCTAGGCAGTATAGACATTTTAACAATGTTTATTCTTCCAATCCAAGAGCATGGAACTGTCTTCCATCTTTTTGTGTCTTCTTCAATTTCTTTCATGAGTGTTCTGTAGTTCCTCGAGTACAGGTCCTTTACTTCTTTGGTTAGGTTTATGCCCAGGTATCTTATGGTTCTTGGTGCTATAGTAAATGGAATCTATTCTGTAATTTCCCTTTCTGTATTTTCATTGTTAGTGTATAGGAAAGCCACTGATTTCTGTACATTGGCTTTGTATCCTGCCACGTTACTGAATTGCTGTAAGAGTTCTAGTAGTTTGGGGATGGAGTCTTTGGGGTTTTCCATATAAAGAATCATGTCATCTGCGAAGAGAGAGAGTTTGACTTCTTCCTTGCCAAGTTGGATACCTTTCATTTCTCTTTGTTGTCTGATTGCCGTTGCTAGGACTTCTAATACTATGTTGAACAAGAGTGGTGAGAGTGGGCATCCTTGTCGTGATCCTGATCTCAATGGGAAGGCTGCAAGCTTTTTCCCATTGAGGATGATATTTGCTGTGGGTCTTTCATAGATAGATTTTATGAAGTTCAGGAATGTTTCCTCTATCCCTATACTTTGAAGCGTTTTCATCAGAAACGGATGCTGGATTTTGTCAAATGCTTTTTCTGCATCAATTGAGAGGACCATGTAGTTCTTCTCTCTTCTCTTATTGATGTGTTCCATCACACTGATTGCTTTGCGAATGTTGAACCAACCTTGCAACCCAGGGATGAATCTCACCTGGTCATGGTGGATAATCTTTTGAATGTGCTGATGGATCCTGTTTGCTAGGATTTTGTTGAGAATCTTTGCATCCATATCCATCAGTGATATTTGTCTGAAATTCTCCATTTTGGTAGGGTCTTTGCCTGGTTTGAGGATCAGGGTAATGCTGGCTTCATAAAAAGAGTCTGGAAGTTTTCCTTCTGCTTCAATTTTTTGGAACAGCTTCAGGAGAATAGGTGTTATTTCTTCTTTGAAAGTTTGGTAGAAATCCCCAGGGAATCCGTCAGGTCCTGGGCTCTTGTTTTTTGGGAGGTTTTTGATCACTGATTCAATCTCGTTACTAGATATCGTTCTATTCAGGTTGTCACTTTCTTCCTGGTTCAATTTTGGGAGTTTGTAGCTTTTCAGGAATGCATCCATTTCATCTAGGTTGCTTAGCTTATTGGCATATAACTGTTGGTAATAATTTCTGATGATTGTTTCTACTTCCTTGGTGCTAGTTGTGATCTCTCCCTTTTCATTCCTAATTGTATTAATTTGGGCTTTCTCTCTTTTCTTTGGATTAGTGTGGCCAATGGTTTATCAATCTTATTGATTCTTTCAAAAAACCACCTTCTCGTTTCATTGATACGTTCTACTGTATCTCTGGTTTCTACCTCATTGATCTCTGCTCTAATCTTGTTTATTTCCCTTCTTGTATGTGGAGTTGGTTTGATTTGTTGTTGATTCTCCAGTTCTTTAAGGTGTAGAGACAGCTGGTGTATTCTGGATTTTTCAATTTTTTGGGGGGAGGCTTGGATGGCTATGTATTTCCCCCTTAGAACCGCCGTTGCTGTATCCCATAGGTTTTGGACAGGCTCCCAGCCCCTCACGGGAGCCAGACCCCACTTGTTCTCGGGCTTGCTGGCATTCCGGTGCACTGGCGGCTCAGGGACCGAGACCTGATTTCTCCACAGCATTCTCTCTGGCTCTGCGCCAGGGGAGGCTGTCCTGGGTCCGGTCTTAGGTCCCTGACCCTAACTGCCCAGGTTCCCACTATTACCCCCCGTGATCCTTTGCTGTTTGTTTTTTGAGTGCTTTCAACCAGACTCCAAGTTAATGCTGGTCTCCAGACGCAGAGCACTCTCGTGTTGGTGTGTTACTTTCCAATCGGTCACCTCTGGTGGCTCCCTCCCCCTTTTTTTTATCTTCTGATATCAGTCTGATGCTCCCATTCTGCTTTACCTGCCACTGGTGTCTTCTGCTCCTGTAGAGATCCAGACGTGTATAATTCTGATCTCAGGCTGATTTCATGGGTGGTCGGAGTTCTTTGGTAGGTAATCAGCTCAGTTTAGGGTACAGGTTGAAATGGTGACTCCTCCTACTTCCCCGCCATCTTAGTGTTTCGATAAGTATTCTCTTTAATTCTGTCACCTATTTCACCCATCCCTCCACTTCCCCTTTGGCAGCTATCAGTTAGCTCTCTATAGCTTAGAGTCTCTTATTTTTTCTCTCTCTCTCCACATTTATCTTTTTCCTTTGTTCATTTGTTTAGTTTCTTAAAGTCCACATATGGATGAAATCCTATGATCTTTGTCTTTCTCTGACTGATTTATTTTGCTTAGTATTACTTTCTGTAGCTTTATCCTTCAGGCCCATCATTTGCTAGACTTTCTTTGCCCACTGTAAGTGTGTTTGTTCCCTGGTCTGAATGTGGTGATTATAACTGAGTATGCTCTGGTCTGCTTATGAAATGGAATCTGTAGCCATTGCTGCTGTAACCAAGGCCCTGCCAAACTCCTGGAAATATCTGGAAATAGCATGTGGACAGGGGTTTGGGTTGTTCTTTTGGGAGAGGGTGCACACTGTGCTGGGATGGATGCAAGCATAACTGAGAATGGAAGCTCTACTGGACTGTGTGGGGCTGGGACTTAGTCTAAACAAGTTAGGTATGAGTATGGGCCCTGTGCTATTTCCCACAGGTCACTTTGTATTTATGCAAAGAGAAAAGGAGGACAATGGGGCCTGCCAGTTTCTTTTTTTCCTGGAGGGTTCTTTCCATGTAAATTGCCTCACTGGAACATGCTCTGAGATGAGCAAATAACTTCCCTGCTGTGGGCCCCAGGTGCTCCTCAGATCACTGTTCCCATCTTATGTGTCTGAGTGATTTGCACCCTGCCTTCTCTTCAAGAGCAGCCCAGTGATTCCAGGTTCTCTCCAAGCCAAGGCCACTGCCTTTATAATTCCAGGATTTAAGGTTTCCTGGTTGCCAGAACTCATGTAATTTCCCCTCTAGCTGTCTAAGCTAATTGCTGTGGAATTCATTTCTCCATGCTCTCTTGTGTGTACTAAACTGTCTCTCTCATTCTCCATGACTGTGACATTCTCCACATTGCACGGGACATGATCCATTTCTCTCCCAAACCATATCTCTGAACTTCCTACCTTCTTTGATGTGACCTCATCTTTATGTTTATTTGTGACATTTGTTTTGTGCAACTACCCCTCAGAACAATGTATTATTTAAACTATAACCCCTGGATGACTTTACTAGTTACCAAGCACATTTAGATATGGTGTTAAGAAAAACACATACTGGCCACAGGTCTTTGGAGGAAAGGATGATATATAAGACCATGAAGCTGAGCAACTGGGGATGCTCAGCTCACTCAGGATGGAATGCGCCCAGTTCACAGAGGCCAAGCAGCTTTGAATGCCCAGCCCACTCAGAGTGGAACTCAGCCTGCTTCCCTTTTCCATTGTCTCTCCTTTCTCTTCCAAAAAGCGCCCTTTGTTAGTTAGATGAGTCCTTTGAATGTCCTTGGTTAACTATAAACCTTACCCTCCTTCTTGTTTGTCCACAAGACTTGTGACTAATGTTTGAACTTCATCAGTTCCTCTGTTGGCTATTGTTTCTATCTAATAAAAGTGAGACTGAGGAGTTGCTTGGTGCAGCAGTCTTTTTGACTATTGTCCCCTGCTCCCTTTTTCTTTAAGCTGACTTGTTTGTGCCTAATTCTTCTCCCGGTTTGCTGACTGGAATCAGCAGTTCTGCTATACTTCAGGTCAATTTCTGTGATATTTAGGATGATTTATTAGTTATCAAGTTGTATTCATGGGATGGGGTTGAGCCTAATGTTCTCTTACCCTGTAGCCTTCTTCCCTTCTGTCCCTGGTACTAGTTTCATGGTCATACAGGCTAAAATTACGGCATTCAGTGTTAGAAAAGGAAAAAAAAATGTGTTCATATAAATTAAATTATTATACTTATATTCATTACTTGAGAAATCATAACAACTTAGCCAATTCACTTAATTATTTAGAACTTTAAATGTCACTTTTCTGTAACAATTGTAAACTAAGACATCATTTTGTTTACCT